>NC_139516.1:211179969-211365551 GCF_947247035.1 Vipera ursinii | reverse complement strand
TTTCTTTCTTTCTTTCTCTTCTTCTTTCTTTCTTTCTTTCTTTCTTTCTTTCTTTCTTTCTTTCTTTCTTTCTTTCTTTCTTTCTCTCTCTCTCTCGCTCTCTCTCTTTCTTTCTCTATCTGACCGTCAAGCAGCTGAGCTCACTAAAGACCCCATAGTTCTCTTCTTTTCTTTCTTTCTTTCTTTCTTCTTTCTTTCTTTCTTTCTTTCTTTCTTTCTTTCTTTCTTTCTTTCTTCTCTCTCTCTCTCTCTCTCTCTCGCCCGCTCTCTCTTTCTTTCTCTATCTGACTGTCAAGCAGCTGAGCTCACTAAAAACCCCACAGTTCCTTTCTTTCTTTCTTTCTTTCTTTCTTTCTTTCTTTCTTTCTTTCTTTCTTTCTTTCTTTCTTTCTTTCTTCCTTCCTTCCTTCCTTCCTTCCTTCCTTCCTTCCTTCCTTTCTTTCTTTTCTTCTGCACTTTCAGCATATAACTTAATTGGGTAACGAAATGTCTGCAAGAAAACAAGCCTTTTTAGAGAGCACCAGAGACCCCACAGCCCTCCTCTTACTCTTCCTCCCTGCAAACCCCCCTCCCTTCTAGCACTGATGCTGTTCCCTAGTTGGGTCATGAAACGTCTGCAAGGAAACTACCAGGTTCAGAGAGCACCAAGGACCCCGCAGTCCTCCTCTCCTCCTCCTCCACGCCGCAGACCCTACTCCCATCCAGGATTGATGATGCTACCTAGTTGGGTCTGCAAGCAAACCACAAAGCTCAGGGACAACCAAGACACACACACACCTCCCCCCAATAACTGAATCTCCTGCTCCTCAGACAATGCCAGTCTGCACTGCATTCCTGCTCGCCACGCTCTGTCCTTGTGGCGTGTGAGCTTGTGACGGAGCCGAAACTGTCCAGCCAGCCCTCTGCTCGTGGAGCCGCAGCTCCCATCATCCACTTCCCTTTCTCTCCCCAGCTACGTGCTGACCCTCATCACGGACGGCATGCGAAGTGTCCGCTCCTTCCATTTCGACAAGGCGGCGGCCAGTGTCCTCACCACCTGCGTAAGTGCCCTTCGGCCCAGCAGTGGCCATCTGGGCTGGGAGGGGGATCGGATTGATGATGAAGCAGCTGTGGCATCTGAGCCCTCTCCTGAGACCGGTGCCTGATGGTCAGGTAGATCTTTCTTTCTTTCTTTCTTTCTTTCTTTCTTTCTTTCTTTCTTTCTTTCTTTCTTCTTTCTTCCTTCCTTCCTTCCTTCCTTCCTTCCTCAACTTGTTTCACAGTCCATTCCCCAGGTGACTAGATGGCTAACAGACACTGAATGAAATGCAGCGTAGAACAATAAATAAAGACCTTAATTTAAAAATTCAGAATAAACCTAAGCAGGATGGGGAGGGAGGGATCGAAGCGTGGACGGAGAGGTGGTGTGGGGTTCTCTACTCCATCAGCCACCACCAACGTGCCACTCCGCCACTGGGGCCCCAGGCTACTTCTTCATGTCGGAAGGCCTCGAAGGATGGGGCCAGACCTGATTCTGGGGACCAGACGTTTCAGAGGGTGGGAGCCACAGCAGGCAAGGCTCTTCTTCTGAACCCTGCCAGCCGGGATTCCTTGACCAAAGGGGGTCCGCAGCCCCCCCTCTTCTGGGACAAAGAGGGTGGGCTGATCCCATCAGGGTGAGCCGGTTCCTCAGATGGGTCTATACGCCGTGGCCAAGTCGCCATTGGACAACTCACCGCAGGATATATCAATATAAGTATCAAAGAAATGGTGGATTAGAATCATTTTAAAAAAAGGAGGGACAGAATGAATGGAATAAGAATGGAGTAGAATATGGCATAGAATTAGATTAGAATAGAATAGAATAGAATAGAATAGAATAGAATAGAATAGAATAGAATAGAATAGAATAATGAATAGAATAGAATAGAATATAGAATAGAATAGAATAGAATAATGAATAGAATAGAATAGAATATAGAATAGAATAGAATAGAATAATGAATAGAATAGAATAGAATAGAATAGAATAGAATATAGAATAGAATAATGAATAGAATAGAATAGAATAGAATAGAATATGGAATGGAATAGGAATAGAAATAGGAATAGAATAGAATAGAATAGAATAGAATAGAGCTGGAAGGGACCGTGGAGGTCATCTAGTCCAACCCCCTGCTCAGGCAGGAGACCCTATACCATTTCAGGCAAATGGCTGTCCAGTCTCTTCTTAAAAGCCTCCAGTGATGGAGAATTCACCGCTTCTGGAGGCAAGGAGTTCCACTGATTAATTGTTCTGTCAGGAAGTTTCTCCTTAGTTCCAGGTTGCTTCTCTCCTTGACTAGTTTCCATCCGTTGCTCCTTGCCTTTGTCTTCATAGCTTGACCCCCTCTTCTTTGGGGCAGCCCCTGAGATACTGGAAGGCTGCTATCATCCTCGTCCTTCTCTTCATCAAACTAGACATGCCCAATTGAGTGAAATGTGAATGACAAAAATTAGAATATTTTTTAAATTTACTTTGAATAATGAAACCGAACGGTTAAATTGTCTCACGGCGAGTTGGCCGCGGCAGGTCGGCTGCAACGGGTTTGTCCCCTTCTGCCCCAGGTAGCCGGGACCCCCGTCGGCCATCTCTCCGTTCTAGCCTTTTTGTCTTTTCCCCCCTTTGGGTCTCAGATGATCACCTTGGAGCCCGGTTACCTCTTCCTGGGCTCTCGCCTGGGCAACTCCCTTCTCCTGAAATACACGGAGAAGCTCCAGGAGGCCCCGATGAGCATCGCTAAGGACTCTGCCGAGAAGGTAAGGGGATCGGTCGGGGGTCTCTCGGTCCCCCTCCGCACCCAGAGCTGAGCCCTACATTTAAAGCCGCCCTCTTCGGCAAAACGCAGGGAGTCCTCGACTTACGGGCACAATTCCGCCCTGTTGCTAAGCGAGACATTGGCTCAGTGAGTTTTCCTCCGTTTTGTGACCTTTCTGGCCACAGTTGTTAAGTGAAGCGCTGCCGTTGTTGAGTTAGTTAACCTGGTTGTTAAGTGAAGCTGGTTTTCCCATCGACGGGGCCCGTCAGAAGGTCGCGAAAGGGGATCACGTGACCCCAGCACTCTGCAACCGGCGTAAGTGCAGGCCAGTTGCCAAGAGTTTGAATTTTGATATGACGGGAATGCTGCAACGGCCGTAAGTGTGGAAAACTGGTCCTAAGTCAACTTTTGTCAGTGCTGTTTGTTAACTTCAAAGGGTCACTAAGGACTGTTGTAAGTCGAGGATTTCCTGTCTGTGGAAGTCCTCCCTTGCCCCAATTCCTTAGCCACGTGCCCTGGCTGGGGAATTCTGGGAGTTGAAGTCCACAGGCCTTCAAGTGGCCACGGTTGGAGACCTTCAGAGAGTCCGGGGGGGCCTTCCCTGCAGAGACAGAGGGGGCTTCTAAGGGCAGCAGCAGGAGGGCCGGGGGGCTTGTGGGTCTCTTGCCTCTCCTCGCCAATGGACAGCTCTGTTTGGTTCCCAGGAGGAGCCCCCCCTGAAGAAGAAGCGCATGGAGCAGTCCGCCAACTGGGCCGGTGGGTGTCCTGATTCGCAGCGAAGGGGCCGAGAAAGCCCCCCAAGCTCTCTTGTAAGGCCTGGGTGGGGGGGCATGTTGCAAATGAGCCACCGCACTCCGCATAAAGGCTTCAGTTTTCTAGTGGGGGGCAGCCTGTCCTTCCCTCCCCCCTCCCCTCCCCTCCATCTCTGCCGGGTCATCTGATCCCTTCTGCTGACTCTTAGGGTAGGCTTGGAGGGAAGGGGGTCCTTGATCAGCCCCCTCTGTGCCGGTATCTGAGAGATTGGTAAGGACTGTCTGCCCCCAGGCTCCCTAGCCGAAAGGTTGGCTGCACTGCACATTTATCTGTCTGTCTGTGTATCATCCATCCATCCATCCATCTATCCATCATCTATCAATCTATCATCTATCATCAATATCATCTAATTTATCTATATCATCTACCATCATTGATCCACCTATCTATCATTATCTGTCTGTCTGTCTGTCTGTCTATCTATCTATCTATCTATCATTATCTATTTATATCACCTATCGCTTATCTATGTAATCCATCTATCTATCATTATATTGTCTATCACTTATCTATGTAATCTTTCATCTATCCACCTATCATTATCATCTATATCGATTGATCGATTGATCTACCTACCTACCTACTATCATCTATCTACCTACCTACCTATCATTTATTTATCATTACCATCTATCATCTATCATTATCATTATCTATATCAGCTAGCTATATCAGCTCTCTCTCTCTCTCTCTCTCTCTCTCTCTCTCTCTCTCTCTCTCTCTCTCCCCCCCATCGTGTGATCCTGGGGATGCTGCAACAATCGTAAATGTGACAAACGGTCATAAGTCACTTTTTTCAGCACCATTGTCACTTTGAACGATCACTAAACAAACTGTTGTGAGTTGAGGACTGCCTGTATTACAGTTAAAATCTTAAAAACATTTTAAAACAGTAAAAACCACTAAGCCGCTAAAGAAAACATTAGAACGGCCAATCCAGCCCCAGTTGGGTGGGAAGCAAGTAGGAGTGTGGAGGAGGAGGAGGAAGTGCCTGGAGGGGAGGGGAGGGGGGGCTTGAAGGAGGAACAGCAGGGCGAGGCCGTCCATCCGAGCCCCTCGTCCCTTATTTCCCAATCCGTCTCGCGCAGGAGGGAAGTCAGCTCCGCAGGATGAAGTGGACGAGATCGAGGTGTATGGCAGTGAGGCCCAGTCCGGCACCCAGCTGACCACATACTCTTTTGAGGTATGTCTGCCTCAGTTTCCCCAGCAAGGGAAGTGCTCCTGAAGTACCAACTAGACACTCCCAAAACCAGACTGTCAACATCCAGCTCGAGAATCCAAATAAAACTCCAGGTTGATTCCGTTTCCGAAAAGCTTACATTTTATTGAATACACTGCATGACTGTGTCGAAGCAAAACTAACTATGAGGTTCCCACACTAATTCATAGACCTCAGTCAATCGGAATACAGCTGGAAGGGACCTCGGAGGTCTTCTAGTCCAACCCCCTGCTCAAGCAGAAGACCCTAGTTTTCCCAGCCAAACCCCCAACGTCTTACGTAATTCCTATCAACAAATCCACTTTGTTATGGGAACTGTCTGCTTCAAATCGACACCTGTTCTGGTGTCCTTGACAAGGCTTCAGGCTTCCACTGTCTGCGGCTAAACCGAAGAAGCTTCGTTTCTCCTCCTATCCGCTTGAAAGTAATGCCTCCCACACAACCCCTTATCTAAAGGCAAGTTGAAGCGCAGAGGCACGTAGCTGCCAAGGTTTCATCCCTGGCACAGCCTGGCATTTGAGCCCAGGGCTTCCTGTTGAGGCTACCAAGTCCTCAAAGTTCTGGCCACGCTCATGTAGTAGCGACTCAAGCGCTTGACTACCGGCCCGGATTTCTATCCATCACAACATTTTGCAAGGAGGAACTCTAATCGATTCGATTCCCGAAGGTCCTTTTTCTCTTTCCTATGTTGGAGATTTTCCTCTGCAGTGCTTTTTTTTGGGGGGGGGAGGGGGGGTTCCCATCTTGCTTTCCTACGGCAGGAAAAGTGCCCCCTCCCGCCTCTTTCCTTGGTTAATCAGAAATTTCCAGCCGATTTGACGCTTTTCTGCCTTCTCTTCTGGAAGGTCTGTGACAGCATCCTGAACATTGGGCCCTGCGCCAACGCCGCCATGGGGGAACCGGCTTTTCTCTCCGAGGAGGTAAGCTTCTCTGCCCCTCCCCCCCGCTCAGCCTCACCTGGATGGCCCCAATTTCCTGGGGAGAGGAAGGGGGAGGGGAACACTATCTGAAAAAAAAAGTTCCCTTGCGGAAGAAAAAGAGAAATAGAATCACAGAACGACAAGAGTTGGAAGGGGCCTTTTAGTCCAGCCCTTTTGCTCAAGCAAGAGACCCTAAATCATTTCAAACAAAATAGAGCTGGAAGGGACCTTGGAGGTCATCTAGTCCAACCCCCTGCTCAAGCAGGAGACCTTAGAGCATTTCAGACAAGTAGCTGTCCAGTCTCTTCCAGAAAATCTCCAGTGTTGGAGCATTCACAACTTCTGGAGGCAGGTTGTTCCACCGGTTAATTGTTCTGACTGTCAGGAAGTTTCTCCTTAATTCCAGGTTGCTTCTCTCCTTGATTAGTTTACATCCGTTGCTTCTTGTCCTGCCTTCAGGGGCTTTGTAGAATAGCTTGACCCTCCCCTCCTCTTTGTGGTAGCCCCTCAAATATTGGAAGATTGCTATCATGTCACCCCTGGTTGTTCTCTTCCTTAAACTACCCAATCCTAGCAACCGTTCTTTATATGTTTTAGCCTCCAGTCACCTGATCATCTCTGTTGCTCTTCTCTGCACTCTTTAGACATGTCAGAGCATGCACAGTCTTATTGCGCGAGATAACCCAGAAGTAAACACAGTCAACAGTGGCTTGTAGTAACTGGTGGTTTATCTTACACTATCTACAATATCATACACCAGGAACAATATACATACATGTGCTCATATAGCAGGATCCAACAAACCACAGTTACAGCAGGAAACGGAAGCGAGAGAACATATTAGCACAGCCTTCCCTTTCTACAAAGGCTCTTAAAGGGACACAGACCCTGCTGAGTCATTCGCATTATTACCTCTTACATTACATAAGTTGTTAAATCAATACCTTGACAAGAAATTCTTTTAAAAAAAAGTAGAAGAAAAAAATGCTTCATCACACAGTCAGCCGGATGTTCGGACTGGATTTGGCATTTTGGTTCGCCTATCCAGTCCTTCCAAGGACCCGGGATAAGGAAATTGGATGTTTGATGGCGTTATTATTTATTAAATTTATATGCTGTCCATCGCACGGTTCAAGATGACTCTGGGAGGCTTATATTATAATAAAACATAAAAGTATAAAAACAATTATACCTGTAAGAAACAGAGTCAAATTACAAAATATTACACGTCCTTGAAGATAAAATGTCCTTGAGAAAATTGCAGGGGGATTCTTGGAGAAATGAGGGAGTTTGCTGTGCAAAACCTGCTTAATAACACCTTTCTTTTTCTAGTTCCAGAATAGTCCTGAGCCTGATCTAGAAATTGTGGTGTGTTCTGGCTATGGCAAAAACGGTGCCCTCTCAGTCTTGCAGGTGAGGGGGGGGGAACGCAGCTGCGGACACCCTGCGGACCCATCGCAGGGAGGACGGTGAAGGGCCGAGGCCCCCTTAGCAGCACAGTCTAGGGCTGCCCCAGAGAACATTGGAGCACCGATGGAATCTTTGTAGCTGAGGGCTGAACTGCAGGGTCCTGGATGCTCTCTGAGCTGGGTGGTTTTCTTGCAGATGTTTCATGACCCAACTAGGTAGCGTCATCAGTGCTAAAAGGAAGTGGGTTTTGCAGAGAGGAGGAGGAGAAAAGGAAAGAAGGAAGGAAGGAAGGAAGGAAGAAAGAAAGAAAGAAAGAAAGGAAGGAAGGAAGGAAGGAAGGAAGGAAGGAAGGAATTTGTTGTGCAGAGGTCTCCTTGTGCTACCAAAGAGTTGCACAGACAAGGAAGGGTACTGAGAGCAGTAAGAGTCATACACAGGAGTACACTGAGTTGTAAAAGCAAAAAGTATTTTACCTTAAGGTGGTGTAAAAACAAAAATGCACAGTCAAAAATAAACAGTCCAGGTCATACACAATAACAACAGTCCAAGGAGTAATCCAAATACAAAGTCTTCTTACCGGTCCAGAGGTCAATACACAGTTCAGGTTTACAACAGTAGTAAACCAACAGCAGAGCAAAAACAGTAATAGTAGAGATCAGTGAATTCAGAGAGAGAGAGAAGCTACGTTACTAGCTCCCTCTTATGGCCATGAGAACACTTACACACCCATTGGCCAATTAACAACTTAAAGACATAGCATTATGGTTAATATATTTTCAACCCAACCCAACATTGTAGGCTAACACCATATGCCTAACAGGAAGGAAGGAAGGAAGGAAGGAAGGAAGGAAGGAAGGAAGGAAGGAAGGAAGGAAGGAAGGAAGGAAGGACTGTGGAGTTCTTCATGCTTCTTGAACTGGGTGGTTTTCTTGCAGATGTTTCATGACCCAACTAAGTAGCGTCATCAGTGCTAAAAGGAAGTGGGCTTTGCAGAGGAGAAAGAGGAAGATAGGATCCTTGTTGGGAGGAGGAGGAGAAGGAAGATACAGTCCTTGGTGGGATGTGGGAGAGGAGGAGGTGGTGAATAGGGTCCTTGGTGCTCTTTGATATCTCATTACCCACTTGGGTAATATCACACCTAATAAACCTCATTCCTTAAAGCCACGAATCTCCTGAAATAAAATGTAAGAAGTCTCTCTCCTGGGCAGGAAGCTTTTGCCAATGTCCCGTTCCGGAGAGGCTGCACCCCAACCTCTCCCTCTTCCCTTCTTGCAGAAAAGCATCCGTCCTCAGGTGGTCACCACCTTTGAACTGCCCGGTTGCTACGACATGTGGACGGTGATCTCGCCCCGGAAGACGGAGGAAGCCACCGTACGTCCAGCCTTCGCTCTTGCAGGGGGGCACGAAGTCCTTGTCTCCTGCAGTGGACTGGCCCTCCTTCCCCCTGCCCACTGGGGGTTTCCAGGACAGGAGGGTGGCTTGGCTTGCTGGCCCAGCCTGGGCCTGACCCGGAGCCTTGTGCTAGACACGTTTTGGGTTGAAGGCAGCTCATCCTGCAAGCCAGAGAGAAAACATTTTCAGCTCAGCACTCCTGCTATATGTTGCTGAAGGCTAAAAGAGGGAGGAGGGTGAGCGGAGAGGTATTTTACCTCTCTTGGACTGCTTGGCTGGTCAGAAAAAGTCCAAGGTTCTGTTGGGCCCGGTTAGTGTCCCATTTACCTCCAGGAGGCCTCCAGCGATCCACGAAGAAGGTCTGAAGATGGTAATCCGATTCTTACTAATGCTGCCTCCCCCTAGGAGTTTCGCCTCTTCTGTCCTCAGTGGTCTCTGCCTGGCACAAAGATTGGGGTCCTGCTCGTTTTTCGTGGGGTCTTGTTATACAGCGCAGCGACCTGGGCTGGTTCTCACCTCTGACCACATCAGTAGGGGGCTCCTTATTGATCTTGGGGTGGGGTGTGGACCCTGACAGCATCCTCCATGTCTCTCCTAGCAGGAAGAAGATACCCAGGAAGAAGGTACTGAGAAGGAGCCCTCTGCACCTGAGCCAGTGGATGATGGGAAGCGGCATGGGTTCCTCATCCTGAGCCGTGAAGACTCCACCATGGTGGGTGCTTCTCTGTGACTTGTTTGGCTTGGCTTAGGTTGGGTTGGGCTGGGTTGGGTTATATTAGATTAGATTAGGTTTGAATGGGTTTGAATGGTTGGGTTGGGTTAGATTACATTAGATTAGGTTTGAATGGTTGGGTTGGGTTAGATTAGATTAGATTAGGTTTGAATGGGTTAGGTTGGAGTGGTTCGGCTTGAGTTGAGATGTGTTGGGGTGTGTTGGAGTGGCTTGGCTTGGGTTGAGTTGAGTTGGGTTGGGTGTCAAGGTTTCGATTGGCAAACTCAATGAAGTAAGAACAGCTGAGACGACCCGATCTCTAATGCAAAACTTTATTGAGTGCATCATTTCGGAATTGGTGAAAGGAAAACCAGCTCTGGTTAATTCGCACCTAATTTGCTATATTAAAAGTCTAGAAGTCTCCCTCCCCCCATTAGTGCAGGTCCCACTAGCCAATTATAACTCAGATAATTATTATGATGAGATGTCTTTAGTTCTCAGTGGACAGATCCTGAAAGTCCTTGATTCTCATGGACTAGCCTCTCGATATCAGAAATCGGCATTCCGTTCTCCCCTCCCCTCCCCCCCCTAGGTTCGTAGGCAAGTTCAGAAGCAATAATGGCGGAAACAGCCTAAGCGTTCTTTGGGGCTTGACGTTGAGTTGAGTTGGCTGGCTTGCCTTGAGTTGCGTGGGGTTGGGTTGGGTTGAGATGGTTTCGGATGGCTTGCCTTGCCTTGGTGGACACGAACTCTCTGCCATTAGGCTCAATGTGAGCATGTCCCTGTCTCAAGAGGTCCTTGGTGGTCCAAAGATCCATCTTGGGCAAGCGAGGAATGACTTAAGGCTGTCAGCAGAAACAAAGGACAGATTGGACAGTCACTTGTCTGAAATGGGATAGGTTCTCCAGCTTGAGTGGGGGCTGGACTAGAAGACCTCCCAGGTCCCTTCCAGATTCTATTCTATTCTATTCTATTTCTATTTCTATTTCTGTTTCTATGCTGTATTTTATTATTCTATTCTATTTCTATTCTATCCTATTCTATTTTCTATTCTGTTCTATTTTCTATTCTGTTCTGTTCTATATTCTGTCCTATCCTGTTCCATTCCACTCCATATTTTCTATTCTGTTCTATTATTTTCTATTCTGTTCTGTTCTATATTCTACCCTATCCTGTTCCATTCCACTCCATGTATTCTACTCTACTCTACTCTACTCTACTCTTCCTCTTCCTCTTACTCTGAGTTGGGAATCCATGAGGTGACTCTTGGCTAGCAGTTTGCTTTTGTGGAGAAGGTGTTCCTGCCTAATCAGGCGCCCCGTCCCTTCTCAGCAGCGACAACTGCTACCCCGTCCAGCTCACAGCTAGGAATGTTGGCCCTTGGCTAGTCCAATCTCTCTCTCTCTCTCCCCTCAGATCTTGCAGACCGGCCAGGAGATCATGGAGCTGGACACCAGCGGCTTTGCCACTCAGGGCCCCACCGTATACTCTGGCAACATTGGCGAGAACCGCTACATCGTCCAGGTGTCCCCTCTGGGTATCCGTCTGCTGGAAGGAGGTGAGTGCAGAAAGGCAACCTGACTCACCTTCCCAGGTGTTCCCTTTTGGAAGTTCAGTCATTCAGTGAGAGAGGCGGAGTTGTCTACGCGGGGGTTTCTCAGCCTTACCAACATTCAGATGTCTGGACTTCGTAGGTGTCGCTCATGCCGACTGGGGAATTCTTGGAATTCTGTGTCCAGCCATCTTCACGCTGCTAATGTTGAGAACGTGGTGTAGACAATATGGCTAGCACCACAAAGCTGCCATGAGACGGGACATTTCCGAGTTCCTTTGCAGTGTGCCGTGTCCCCCTCGGGGTGAAGTGTCACAGCCCACAAATTCCTCAACTGCCCGGGCCTCTTTCCCCAGTGAACCAGCTACATTTCATCCCGGTGGACCTGGGCTCGCCCATTGTCCACTGCGCCGTGGCTGATCCCTACGTGGTGATCATGAGCTCCGAAGGCCAGGTGACCATGTTCGTGCTGAAGAGCGACACCTACGGGGGCCGGACGCACCGCCTGACCTTACAGAAACCGCAGTTACACCACGTGAGTGAGACTCGGATCGCCCTGGGTGGTTCTTCTCATGCCACAAATTCAGCCATTCCGAGCTTGTTGAAGTCGCCACAGCAGCAGCTTCCGGCCGAGTGATGGGTCAGCTTGGACATGCTGAAGAACATCTGGGCTTTGATGGGCCTCTTGAGTCCCTATTGGCTGGCAGAAGCAACATAAATTGTGTTGCAGCTCAGTCCCATTTGCTTGATTTCAATCAGGACCAGCAAGATGAGGCCCTTGAAAATAGCCATATTGTTTTGGGTTGTTGTTCTTTTTAGAGATTTTATTAGTTCTTTTTTTCCTTACATACCTATGTTAGTTTTTCAACCCGCGTGAAGTCTGGCTTCAAAAGTGCTAATACATAGTCAAGTCCTACTCTTTGGTTCTCTCCTCTAGCCATTTGTAGAATAACTCCCAGGTTTGGTAGTATTCTATTTCTTCTTTATCTTTCAATCTCACAGTCAATCTGCCCATCTCTGCGCATTCCAATATTTTTAAAATTTCTTCTTCCTCTGGTGGTATTCCTTCATTTTTCCAGTATTGCGCGAAGGTTATTCTTGCCGCTGTTGTAACGTGTAGAACCAAAATATAAACTTTGTTTATTAATCTTTTCTGGTATTATTCCTAATAGAAAACGTTCAGGATTAAATACTACATGTTCTCCCAACATTTTTTCTAACCAAGCATGTATTTTTTTCTAATAAGCCTTTGCTTCACCACATGTCCACCAGATGTGATAATACGTGCCTGAGTTATGTTTACATTTCCAACATCTATCTGACATATTTTAAAACATTTTTGCTAATCTTGCTGGTGGCATCTATAAAACATTTTATATAGATTTTCTTTATACAAAGTTGACATTGTCCATTTATAATTTCTCTCCCATAATTTTTGCCATTTTTCTAGTTCTATATTGTAACCAAAGTTTTTCGCCCACCTTGTCATTGTTTCTTTAGTTTGTTCACTTTCCATTTCCAAAATTAACAAAAAATTATACATTTTCTTAATTAGTTTCCCCTCAGAGTTTAACAATATCTTATCAAATGCAGTTTGTTCTTTATAAAACCCATACAGTTTCACATCTTTTTCATATCTATTTTGCATTTGTAGCTGTGCCCACCGTGACAGGTTGATACCGAAATGGTATAGGGTTTCCTGCCTGAGCAGGGGGTTGGACTAGATGACCTCCAAGGTCCCTTCCAACTTCTTCTTCTTCTTCTTCTTCTTCTTCTTCTTCTTCTTCTTCTTCTTCTTCTTCTTCCTTTTCTTCTTCTTCCTCTTCTTCTTCTTCCTCTTCTTCTTCTTCTTTTTCTTCTTCTTCTTCTTCTTCTTCTTCTTCTTCTTCTTCTTCTTCCTCTTCTTCTTCTTCTTCTTCTTCCTCCTCTTCTTCTTCTTCCTCTTCTTTTTCTTCTTCTTCTTCTTCTTCTTCTTCTTCTTCTTCTTCTTCTTCTTCTTCTTCTTATTATTATTATTATTATTATTATTATTATTATTATTATCCTTGATTTTCCAGTTCTTGTTTCGATTTTAATGTCCCATCAGTATTTAGAATATCTTTATACAGTATGTCCAAATTTTTTCAAAGTCTACCAAATTTGGATGTGAGAAAGCTTCCATTGTTGATAGCCACCCTGGAATTTTTACATATATTTTAGTTTTATTTTTTTCCCATACTGTTATCAAAGCATTTCTAATATAGTGATTTTGGAAATACTTACGAATTTTATTTTTGCCGTACCACAAAAAAGCGTGCCACCCCAATTATAAATCGTGTCCCTCCAAATATAACAACCTTTTATTCCTGAGCATTATCCATTCTTTCACCCATGTTAATAGAGATGCTTGATAGTACAAAGCCCACTCAGGTAGCCCAAACAACTTTATTGTTTTCCGCCTAAGTTACAAGAATCTCCCCTGGCCGTTTGCCTTCCCACGGGAATGAACGTTTGCCTTCACGGGTCTAGAGATCAGGGCTCTCCAAACTTGGCAACCTTAAGACTTGCGGACTTCAACTCCCGTATCTGGCTGGGGAATTCTGGGAGTTGAAGTTTAGAGGGAGATGAAGCTTAGGCCTCTTGCAGCTGCGCTAGGATTCCAAGCTGAGTCCCCACTTGACGCCTCCATCCAGCCTCTCTGGCAGTTTCCCAACAGTTTCCTTGTTTAAGCTTCAGAGGTTATTTCATTATTTTATTTTATTTTAGTTAGTTTAGGTTTTAGTTTTAGTTTACGTTTGGCTTGGTTGGCTGGAGTTGACTTAATTTAATTTAGTTTAGTCTAGTCTAATATTTCATAGGGAGGGAGAGACGGAGTGGTATCCAGTCCTCCTGCTTGGGCTCTGCCTCCCTGTGCTGTGACCAGCCTAGCCCCCCCCCCTTCGTGTCTCTTCCCAGCTATCGCGGGTGATCGCCCTCTGCGTCTACCGGGACGTCAGTGGGATGTTCTCCACCGAGAGTCATTCGTCCAGCTCCCGAGACGAGCTGCCCCTGCGGAGCCAGTCAGAGACCGAGACGCCCATCCAGGACCTCAGGTGAGTCTCTGGAAGCCCATCTCGGCTTGCGTCCCTCCCGGTCTCTCCCAGGTTGTCCTCGACTTACAACCATTTGTTTAGTAACCGTTACAATGGCACTGGAAAAGCGACGTGTGACTATTTTTCACACGATCGTAACAGCATCCCCAGGTCACGTGATCAAAATACTTGGCAATTAACTCATATATTATGACGGTTGCAGCGTCCCGGGGGGGGGGTTTCACATGATCCCCTTTTGTGACCTTCTGACAAGCAAAGTCAAATGCTCGTTTAACAACCTTATTGCTAACTGAACAACTGCAGTGATTCACTTAGCGACGGTGGCAGGAAAGGTCGTCAAACGGGGCAAAGCTCAGTTAACTGTCTCGCTTAGCAACGGAAATGTTGGGCTCCATTGTGGACATAAGTCAAGGACGACTTGTATTCAGTGTTCTCCAGTGGAGGTGTTGGAGCGTGCACAGCCTTATTGCGCTGAGATAACCCAGGAGTAAACACAGTAAACAGTGGTCTATATTAAATGGTGATTTATTTCACATTATCTACAATATAATACACCAGGAACAATCTACATACACGTGTTTATTTATTTATTTATTTATTTATTTATTTATTTATTTATTTATTCAATTTATATACCGCCCTTCTCCCGTAGGACTCAGGGCGGTTCACAAGGGTTTTTTTAAAAAACAGTACAACAATTACAAAACTTAAAATCAATTAAAAAGATTATATAGACCTTGCAATAAAACCCCAGTTAAAAAAACAGTTAAAATCCCAATTAATATGCTCAGACCAGGCGTCCCGGCGGAATGAACGAAGGTCGGGGGCAGTCCTAAGCTCTACAGGCAGCTGGTTTCAAAGGGCAGGCGCCCCCACAGAGAAGGCCCTCCCCCTGGGTATTGTCCGCCGGCAATCTGTTAATACAGAGGTCTCCAACACACAGCACCTACAGCAGGAAATGGAAGAGAGAGAACACATCTGCGGAGCCTTCCCTTTTATACAAGGCTCCTAAAGAGACACAGACCCTGCTTGCTCTTAAAGAGACACAGACCCTGCTGAGTCATTCCAAGCATTACATCTTACATGACATAAGCTGGTTAGCTGTTAAATCATTACCTTGACAGGAGGCTTGGTGCAAACAGGAGACAAACCTTCCCATTTCTCCAGTGGAATCAAGAAAACCTAACAGCCTTGAGATCTGGAGAGAGGGTGGATCTCTGTGGTCTTAGCGCAGGGAGGAGGGGTGCACAGGGCGGGAGGGGTCAAACGTGCCACAGCCCCCCCCCCCCCATGAATGAGCTTCCTCTGCTCCTTCACTTTCATCCAGTTGAGAGTTGCCTTGAGGTAAGGTGGGCGTCCTATAAATCTTCTAAACAAATAAAATCCGCCTCCTGCAGCAACACGGTGGACGATGAGGAGGAGATGCTGTACGGAGACTCCAGCACCCTCTTCAGCCCCACCAAGGAGGAGCCGCGGCGCAGCAGCTTGCCCTCCGCGGACAAGGATTCCCACCAGTACAAGGCCGAGCCAACCCACTGGTGCATGCTGGTGCGGGAGAACGGCACCATGGAGGTAAGGCAGAAGCAAGCAGCTCCAACAGAATAACAGAGTTGGAAGGGACCTTAGAGGTCTTCCAGTCCAACCCCACGCTCAAGCAGGAGACCCAGGCAAATGGTTGTCCAGTCTTTTCTTGAAAGCCTCCATTGATGGAGACTCACAGCTTCCGGAGGCAAAGCTGTTCCACTAGTTAATTGTCCCCACTGTTAGGAAGTTTCTCCTCAATTCCTGGTTGCTTCTCTCTTTGGTCAGTTTCCAACCATTGTTTCTAGTCCTGTCTTTCTTCAGGTGCTTTGGAGAGTAGTTTGACCCACTCCTCTTCTTTGGGGCAGCCCCTCAAATACTGGAAGACCGCTATCATGTCCCCCCTCGTCCTTCTCTTCATTAAACTAGACATACCCGATTCCTGCAACCGTTCCTCATATGTTTTAGCCTCCAGTCCCCTGATCCTCTTTGTTGCTCTTCTCCGCACTCTTTCCAAGGTCTCCACCTCCTTTTTAAACCATGGTGACCAAAATTGGATGCAGGATTCCCAAGTGTGGCCTTACCAAGGCCTTGTAAAGCGGTATTAAAGCTTCACCTGATCTTGATTCCATGCCTCCGTTGATGCAGCCTAGCACTGTGCTGGCTTTTTTGCCCACTCCACCTGCCCCCTCTCTGGTTCCTCCCACTGTCCTCTCGCCTCGCCCGCAGATCTACCAGCTGCCCGATTGGCGCCTGGTGTTCCTGGTGAAGAACTTCCCCATGGGGCAGCGTGTGCTGGTGGACAGCTCCTTTGGCCAGCCGGCCAGCCAGGGGGAGACCAAGAAGGAGGAGGTCGTCCGTCAGACTGAGATGCCGCTGGTCAAGGAGGTGCTGCTGGTGGCCCTGGGGAATCGACAAAGCCGCCCGTACCTCTTGGTGAGTCTGGAGGGTCACCTGCGCTGAGGGAGGCTGGTGGGGGTGAGGACCGAGCGAAGTTTCAGTTCTTCCCCCCAAGAGCCAAATCGACGTTAGGCGCCGTAGAGCTGGCAGATGCTTCCATGAAGGGAAGGTGCTCCCAAAAAGGTGTGCGGAGAGAGGGAATAAGTGTTCTGTTCCAGCCTACGACCGGCCCTGTTTGTGTGTCAAGGACAACCCCTTTTTCCTTTTAACAGTCAATAGGCTGGGGAAAAAACCAACCCAAATTTATTTGCAGTTCCAAATAATAAAGTCTTTCAAACAAAAAAAGCAGCAAAATATTTTCTTCAACCAAAAATACATGATTCAAAACGTCCAACAAGAGTCAAACAGATTAGCAAGAACAGACCAGGATTCTCTTTGAATGTCCCCGAATGGTTGCCTTCAGCAACTAGCACCGCCCACACCTCCCCCTTATCAGTCTCAAAGCGTGGCTTCTCACTGCCTTCTCCTCCTCTCACTGAGTTGCCTCATTGATTTTCTCTGCTCTGCTCTGCTGGATTGCCTGGTTCTAGCGTCTCTGAAACAGATTCAGCTGTGACTCCTGTGAGTCCCACACCTCTTCCTCACACAGCTGAGCCTCATGAGGAACTTGACTGGAGGGGCCAGGCTGAGAGTCCTGCAGTGCATCAGAGCCTCCCTCCAACACCATAGGCTATCCAAACCCCTCCTCCTCCTCCTCCTCTCCCTCCTCAGATTCCTCGGACTCAGCTGCTGGGAACACAGGCTGACACTGAATCACAACAATAAGTAGATAAACCTTGCAGAAACTCCGAGAAGGGCAGAGTACCGAACCATCTCAGGACAGGCTGTGTGGGGAGATTCTCCACCATCCAGGTCACAGTTGTCCCAAAGGGGCTTTTTCTAAAAGGCAACTGAACTTTCTTGGTTGGTTTCCCCCCCCCCCCCCCCTTTGAAGAGATGTCGCTTCTCATCCCAGAGGCTTCTTCAGTTCTTCAAACTTCTGAAGAACTGAATAAGCTCCTGGGACGAGAAGTGAAATGTCTTCAAGGAAAAAAAAAGGAAACCCAAGAAAGTCCAGTGGCCTTTTGGAAAAGCACCTTTGGGACATCTCAAGACGGGAGATGAGAGAAGCAACCGGGTCAGAATAAGTTCTGTTCACACTTAGAAATGTCGCTTGTTTTGTTCAAGGATCCCGTTGGCGGCATCGGCCGGTATTTAAAAGCTTGTCTGAAGCTCTTCTTTTTGTTTTGTTTTTTTAATCGAAGAAGGCTTTTGGGAAGGGAAACTGGAAAAGCTCTTTTTTGTAGAGAGGCCGGAGAGACGGGTCCAGGGTCTGTGGGGGTCTCTTCCTTTGGGGCTAGCTTTCTTCCCCACCGGCGTATCGCTCCTTGGGGGACTTGATTCGCTTTATTCGTGCTCTTTATTTCTATCCGCTTTCCTTATTTTATTTTATCAGATTTTATTTGCCACCCATCTCATGGTTGAAGCTGACTCTTGAGTAGTTACTTTCATGTAATTCAAGGCAGCAAACATGCCTACTGCTCCTTCACCCTCCTATTTTCCCCACAACAACAACCCTTTGAGGTAGGCTGGGCTGAGAAAGAGTGATTGGCCCAAAGTCACCCAGCTGGCTTTCATGCCTGAGACGGGACTAGAACTCACCGTCTCCTGGTGATTGGCCCAAAGTCACCCAGCCGGCTTTCATGCTTAAGGTAGAAGAACTAGAACTCACCGTCTCCTGGTTTCTAGCCTTCCTCAACTGGACCAAACTGGGCTTCGCGGTAACTCGGTTCTCTCAGGAACGGAGCTGAGGGAGGCACCTGCAGCTCAGAGCCGTGCCTGGTGAGCCGTTACGGGATGGAGTGACTCTCGGCGGCCTTCCCAATTCTCTTGCCAGGTGCACGTGGATCAGGAGCTGCTCATCTACGAGGCCTTTAACCACGACTCCCAGCTGGGCCAGGCCAACCTCAAAGTGCGATTCAAAAAGGTAGCCTTGGCAGTTGGGACCCTCCCTTATCAGTCGGGCGGGGGGTGGGGAGTGCAGCCCCCCCCTTTTTCTGGGTCTCAGTAATTTGCTTAGCAGGGAAGGGGCAGAGCAAGGGGCCCACCATTCCCCCTATAGGCAACCTTCCTTCCTTCCTTCCTTCCTTCCTTCCTTCCTTCCTTCCTTCCTTCCTTCCTTTCTCTCTCTCTCTCTCTTCTTTCTTTTTTCCCTTCCTTCATTTCTTCTTCCTTTCCTTGAATTCTTTCTTTCTTTTTTCTTTCTTTCTTTCTTTCTTTCTTTCTTTCTTTCTTTCTTTCTTTCTTTCTTTCTTTCTTTTTCTTTCTTTCTTCCTTCCTTCCTTCCTTTCTCTCTCTTTCTTTCTTTTTTCTTTTTTTCCCTTCCTTCATTTCTTCTTTCTTTCCTTGAATTCTTCTTTCTTTCCTTCCTTCCTTCCTTCCTTCCTTCCTTCCTTCCTTCCTTCCTTCCTTCCTTCCTTCCTTCCTTCCTTTCTCTCTCTCTCTCTCTTTCTTTTTTCTTTCTTTTTCCCTTCCTTTATTTCTTCTTCCTTTCCTTGAATCTTTCTTCTTTCTTTCTTTCTTTCTTTCTTTCTTTCTTTCTTTCTTTCTTTCTTTCTTTCTTTCTTTCTTTCTCTTCCTTCCTTCCTCTCTCACTTTCTTTTTTCTTTATTTTTTCCCTTCCTTCATTTCTTCTTTCCTTGAAATCTTTCCTTCCTTCCTTCCTTCCTTCCTTCCTTCCTTCCTTCCTTCCTTCCTTCCTTCCTTCCTTCCTTCCTTCCTCTCTCTCTCTTTCTTTTTTCTTTATTTTTTCCCTTCCTTCATTTCTTCCTTCCTTCCTTCCTTCCTTCCTTCCTTCCTTCCTTCCTTCCTTCCTTCCTTCCTTCCTTCCTTCCTTCCTTCCTTCCTTCCTTCTCACCTGCTCTCTTTGTCTCCTCCAACCAGGTTCCCCACAACATCAACTTCCGGGAAAAGAAATCCCGACCGTCCAAAAAGAAGTTCGAGAGCGCGGGGGGCGAGGAATCGGGAGCCCCCCGAGGACGAGTCGCTCGCTTCCGCTACTTTGAAGACATCTACGGCTATTCGGGAGTAGGTGAAGAATTCCTGGTGGACAGAGGGGCAGACCAGGAGGGGCTTCTGGGTTTCTCTGAGGAACAACGGAGACCAGAACGTTGGGGGTCTCCTGGTGGAGATGGTCAGGGAAGAGCCACTTTGGGGCACCTGCTGAATAGGACCCCAAAGTTGGGGGTGGTGAGATTTTTTTTGTACTGGACAAAAGGGAGTCAAGGAGGCTATCCTGGAGAACCAGGAGAATTCTCGGGATTCCTTAAGCAAGAAGCACCTGTGTTTCTTCTCAGGTGTTCATTTGTGGGCCCTCACCACATTGGCTGCTGGTGACATCTCGGGGGGCCCTGCGCTTGCACCCCATGACCATAGATGGCCCCATTGAGTCCTTTGCCCCCTTCCACAACGTCAACTGCCCCAAGGGCTTCCTCTACTTCAACCGGCAGGTAAGCCTCACTCATCCAGGGTTAGAACTTGGAAGGTTTCCCCTGGTTGGGACACCTGCCTGCTGAGTTCCTTAGAGCTGATCCAGAACCTGGTAGAGCAGGGCTGGCTGGGGAATCCTGGGAGTCGAAGTCCACAAGTCTAAAAGTTGCCAGGTTTGGAGACCCCTGTGGTAGAGGAACGTCTGACTGTGTTCTGTCCTGCAGGGGGAGCTACGCATCAGCGTCTTGCCCGCGTATCTTTCCTATGATGCGCCGTGGCCTGTCCGGAAGATCCCACTGCGTTGCACCGCCCACTACGTAGCATATCACGTGGAGTCCAAGGTAGGACTGGGCGCTCTGGGTAATGCTAGATTGGCTTGGAAATTGGGTTGCCCTGGTAACACAAGCCAGTTTAGTTTCTTTTATCGCTTTGATTCTCTTTGGAAATTCCTTCGTTGGTTTTAACGTGTTCAGATTACACCCTTAAATGTTTCTTCAATATCCAAAGAAGTCGGGCATCGTGTGTGACAGCGTGTGAGAGTGTTCAGTTTGTTGATTTCTGGATCATCAGCCTGCATGACTGCAAGCTTCACGGTTTCAGAGGCCGAGAGGATCTCGTTTTCATTCCGTGTATTCCCGTCTCTGCCCTGCGCCTTGAACACACTCCCCCTCCTGCCTAGGTGTACGCCGTGGCCACCAGCATCAACAACACTTGCACCCGCATCCCCCACATGACGGGGGAGGAGAAGGAGTTCGAGCCCATCGAGAGAGGTGGGTGTGCCGGGGGCTGAGGTGCCACATCCTCCAGCCAGAGGGCTTCCTTGTGGAAGTTTTGCCTGAGCTGAGGACGGCCCCGGGAGCAGTACTGCCCTGGTCCTGCCCAGTGGAGGGTCTTTGGGGCAAAGGAGCAAGGAGGAAAATTTGCTGGACTGTCCCTGAGCTGCTTGGTGAGGGTCCAGGGAGAAGAGCAGGGGACGTGCCCTTAAACGAGGCAAGAATGGCTGCAGTGCCTTTCTGGGCTAAATATTAATAACGAATAACAGAGTTGGAAGGGACCTTAGAGGTCTTCTAGTCCAACCCCCAGTTTAAGCAGAAGACCCTATACCAGCCAGGTCAAATAACTGTTATTGAAAACCTCCAGTGATGGAGCGCCCATACCTTCTGGTGGCAAGCCGTTCCGCTGGTTAATTGTCCTCACTGTCAGGAAGTTTCTCCTCAATTCCTGGTTGCTTCTCTCTTTGATCAGTCTCCATCCACTGTTTCTTGTCCTGCCCTCTGGTGCTTTGGAGAATAATGTGACCCCCTCCTCTTCTTTGGGGCAGCCCCTCAGATCCTGGAATTCTGCTATCACGTCTCCCCTGTTTCTTCTTTTCTCTAGACTAGCCAAACCCAAGTCCCGCAGCCGTTCTTCGTGTGTTTTAGCCTCCGGGCCTTGGATCATCTCTGTTGCTCTTCTCTGAACTCTTTCCAGAGCCTCAACAACTTTTTTATATTGTAGAGACCAAAACTGCACATTGGATGCATATTGAGGCAGTATCCTTCATGCAGTCGTGGCTTCCTCCTTCCCACCGGAGTTGGCAGAAACCATTGGACTTGCTAGGCAAAGAGCTGCCGTTTGGGGAAGCATAGATTCCCACAACCATAGACTGGGAGATTTCCTCCTCCTCACTGTCTCTCCAGCCTCCTTGAGCCTTGGCCCTCCTCCATCAGTAGGCAGGTTCTGTGGCTGCCAGGGCTTGGCAGCACATTTGGCAGCTACAGATATTCTCCTTTATGGGTACCAGGCTCTCTGGAGCTCAGTCTCTTTCCCCCCACCCCCTCACCTCCCTCTTGGAGTGGGCCCAAAAGCCGGACATCCCTCTTCCTTCTCCTCCGCAGATGACCGCTACATGCACCCACTGCAGGAAGCCTTTTCTATTCAGCTGATCTCGCCGGTCAGCTGGGAGACCATCCCTAACACCAGGTGAGAAGAGGGGAGGGCAGCCCTTGGATTAAGCCAGGGGAGGCTTTCATGGGGAGGGAGACGTTTATTTTATTTATTTTTTATTTTAATTCCATTTATATCCCGCCCTTCTCCGAAGACTCAGGGCGGCTTACAAGCTTAGCAGTAGCCTTCATTCTATGTATATGCCTGCTTATTAGGGCTTTCACACACACCCCAAGCGGCATTATTACAAATTGCCCCCAACAATCTGGGTCCTCATTTTACCTACCTCGGAAGGATGGAAGGCTGAGTCAACCTTGAGCCTGGTGGGACTCGAACCTGCACTAATTGCAGGCAGCTGGTGTTACTTAAGGCTCAGGCCGTTGCTTCGTCTCGTCCAGTGCCCCCCCCCCTTCCTTTGTGGATCGTGGAGATCTTCTCCAGAAGCCCAGACAGAGCCCAGAGGCTCGTCGTGTGAGAACGGCCGACAGGCCCCCTACCAAAAGGGGAGACCCACAGAGAGAGAGGCAGCTTACCGCCCCAGTTTTGGAGAAGCCTATACAGGTGGTCCTCGCCTTACAACTATTCGTTTAGGGACCGTTCACAGTTACGACAGCACTGAAAAAAAAGTGACTTAGGACTTCTTTTCACAATTACGAGTATTGCGGCGTCCCCGTAGTCACGTGATCAAGCTTCAGATGCTTGGCACCTGACTCGTATTTATGACGGTCGCCGTGTCCAAGGGGGGGAGGGTCACGTAATCCCCTTTTGCGACCTGATAAAAGTCAATGGAGGAAGCCGTATTCAACTTAACGACCGTGTGACTCGCTGAACAACTGGCAGTTCTATTGCTAAGTGCCCCACCTTCCACCCAAAAGACGGGCCTGTCCCTTCTTCTGCACAGGGGAGGTGGGAGGACACACAAACGTCGAACACACAGAGTGTGTGGTGCACAAAACTTGCTTTCTGTATAAATCAGTCACTGCAATTATTATTTGTGTGTCTTACAATCGCCCAAACTCCGATGGAATTGTTTGATACAGGGAATCCTTCTTACAACCCATCACTGACCCGTTACACACATCACACTAAGCCACAAGCTGTTGTTATCAGTGCACGTAGTCCTCAACTTACAACTATCCATTTGGTGACCGTTCAGAGTTACGACAGCCCTGAAAGCAAGCGACTTAGGACCATTTTTCACACCGTACGACCGTTCCAGTGTCCCCAGGGTCACGTGATTCGGACGCTTGGCAACTGACTCATATTTATGACGGTTGCAGCGTCCCAGAGGGGTCACGTGATTCCCCCTTTGCGACCATCCGGCAAGCAGAATCAATGGAGGAAACCAGATTCACTTAACAACCAGGTTACCCATTTAACAACCGCAGTAATTGACAGCCACTGTGGCAAGGCAAGTTCTCGAATAAGGCAAAACTCACTCAACAAGCGTCTGACTTAGCAACAGAAGTTTTGGGCTCCGCTGTCATCGTAAGTCGAGGTCTACCTGTATCTATGACCGTCACAGTGTCCTGGGGTTCACACAATCCCCTTTTGCGACCGTCTGAGAGGCAAAGTCAGTAGGGGAAGCAGGGTTCATTTAACAACCAGGTTACTAACGCGGCGTTCACTTAGCCGCCGTGGTGAGAAAATGGGGCAAAATTCACTTAACAACTGTCTCACTTAGCGACAGAAATTTGGGCTCTTAAGTCGAGGACTATCTGTAAGCAGCGGCCTTCCCTCCCACCCCCTCCTCTGCTCCGCAGGATTGACCTGGAGGAGTGGGAGCACGTGACCTGCATGAAGACGGTGTCTCTGAAGAGCGAGGAAACGGTCTCTGGCCTCAAGGGCTACATCGCTGTCGGGACCTGCCTGATGCAGGGCGAAGAGGTCACTTGCAGGGGCCGGGTGAGACACACACCCCTGGCGGTGTTGCCAACCTTTTCCCTGCCCTTGTCACCCCAGCTCCGTTCTTCGCTCCCAGTCCCCATTGTGTGTCCCACACAGTTCAGAGGTTAGGCTAAAGAATCAGGGAGATGTAGAGTTGTAGAGGGATCTCTGAGCCTGGGGGGGTCATCTAGTCCTTCCCCTGGTCAGGGTGGGATCCACCACTAGGCCAGGGTTTCTCAACCTGGGCCGCTTTAAGATGGGCGGACTTCGACTCTCAGAATTCCCCAGCCAGCATTGCTGGCTGGGGAATTCTGGGAGTCGAAGTCCGCCCATCTTAAAGCGGCCCAGGTTGAGAAAATCTGCCTTAGGCCCCTCTGATCAGGATCGTGTTTCCTTGCACCCGTACAAGCAGTCATATGGACACACACACCCCATATAAATTTTGTGGCAGTTGTTCTCTTCGTGGCCTTGCAGGTTATTTTCTGACTTTCCATCCGAATAGAGCTGGAAGGGACCGTGGAGGTCTTCTAGTCCAGCCCCCTGCACAAGCAGGAGACAATCTCTTCTTAAAAGCCTCCGGTGATGGAGCGCCCACAACTACTGGAGGCAGGCTGTTCCACTGGTTAATTGTCCTCACTGTCAGGACATTTCTCCTTAGTTCCAGGCTGCTTCTCTCCTTGATTGGTTTCCATCCGTGGCTTCTTGCCCTGCCTTCGGGCGCTTTGGAGAATAGCTCGACTCCCTCATCTTTGTGGCCTAGCTCAGTGGTTCTCTACCTGTGGTCCGTGGTCCCCTGGGAGGGGGTGCAGCGTCATCACAGGGGTTCCACAAAGGCTTGAAGAAATGTTAGGATTTAAATCTTAAGTCTTGGGGCCCCTGGCCATGGTCTGTGTCCACAAAAGGCATTTAAAGGGAGTCTGTGGTGAAGAAAAGGTTGCTGGGCTGTGAGCAATTTTACGGGGAGTCCGTTGTAACTATCAATGGTCACTAAGTGACCGCTCCTAAGTCGAGGACTTACGAGAGTGGGATGGCTCTCTTTCTCTTCCTCACTGGCCCCTTTTGCACAGATCCTGATCATGGACATCATTGAGGTGGTTCCTGAGCCCGGCCAGCCACTCACGAAGAACAAGTTCAAGGTCCTGTACGAGAAGGAGCAGAAGGGGCCGGTCACCGCCCTCTGCCACTGCAACGGCTACCTGGTCTCGGCCATTGGCCAGAAGGTGAGTGGCTCGGGCCCAGAGCAGACCAGAAGCTGTGGGAGCTAGGACTGCGGCACCCAGCAAGGAGAGGATTGGGGGCTCAAGGGCTGAAACGGGGGCTCTCTGAGCTTAGGGGTTCTCTTGCAGATGTTTCATGACCCAACTAGGGAACATCATCAGTGCTAGAAGGGAGTCGGGATTGGAGGGGGGAGGAAGAGGAGTGGAGGAAGGGAGGAAGAGGGCTGTTGGGTCCTTGGTGCTCTCTGAGCAGGGTGGTTTCCTTGCAGACGTTTCATGACCCAACTGGGGAACATCACCAGTGCTGGAAGGGGTGGAATTTGTACCTTCTAGCATTGAGGATTTTACCTCGTTTGGGCAATGAAATGTCTTTTAAGAAAACAGCAAGGTCCAAGAGCACCGAGGACCCCCAGGACTTTGGGGTGACAGAGGACTTGTCGAGGAGGGCCTGTACAGAGTCTGGGGGTTCTTCACGCCGATGTGCTGGGGGGCAGCCAGACCGGAGAGAAGCTGAACGATTCCAAGGGGAATCCAGGCATCCTCCCTCCCCTCCCTCTTTTAGTCAAGAGTTTTTAGCTTTTATTATTTTTTTAGTTCCTGTTGTGTATAGGAAAAAAATGTGGATTGCCCTAAACATCTCAGCTTCTGAAAATTGTTTGATGGACTCTGATGGGCTGAAGACAGACAGGTCATGGAGGGACGTCTGGGAGGGGGGGAAACTTTCCGAAACTTTTGGACATTCCGTTCTAGCCTATTGCAACCAGCATCTTTGTCAGAGTGTGCATAGTCTTATTGCGCGAGATAACCCAGGAGTAAATAAAATAAACAGTGGTCTATATTAAATGGTGGTTTATCTTACACTATCTACAATATCATACACCAGGAACAATCTACACACACGAGCTAATACGGCAGGATCCAACACACCACAGTTGCAGCAGAAAACGGAAGAGAGAGAACACATCAGCAGAGCCTTCCCTTCATACAAAGGCTCCTAAAGAGACACAGACCCTGCTGAGTCATTCTCATCATTACATCTTACATTACATAAGATGGTTAGCTGTTAAATCAATATCTTGACAATCTTTTAGTGAACGGACCTATCACTTCACCCAAAGGGAGTCGAGGGGCTTTCTTTCCTAAGAGATCGGACTGGGGCAGGCCTGGCAGCCAGGTTGACCTTCTGCATCCCTCCACCCACTCGTGTCCCCCTCCATCCCCCGTGCAGATCTTCCTCTGGAGCCTGAAGGACAACGACCTGACCGGCATGGCCTTCATTGACACCCAGCTCTACATCCACCAGATGATCAGCGTGAAGAACTTCATCCTGGCAGCCGACGTCATGAAGAGCATCTCGCTGCTGCGCTACCAGGAGGAGAGCAAGACCCTCTCTCTCGTCAGCCGGGTGGGGACCCTGAGCAGGGCGGGGAGGGCTCTTCCCACCCCACCCCGCCCCAGGCCACATCCCGGGCCTCTGCTGAGCTCCCCACCTCTCTCTCTCTCTCTCTCTCTTCTCTGTCTCTCCCCCCCGCAGGATGCCAAGCCCCTGGAGGTCTACAGCGTGGACTTCATGGTGGACAACGCCCAGCTGGGATTCCTTGGTGGGTTCCAGAGGGGGTCTTGGGAAAGGGTGGGGCAGCCTAGATCCAGGGACTTGGGTTCTCTCCAGCAGGCTGGTGTCTGCCCCCCCCCCCAAGGCTGGGGAAGGGATACTGGGGAGCAGTGGGTGAAGGGGGGGGGCCTTTGCAGCAGGGATCCAGGCTGGTGCCTCTCTATAAAGACGCTGTGCTCCTTCCTGGATTCACCCAGGCAGCTGTGCGATCCCAGGAAGATATAAGTCCTCAACTTACAACACTTCATTTAGTGACCATTCAGAGTTGCCATGGCACTGGGAAAAAAGGGACTTTTTCTTTTGCAGTGTCTGACAGGGACCGCAACCTCCTGGTCTACATGTACCTGCCGGAAGGTGAGAACAAGCAAGGGAGTTCATTGCCCATTAATAATAATGAATATTATTGTATTCTGACTCTGGGGGAGGCCGAGACCGGTCTCTATTCCGGGGGGGGGGTGTGCATTTGGGTCTCTGGAGATGCTCCCTCCTCCCAGGTCAGGATCGTCCCAGAGGTGCTTTTTCCAAAAGGCAACTGGGCTTTTCTCCTTTGCTTTGCCTCGAAAACGTTTCGCTCCTCACCCGGGAAGCTTCTTCGGTTCTAGCTGACTGGCGGGGAAGGGAAGGGTTTGTATTCTTGGCAGCCCTCTTGCGTCGAGGAGATTGCAGAGAGGATAAATCTTCTCGTTCCCCGCCAGTCGGTCGGAACTGAAGAAGCTTCCTGGATGGGAAGCAAAACGTCTTCGAGAAGGGGGGGGGGGAAATCAAGAAACTCCAGCTGCCTTTTGGTGAAAGTTTCACTCCCTTTCCTGCCCCTGGGGGGTCCCCTCGGCCAGTCCCGGTGGAGCAGCGGCATTGGGGAGGGGGCTCCTCCTGGTTCCCGCCTTCCAGCAGCCCCCTGGGGCCTTGTGCTTCCTCCGCAGCGAAGGAGAGCTTTGGCGGGATGCGGCTTCTCCGCCGAGCGGACTTCCACGTGGGGGCCCACGTCAACGCTTTCTGGAGGACGCCGTGCCGGGGCGCCCTGGAGGGGCTGGCCAAGAAGACGAATGCCTGGGAAAACAAGCACATCACCTGGTTTGGTGAGGGGAGGGGGGGTTGCAGGGAGATCCAGAATGGAGTGCTTCTCCCACCTTGTCCCGTTCACACAACCTTCCTGCGTTAGCCCTGGAGGCAGCCTATCGAGGAGCAGGTTCTGTTGAAGGGTTTCCAGATTAGAATATCGGTGGCCGTCTTGCAGACGTTTGCATTACCCAGCTAGGCAACATCATCAGCGCTGGAAGGAAGTGGGGTTCGTGGAGAGGACCAGGAGGAGGACTGTGTGCCATCTGAGCTGGGTGGTTTTCTTGCAGACCTTTCATTACCCAACTAGGTAACATCATCAGTGAATCAGCATTTGTTGGGTTATAAAACGTCTGTAAGAAAACCACCCAGCTCAGAAAGCACCAAGGACCCCACAGTTTTCCTCTCCTCCCCCCTCCCTCCCTCCCTCTTCCTCTCCACAAACCCCACTCCCTTCTAGCACTGACGATGTTACCTAGTTGGGTCATGAAATGTCTGCAAGAAAACAGCCAAACTCAGAGAGCACCAAGGACCCCCTATTTCAACCCCGAGCTAAAAAGATTCTCCTTTATCGGTATCTCCACTGATTAAGCCCTCCACTTAATAGCTGTAATTTAGGCCACATTTTCAGTCCTTAAGCCAACTGTAAAGCAGGTCACCACACGACTGCCACCCCATTTTACCCTATTTTTGCAGGGGTTAAGTGAACGTGGCAGTCGTAAAGCCAACACAGCTGTCACTAAGCGAACCCGTTGTTTGTTACGGGGCAAGGAGTAAATGCCAGTTTCTGGCAGAAATAAAAATAATTGTTAAATCGTAGCCACGTGACTGCAGGACACCGCAAATGGCTGACCACACAATCTGGTTGGGTACCACCCAAAACGCAGTCGCGGGTGGCCGCGTTGAGGAGGGACGGACGTTGGAACCTGGATCCCAGGTCCTCAGTCCCGTTTTGGGGATCAAGTGGTTGCTAAGTGACAGGTCGTAAGTCCAGGACTACCTGTACAGAAGTGGGGGGCGGGGGGAAGAGCTTGCAGGATGCTGTCCTGAGTCCTGGACACGGGTGGTCTTCCTTCTGCAGCCACTCTGGACGGAGGCATCGGGCTGCTGCTGCCCATGCAGGAGAAGACCTACCGCCGGCTGCTGATGTTGCAGAATGCGCTGACTTCCATGTTGCCCCACCACGCGGGACTCAACCCCCGGGCCTTTAGGTAGCTCCCCCCCCAGGGGGCGGAAGGGGGCGGGAGCCGGGCCCCGAAGGCAGCAGGGTGGGCAGCCTGGGCTCCCGGCAGCCTCACCTCCTCCTCCCCCTCCTCCGTCCTAGGATGCTGCACGTGGATCGGCGCATCCTGCAGAACGCCGTCCGGAACATTCTGGATGGGGAGCTGCTTAACCGCTACCTGTACCTGAGCACCATGGAGCGCAGCGAGCTGGCCAAGAAAATCGGCACCACGCCGGACATTGTGAGCAGCGGGGGGGGGGGAGAGGGAAGGGAGGGAGGGCAGACCCCGACCCCTCGGGAGGTGGTACTTTGGCTGAAGGCAGACGGAATTGGGACAACTCGCTGCGGGACAGCTTAACACGAGATGATAATAACGACAATTTCCTGACTTTACAAAACAAAAAACAAAAAACCCCACCTTACTTGGAACTGCCTTATATATATATACTCAAGACGCTGCCTGAACAGGTCTCAGGGCCTTGGTTACGACTTGGACGGTTCAGCTTTTACCAACCCCGGGCTGTGAATCGATTAAAAAGTGATATTCCTAATAATATTTGCCCCTTCCCAGCTTGTCCCAAAGGTGCTTTTTGCAGGAGGCAACCGGACTTTCTTGTTTTTCCTTTGAAGACGTTTCGCTTCTCATCCAGGAAGCTTCTTCAGCTCTGAATGGATGGTGGGGAAGGATTTATACTCCTTGCAGAGAGCTGGTCATTTGCCTCCTTTTAGAGTCGTTGAGGCCACTTGGAGCGTCACCTGAGTGGTGCAAATGGGGGTGGAGCCTTCTTGGAACTGCTGAAAGGACTGTATGGTAGACGGGAGATAGACGATATTGTGTCCCCCCCCCTCTCCCCCCCCCAGAGAGAAGGCTGTTCAGTTTGGGCCTTTTTGGCCCCTTTTTCAAACCAGCGGTCCTCTGCGTCCAAAATGTGGACTTTGCCATCTTTGAAAGGGCCACCTTTGTCTTTTAAATTCAGATGGACTGCTGACTCTTGTCCTGATGGGTTTGTTCTCCTATGTTGTGCCGTGCGTTTGTGAAGGGTTTGTTTTGTTTCCCCAATACACTCTAAAAGAAGGTGAACGGCCCGATGACTGCCAAGGGAGCATAAATCCTTCCGTTCCTCACCATCCAGTCAGAGCCGAAGAAGCTTCTGGGATGAGAAGGGAAACGCCTTCCAAGGAAAGCCAATCCAAGTCCAGTGACCTCCTGAACAAAAACACCTTTGGGACAGCCGTGACCCGGATGATGGAGAACCTCTGTAGACATCCCAGCTTCCTCACATCTTCTTCTTCCCCCCCCCAAACAGATCCTGGAAGACCTGCTGGAGATTGATCGCGTCACCGCCCATTTCTAGGGTGTCCCGTCTTTGCTGCAAAGGAGGCATTTCGACATGCCCCGTCTTCTCCCCTCGTTTGTGTTTGGTGTTTGTTTTTGATAGAAAACCGTCAATATGAGATTTGTATAAAATGTTAAGGATTTGTAAAGAAACGACCGAGTTTCTGTTTGGGGAGTGGATTAAGTGCTGGGGGGGTGGGGGTGTCTCCCATGAGTACCAGTTGGGGGTGGGGGGGGTGAGCAACAGGGACCCCCTGATCTAAATCTGCCCTCAAAGTGGTTTTCCAGGGAAGGAAGGAAGCAATCTCCAATTCTGTACCCAACGTGCTTTTGCAAAAGGAAGCTGGACTTTTGTTTTTCCTTGAAGAGGTTTCGCTTCTCCTCCGAGAAGCTTCCTCTGTTCTGGCTGAATGGTGGGGAAATGGAAGGATTTTATCCAATTTCTATATTCATCCAGAACTGAAGAAGCTTCTTGGAAGAGAAGGGAAATGTCTTTGAGGGGAAAAACAAGAAAAGTCCAGCTGCCTTTGGGGCAACCATGATCTGGAGGATGAAGAAGCTCTATGCACAATCTCGATTCTGGGTTTCTGAGTGGAATGAATTCTTCATTTGGAACCTGGACCACAGGCAGCCATTTGCATTCTCCTCAGCCGGATGACCAGGTTACACAAAGCAAATATTGCTTTGGTCTGAGAGGAGGAAAGGGCTGATGGGCCAAATAGGCAGGGAAGCTGTAAGTCTGGGGACTGTGGTCCATAACCTCCAACCTGTAAACGTCAACTCCCAGAATTCCCCAGCCCACAACATGGGCTGGGGAATTCTGGGAGTTGAAGTCCACAGGTCTTAAAAGCAGCCAAGGTTGGACACGCCTTCCCAAAGCTTATTGAGGTGCCACATGGCAAGTGATGGGGACTAAATCAGGAACAAGCTGTGTGCTGCCACCACGTGGCTGTGTGGAGAAATCACAATGTGGGCAGTCAGACCCTCCTACCCTATGATGTATTTCCTTTCCTCTCCCCTTTCTGGGATTTCCTCCTCCTTTGTCTCTGGAGAAAATGTGATACCAAGCAAACTCAATATGCAGATCCTGGGAATATTACCATTTTCTAACCTTGGGAACATCTTGGCAATATCTTGGAAATGCTGTACGAATACCATCTGAATGCATCCACCTATTATATTCCATTCTACACGCAATAAAGGTATTTCTATATAAAAGGTGTTTCTATGACTTCAAACTATCTGGAGAGATCTGTTAGTCTTAATGAAATCTGCTTATGTAGACCATAGAAGTCTTAACGAGATTAATTAAAGTACAACAGCTTCGATCCAGAATAGTTAGAAAATGGTAATATTCCCAGGATCTGCATATGGAGTTTGCTTGGTATCACATGTCTACTCTAATGGAGAATGAACACTCTCAGGACCAAGGAGGAGGAAGTCCATCCCAGAAAGGGGAGGGGAAAGGAAATACATCATAGGGTAGGAGGGTCTGACTGCCCACATTGTGATTTCTCCACATAGCCATGTGGTGGCAGCACAAACTGTCCTTTGGAGTTGGGAGTCACCGGAACGGGGATGGGGGTCTTGTCCCTCAAGAGTGGGCATGGCCGTCCCTTCTGCCCAGGCAGCAAGTAGAGCAAGGACACTCCCAGCACTTGGCGCGCTGCATTGCCAGGCGGTGGGTTTTCATCCCTTTTTTCAAAGCCCGTTTGAAAAGCAGCCGTGGTAATGAAACGGATTCCTCCCAAGGGCTGAACACTTCACCGGACAAGGATGAGGGTCTGAGGTCAGCTGTACCCATACTCCACCTCCCCCTGAAGAACTGGACCCTCTGCGGAAAGCATGTTTGGCACGCCTGAAGCCAGTCCAATAAACGGGCAGGGCCTGAAATTGCCAACATTGCAGGTTCCTCGGGGAAGGGCAGGTGGTCCCGGTGGGTGGGTGTGTGCGTGCGCTTTTGCTCCCATCATTTGTGCAAAAAGGCATTTAGTCACACAATGGCGAGTGTTGCAGGACACAAAGGATCCTGGGTGCTCTGAGCGTGGCGGTTTTCTTGCAGATGTTACATGACCCGACTAGGCAACATCATCAGTGCTAGAAGGGAGTAGAGATTGTGAGGAGGAGGGCTTCGGGGTCCTTAGTGGTCTCGGAGCTTGGGTCTTTGCTTGCAGACATTTCACTACCCAGCTAGGTAACATCATCAGTGCTAGAAGGCACTAGTGGTTAGGGAGAGGAGGAGGAGGTGGTCCTGGGTGCTCTCTGAGCAGGGTGGTTTCCTTGCAGACGTTTTACTACCCAGCTAGGTAACATCATCAGTGTTAGGAAAGAGTGGGGCTTGGGGAAAGGAGGAGGACGGTGGGGTCCCTGGTGCTCTCTGAACCAGGCTGTTATCTTGCAGGTGTTTCGTCACCCAAATTAAGTAACATCCTCAGTGCTAGGAAGGGCAGAGCCCACTCCTTACTAGCACTGAGGCCGTTACCTAGGTGGGCAACGAAACGTCTTCAAGGAAGCAACCAAGGGACCCTACAGTCCTCCTCTCCGCAATTGCCTTTCCCCCTCTAGCACTGACGACGTTCCCTAGTTGGGTCACGAAACGTCTGCAAGGAAACCACCCAGCTGAGAAGGCGCCAGGGACCCCCACGCTTCAGCCCTGAGCTAGGAGATTCCCCTTTGTTGCGTAGTGGCAGGAAAGCAGGCAAGGCAGAGCTTTAAGCTTTTCTTTTAATGCAGCTACAACAGGGAACTTTCCTCGTCCGGTGGGACTCGGGAGCCTAAGCACAGGGTTGATCCGTGTTACCACTCCGGAGAGCTGTGGGGGGGGGGCACATGGTTTGTCCCCCAACACCCACCCCTCCGCTCCAATGATTGGAACGGCCTGGTTGGACCCCTTGCTCCCCATTAACCAGCCTGGGGCCCTTCCGAGGACCCCAAAGATTCCACGTTTAGCCCAGCCCCTGCCCCCCGCCGTCCCCTAAACGCAGGGGTCTTCAAACTTGGCTCTTGGATGACTTGTGGACTTCAACTCCCAGAATTCCTCAGCCAGGCACACGTGCCTGGCTGAGGAATTCTGGGAGTTGAAGTCCACAAAGTCATCCAAGGGCCACGTTTGAAGACCCCTGCCCTAAAGGCAGAACAAAATGGGGAGTGGGCTCCAGAGAAACAGCTCCCCCTTCTCCGTGGATTCGGGGGAAGAAGAAAGAAAAGAGACAACCCCCCCCCCACACACACACACAGACACCCCAGCACCGTTTCTGGCTCGTTCTTTTAAGTTAAATATGGCGAGTTGCCCCTTATTCAAGTTTCTGAACTAATTTTTTTTTTAAAAAAAAACCTCAGTCAGGCTGTGCTCCAGAAAGAGGAGGGGGCTTCCTCGAACGTCCCCCCCCCTACACTTTGCGATGCAGAGCCAAGCGTCAGTTCCTCTCGAGGGACCCCGAAGGGGGTGAGGGCAGCCCCGTGCTTGCCCGGCTGGGCACACGGGCATCTTCCGGGCCTTTGGAGGCTCAGGCGTGGAGCAGTTGGTAGAGTTGTTCCTGCTGCTCACTGGGCTTCAAGAAGCCAACATAAACCAGGAATTGTAGCAAAGACCTGGTTAGCTTCATGGAGGTGACTTGGATCCTGCAGGGGGTGGGGGGAAAGACAAGAGACTGGGTGGGTGGGTGGAGGCACTTATGCTTTGGCAAAGAAGGGGGGGGGAGTTAAAAGGGCAGGAGACCCACCCCCCATATTTTGGCACACGCAGAACTGCAGGCGGTCCTCGGCTTGCTTACTCCACTTCGTGGCGTCACGGCCAGACCAGAAAACTACTTCCCACCCAGTTACAAGTAGTCCTCCACTTACAACCGTTTCACATAGCGACTGTTCAAAGTTACGATGTCACTGGGAAAAAGGACCTAGGACCGTTTTTCACGCTTAACAACCGTTGCCGCATTCCCCCAGGGTCAAAATTCGGTCGCTTGGCAAGGGACTCCTATTTACGACAGTTATGCGGCGTTGTGCGTGTGTGTGTGTGTGTGAGGCGTGATCCCCTTTGGCGACCTTCTGACGAGCAATGGAGGAGGCCAGATTTGCATCCCAGCCGTGTGACTAATGCAGCGATTCACTTAGCAGCCGGGGCGAGAAAGGTCATAAATTGGGGCAAACCAATGTCTTCACAAATGTCTCACTTAACAACAGAAATTTTGGGCTTGGTTCCAGTCGTAAGTAGAGGACTGCCTGCACTGAAGGGCCAATTTCTCCTCACCGCCATGGTGACTGGGTTTTGGGCCGCTCTGCAGCCATTCACATTTTTATTTATTTTTATGGGTTAAATTTATATACCACCCATCTCACTGTTTGGGGTGACTCTAGAGCAGCTGTGCCCAAACTTGGAAGAGCCGTGGACTTCAACTCCCAGAATTCCCCAGCCAGCGAATGCTGGCTAGGGAATTCTGGGAGTTAAAGTCCACGGGTCTTCAAGTGGCCTAGTTGGGACCACCACCACCCCGCTCTGGGCAGCCTCTTCCGGCAGCACCTCTTAATCCCCCAGCTAATGATCGGCTCACTTAACGACGGCTGTGAAAAGTGTCCGAACTCGCTTTTCGACTCGTTGTGCGGGACTGTGCTTGATCGGCTCTGTTAGGGCTGTTAAGCCGAGGCCTACCTTTCCCCTTACCTGAGAGTAAACTCGAACACAAGGCTGTCCCAAAAAGCACGGATCCAACGGACGAGGAAGAAGTTGGCCAGGACGCCGGACCTCTGGCTGACCGTGCGGCTCCAGCATTTCACCGCGCTGAGGGAGGGAGGGAGACAGACGGACAGCTGCCCTGGGTGCTGCTGGCACAAAAGGACGCGGGCAGGAGACCCCCCCCCAGCAGCACAGAGGGCCCTCCCCTCGTCCCTGACCTGGCTGGCTCCCTGCCTCCCCACGAACGAGAGCCCTGTAGTCATAGTGGGGGTGTCTCCATTTGTCTGAAATGGCACAGGGTCTCCTGCTTAAGCAGGGGGTTGGACTAGAAGACCTCAAAGGGTCCCTTCCAGCTCTATTCTGATTGATTGAACTACTTTCTGAAATGGCCTAGGGTCTCCTGTCTCAGCAAAGGGCTGGACTAGAAGACCTCTGAGGTCCCTTCCAGCTCTATTACGATTGAACCACTGTCTGAAATGGCACAGGGTCTCCTGCTTGAGCAGGGGGTTGGACTAGAAGACCTCAAAGGGTCCCTTCCAATTCTGTTAGTTCTGTTCATTAACCAGTGGAACGGAAGCTCCCTTCAGGATTTGTGGGCGCTCCATCACGGGAGGTTTCCAAGAAGAGATTGGAGAACCATTTGTCTGGAATGGTATCCGGTCTCTTGCTTGAGAACGGGGGTGGGGGGTGGGGTTGGACTAGAAGACCTCCAGGGTCCCTTCCAAATCTGTTATTCTCTTCTGTGGGAAGAGACTGTCCAGGGGGGCGGGCAAACCACAGCCTCCCCCCTCGTTTCTCTGGCCTCTTTGCCCCTTCTTCCCATCGGGATAGGAGCACCTTTCCCAGGCTCACCCTACGGGATCCATCTTGTGAGGCCCCCAGCCCCCCCGTCCCAGGATTTCCGAGGGGCCTTCACTGCCCCATTTCACTGCCCCAAACTGCACCCCCTCTCCGTTGCAGGTGCTCTACATGCAATTCAAATGCTCCCCCAGCCAGATAACCTGTCATTCTATTTATGTTCTTGAAGGTGTCCCAGGAGTCACTTCACCAAGGGAGGAATCATTGACGGGGCATCTGCTAATAGCAAAGATCCTCTCAAACAGAAGTTTTGTGAAACTTTAGAATAGTATTTCTCAACCTTGGCGGCTTGAAGATGGGTGGACTTCCCTCAGCCAGCTTCCTGCTTAAAGATGGGTGGAGCCAGCTTCCAGCTGGATGCTTAAAGATGGATGGAGCCAGCTTCCAGCTGGATGGACTTCAACTCCCAGAATTCCCCAGTCAGCTTCCAGCTGGGAGATGGGTGGACTTCCAACTCCCAGAATTCCCCAGCCAGTGAGGGTTTACCAACATTCAAACAAGAACAGACGTGGCCAGACTACTTTATCGCATTGTTGTAACTTTCTTAATAGACGGTGGGAATGTGGTAGATGTAATATATCTTGACTTCAGCCAAGTGGGGGAAAAAAAATAGCTGGCTGGGGAATTCTGGGAGTTGAAATCCACCCATCTTCAAGCCGGCAAGATTGAGAAACACAGCTTCTGTCCACTGCTTGTGGCTTGTACCTTCTGGCCATGACGTAGTAGCGATCCACGGGAGCCCCCAGGGCCACGTTGATGCCCCGCACGGTGTTGATGTTCCGGAAGACGAGCAGCATGGAGCGGGGCAGGTCCTTCAGCACCCGCACAATGGAGTCGAAGTGGTGCTGAGCCATGTCACGCATGTACATGGTCTCCGCTTGGGTCAGTATGTTGGACATTGCCAGCTCTGCCATGTTGATGGGCCGCTGTAGCAGCATCTCGCAGAAGAGGAAGTAATCCTGGGCTGGGGTGGGGCGGGAGGAAGGGGCAGTCAGGAATGGAGACCCCCCCATCACCAGGCCAGAAAGGAATTGAGGGGCAATTGGAAATGGGTTGCAAGTGAGGGGTCCTTGGTGTTCTCTGAGCCTGCTGGTTTTCTTGCAGACATTTCATTACCTGAGTAGGTAACATCATCAGTGCTACAAGGGAGGAGGAGGAGGAGGAGGAGGAGGAGGAGGAGGAGGAGGAGGAGGAGGAGGAGGAGGAAAAAAAAGAAGAGGAGAACTGTGGGGTCCTTGGTGCTCTCTGAGCTGGGTGGTTTTCTTGTAGGCATTTGATGACCCAGCTAGGGAACATCATCAGTGCTTGAAAAGAGTGAGGAGGAGGAGGAGGAGGAGGAGGAGGAGGAGGAGGAGGAGGAGGAGGAGAGGAGGAGGAACAACTCCTTAGTGCTGAGTTTGGCTGTTTCCTTGCAGATGTTTTATTACCCAACTAGATAACATCATCAGTGCTAGAAGGGAAAGACATTGGGGAGAAGGTGGAGGAGGAGGAGGAGGAGGAGGAGGGGAGGAGGAGGAGGAGGAGGACTACAGCATCCTCAGTGCTTGGTTTGATTCCTTGCAGGCCTTTCATTACCATAATGGGTAATACCAGTGTTACAAAGGAGTGTCAGAAGCAAACCCCGCTCCCTCCCAGCACGGAGGATGTTCCCTGGTTGGGTCATGAAACGTCTGCAAGGAAACCGCCCAGCCACCCCACCCTTCAATCCCAATCTACAAATGTTCTCCTTTACGACTTGCCAGCAGGGCAGCCAATTCAGAAGTGCCATTCTTCCCCCCACCCCAATCCCAATTTCCCCCAGAATAGCGGGAGGCCACCGCCCCCCCCCCCCCCGGGCAAAGCCATTTCTGGAGGCATCACCAGAAACCCAGCTGGATCTTCACCCCGACGGGATCCAGCCAATGCCTCTTCGCCAACCAACCCCCGTGACTCCCCCTGACGGATGCCCCCTGCCCCCTCCTCACCTTTCACGCCCAGCTGCTGGGAGTGGAGCTGCATGGAGGGCTGGTCTCGCAGGATGAGGGCGCGCCAGAGCTTACACAAAGCTTCTCGTTCCCTGGGGGGGGGGAAGCACAGAGAAGAGCTGTCGGCAGGGGAGGAGGCGACGCAGCTGCGGACCCTCATGGGTCCAGGAGGCAGCTGCAGGTTGTCCTCAAGCTATGACGGCCATTAGGAGCGGGATATCCCCCCCCTCCCAAGGCTGATGCAGTCTTAAAGCGTGATGTCAGGGAACCACATCCCTTAGCAATGACAATCCCTGGAGACCCCGTTGCCGTTGTTGGGTGCCACCTCCTCACAACCTGGCAGGAATTTGCCCGCCCCCCCCAGCCCCCGCACGGACTGCAAGCATCCTGGCAGGCAAGTTCAGACAGCCTCCAAGTTGAGTTTTGCCCCGTTTTTCTTGCCCCGGTTACTAAGTGAATCACCGCGGTCGTTAAGCCAGTAAGCCGGCGGTTAGATGAACTCGGCTTCCCCGTCGACTCTGCTTGCCAGGCCACAAAAGGGGAATCCCCTGATTCCGGGACGCGGCGACCGTTGTAAACGAGAGCCGGTGGCCAAGCATCCGAATTCTGACGCCGTGACCGCAGGGGATGCTGCAGCTGGCCATTCAGTGTGAAAAACGGACTTCAGTCCCTTTTTTCAGGGCCGTCGCTGCTTCAAACAGTCACTAAGTGAGCCGCTGTCAGTGGTGGGGGGGCTGAGGCTGCTGGTCACTGAACAAGAGGTTGCTACTCAGGCAGTGCAAAGGGGATGCTCCTGCCTGACACTGACACACACACATACACACACACACACACACACACACACACACACACACACACGGATCCTTACTTCTCGCGAAGGACCTCGTACAGGCCGTGATCGAGGAGAACCAGCTGAGCTTTGCCATCTGGTCCTTTCTGTACCAGCACTGCAAGACAGGAATGAGGGATGAGGGGGGGCGAGGGCAGCCCAATGCAGTCCCGTCTGGAGATGAAGCTTTCTCCCACCTAGTCCCCCCCCCAAGGAAATTCCCTTTAAAGCCCGCCTGGCTCCCCATCCGTCCGGGCTCCTCGGTCTGGTTCTGTGTAAAGCTGAGCGAGCTGCCTCTCTGCAGGCTCTCCGTCCCTTCGCTTCCCACCGTCAACACCCAGCTCGAGAATCCAAATAAAACCCTGGGTCTGTTCCGTTTCTGAAAAGCACACGTTTTACTGAACGCGCTGCGGGGTTTTGTCGGAGCAAAACTAACTCCCGGGTTCCAAAACACCAATTGGTAGACTTAAAAGATAGTTTTGCCAGCCAGCCAAATCCCTCCCCCCTCTGGCAACGTCTTACGTAATCCATATCAACAAGTTCACTTCGCGAAGGGAACCGTCCGCTTCAAATCCACACCTGTTCTGGTGTCCTTGAAAAGGTTTCAGGCTCCCGTGGCCTTCAGCTGAATCGAAGAAGTTTCGTTTCTCCATCTCCCCACTTGAAAGGAACACCTCCCATCCCCTTAATCTAAAGGCGAGTTGAAATGCAGAGGCACGGGAAGTTTCACCCTTGACATCTACTCTGTTTCGTTTTTCTTTCAATGCACATCCTTCTGTTCCCCTGCGGCTGACCTTCCCCCTCCCCCTCCAGATGTGCAGGCAGTGAGGGGGGTGCAGTCATGAGGAATCTCAGAATCTGCCTGGACAGAGCGAGTGGTCCTTGGTGCTCTCCGAGCTTGGTGGTTTTCTTGCAGACGTTTTGTGACTCAACTAGACGACATCACCATGATATGATGATGAACCTCGCCCCCCCCCACCACTTTTAGCACTGATGATGTTATTTAGTTGGGCCATGAAACATCTGCAAGAAAACCACCAAGCTCAGAGAGCACCAAGGACCCCACAGTCTCCCCCCCCTCCTCCTCTCTGCAAAATCCCATTCCCTTCTTGCACTGATGATGTTGCCTAGTTGGGTCATGAAACGTCTGCAAGAAAACCGCCAAGCTCAGAGAGCACCAACCCATTCCAACCCTGAGCTACAAAGATTCTCCTTTATTGGAAACTGAGTCTCTGCATTCAGCCTGGCCAGTTCGCACAAGCGTCTCCACCAGAGAGTCTCCGGATTCACACCCCAAACCAAGGAGGATCCTGCCAGCTGACCTGATCCCCCAACTGCCCCCCCACCTCCCAGCTCCACTGGGTGTCAGAGCATCCGCTGGCGCAGCCCACGGCTTTCCCTTCAGCCTCTGGGGCCTTCCATTCCTCAGCTCTGAATATAAATGGAGCGCTGTATCCTCCCCTCAGTGCGACTGCGATGTCCCACGCCCAACTGCGCCTCACATTGCGACCGACTGTAAGCCGAGGGCATCTAGTGGTCCAGTTTCTGATTTTTTGTCCTATAAACGATGCTGTGCTTTAATGATTAGATGGCCAAGGCAGGGGGTATTTGAACCTAGTTCATTTAGCAATCGTATTTTATCGTGTCTTTTTAATCTAGGCGAAATGTTAACACACACACACACAGACATTGCAAGTCCATGTATGATATGCCATATGCTAAATAAAATAAATAAATCCTTGGTTCTCGGCCGCGTCTCCTACCGTTTCCTGGGTGAGGGTCTGCATGGATGAATCCGGTGAAGAAGATCTGCTCGGCAAACACCTTGATCAGCTTCTCTGCTGCCTGCAGAGAGGGAGGGAGAGAGGAGGGGGGGGGTCTCTGAAAGGGGAGAAAGCCAAGGCCGTGGCTGCAGAAGAGACTCTGCTCCGAGACAGATTCTCCCTGGAGAAGCAGGTGTCCTTGGGGCTCTCTGAGCTGGGTGGTTTTCCTGATGTTTCGTTACCAAACTTGGTAACATCGTCAGTGCTAGAAGGGAGGGGGATTTGTGGAAAGAGGAGGAGGAGGAGGAGGAGGAGGAAGAGGAGGAGGAGGAGGAGGAGACTGCTGGGCCCTTGTTGCTCTCTGAGCTTGGTGATTTGCTTGCAGACGTTTCATGACCCAAACTAGAGAATATCATCAGTGCTAGAAGGGATTGGGGTTTGCAAGGAGGAGGAGGGGGTGGGGTGGGTAGGGATAGGAGGAGGAGGAGGAGGAGGAGGAGGAGGAGGAGGAGGAGGAGGAGGAGGAGGAGAAGAAGAAGAAGAAGAAGAAGAAGAAGAAGAAGAAGAAGAAGAAGAAGAAGAAGAAGAAGAAGAAGAAGAAGAAGAAGAAGAAGAAGAAGAAGAAGAAGAAGACTAATGTTGGGCCCTTGATGCTCACTGAGCTTGCCAACTAGGGAACATCATCAGTACTAAAAAGGAAAGGGGTTTGCAGGGAGGAGGAGGAGGAGGACTGTGGGTCCCTTGGTTGCCTCTTTGCAGACGTTTCGTAACCCAACTAGGTAACATCATCGGGGCTGCCGAGGACAGAAGCTGTGCAAGGCCCCCCCAAAGGACTCACCCGAGCCGACGATCCCCAACCAAACCAATCGGCTTCCCGGTGGCACTCAAGACCCAACGGTGATGCCCGACCTTCTCCGCCCCTCCCCCAGATTCCCCCAGAGACTCACGTCCTTGGGGCTCAGGCCTTGCCTCAGGAGCCCCTCCAGGTCGTTGATTTTGCAGGCTTCATAGAAATCGGCAGTCAGGACCCGCTAAGCACAGGGAGAGAAGGAAGAGGTGTTTAGAAAAGGCTGCAGCACAGAACTGCCATCAATGGGAAAGACCCACGGGGATGAATGCCACACGTGAGCAGAAGCCCCAGGCCCCAAACTGCAGAGTGGCCCCACAGTAACAGAGCTGCGTCAAATACAATCAGTCCTTGACTTAATGACCACTTGCTTAGCGTCCGTTTGAAGTTCTGATGGATGTAGTTGGAGGGGAGGGGGGACCTACGACCCAGATCTGAACTTTGGGGCCTCTCAGCAACTGAGTTGCATGGATAGGATAGGATAGAATAGGAAATAGAATAATAATAGAATAGAAAGTAGAATAGAATAGAATAGAGTAGAGTAGAGTAGGATAGGATAGGATAGGATAGAACAGAACAGAACAGAAAATATGGAATGGAATGGAATGGAATGGAATGGAATGGAATGGAATAGAATAGAATAGAATAGAATAGAATAGAATAGAATAGAATAGAATAGAATAGAATAGAATAGAATAGAATAGAATAGAATAGAATAGAATAGAATAGAATAGAATAGAATAGAAAATATGGAATAGAATGGAATAGAATAGAATAGAATAGAATAGAATAGAATAGAATAGAATAGAATAGAATAGAATAGAATAGAATAGAATAGAATAGAATAGAATAGAATAGAATAGAATAGAATAGAATAGAATAGAATATATGGAATAGAATAGAAAATATGGAATAGAATAGAATAGAATAGAATAGAATAGAATAGAATAGAAAATATGGAATAGAATGGAATAGAATAGAATAGAATAGAATATATGGAATAGAATGGAATAGAATAGAATAGAATATATGGAATAGAATAGAATAGAATAGAATAGAATAGAATAGAATAGAATAGAATAGAATAGAATAGAATAGAATAGAATAAAGAATTAGAATGGAAAGGAATGGAATGGAATGGAATAGAAAAGAAAACAAAATATGGAATGGAAAAAATAGAATAGAATAGAATAGAATAGAATAGAATAGAATAGAATAGAATAGAATAGAATAGAATAGAAATAAGAATTAGAATTAGAATTAGAATGGAATAGAATAGAAATAAGAATTAGAATGGAAAGGAAAGGAAATGAATAGAATAGAATAGAATAGAATAGAATAGAATAGAATAGAATAGATGCCAGATGTTGACTTTCTCTCCCTGTAACCCCAGTAGCGCCCAGGGGAAGCCTTGGATGGATGATGGTTAACAGGTGAATCAGACGGGAGGTGGCTGCCTTGACAGGTGGGCGTGCCTTTAGTGACCACTGGAAGTTATAACACCACTGAAAAAAGGGACCTATGACCGTTTTTTCCCCACGCTTGTCACGTGTCAACGCTGCTAACATCGAATGTCATTGCTTGACAAGAGATGAAGAAGTAGCCATTTCATATGTTAAACTTGTGTATTGCTTTAAGAGATTGAGTTTAAGGTTAGGAGGGGGGATGAGTAGGAATGCACCTTCAAGGCCCTTCCTCTGGGTCTTCTAATGGAAGGGAAGCTGATTCTTTAAATCAATTGGAGAATATGATTAATGACAAAATTAGAAAGGTGGAGAATTGTGTTTTAATATATTGTGCAAGGGGCGGAGATTTCAGATTCCGCTTCCTTCAAGCAAGCATTTGCCGGTGTATAATTAGGCTAATAAAGGACTTTTAAGGTAAACGATGCCTCAGAGTCATTTGAAAAGCCCAGACCTCGGAAACTTGACACCAATCCAATCCAATCCAATCCAATGTATTGCTTTAAGATTAGTGCAGGGGTAGGCAACCTCGGCTCTTTTATGACTCATGGACTTCAGGGAGTTGACTCAGGAATTCTGGGAGTTGAAGTCCGTGAGTCATAAAAGAGCCGAGGTTGCCCACCCCTGGGCTAGTGTATTGCTTTAGTTTAAGGTTAGGAGGGGGGATGAGTAGGAATGCACCTTCAAGGCCCTTCCTCTGGGTCTTCTAACGGAAGGGAAGCTGATTCTTTAAATCAATTGGAGAATATGATTAATGACAAAATTAGAAAGGTGGAGAAATGTGTTTTAATATATTGTGCAAGGGGCGGAGATTTCAGATTCCAGCTTCCTTCGAGCAAATGTTGCCGTGTATTAGGCTAATAAAGGACTTTTAAGGTAAACGATGCCTCAGAGTCACTTGAAAAGCCCAGACATGGGAAACTTGACATCACGCATGCAGCAACCCTGTGATCAAAATATCACGGCATGGATTTACGAGAGTGGAAATTTTTGGGTGGGTGGGTGTGTCACGTGATCACCATCTGCAACCTTCCCGGGGGGGGGCTCGCCTTGCCTAGCAACATAACTTTGGGGGCTCCGTTGCCGGCTGCGGAACTCAACGAAGTCCACGAGTCTTAAAAGTGGCCCCAAACGTTGGAGACACATTTCCCCCCCCTCCCTAAAAGAAAAGACCACCCGTTTAGGGAGGAATAGAGCCCGGCGCTCTGCCCGCTTCGAAGGGGGGGGCACCAGACCCACCTTGCTGCTTTGCTCCCAGTGAATACGAGGAACCGCCACAAAACGGAAGTGCTTCAGCTCCCGGGCACAACGCTCCCCGTTGCGGCCTTCGATCTCAAAGTCCAATTCTTGGGCCAGGGTCCCCTTCAGGTCCTGGAAGGGGAGGGGGAGGAGAGAAAGCAGGGAGGGAGGGGGGAAGGAGGGGGAGGGTCAGCCTGCCCTGAGCAAGTGTAACTCAGGGGTGCCAAACATTGCTGGATGGAGACACCGTGTCCGTTCCTGGTGCATTTTGCAAACCGAAACTCCTGGGCTATGGGGAAGACTTCTGGCAGCCAAAGGGGAAGTGAGGAGAAGGGCTGCTATGCCAGGGGGTTGGGCTAGAAGACCTTTAAGGTCCCTTCCAGCCCTGAGTCTGTGATCCCTTTGGCCAAGGGGCGTGCTGGTTTCTCGGCGCACGGACGCTCATGGGGGGGACCCAGAGGCTGTTCAGGAGCAGCAGGGGATGTCCTAGTCCAGGGGTAGGCAACCTTGGCTCTTTTATTACTCATGGACTTCAACTCCCAGAATTCCTGAGCCAGCATGGGGGAACTATGGCCCCTTCATGACTCGTGGACTTCAACTCCCAGAATTCCTCAGCCAGCCATGCTGAGGGGAAGGGAGAGTTTTCCAAGCTAAGCCATGCTGGCTCAGGAATTCTGGGAGTTGAAGTCCATGAGTCATAAAAGAGCCAAGGTGGCCTACCCCTGGCCTAGGCCGCTTTATGACTCGTGGACTTCAACTCCCAGAATTCCTGAGCCAGCCATGCTGAGGGGAAGGGAGAGGTTTCCAAGCTGTGCCATGCTGGCTCAGGAATTCTGGGAGTTGAAGTCCATTAGTCATAAAAGAGCCAAGGTGGCCTACCCCTGGCCTAGGCCGCTTTATGACTTGTGGACTTCAACTCCCAGAATTCCTGAGCCAGCTATGCTGAGGGGAAGGGAGGGGTTTCCAAGCTGAGCCATGCTGGCTCAGGAATTCTGGGAGTTGAAGTCCACGAGTCATAAAAGAGCCAAGGTTGCCTACCCCTGGCCTAATCCAACTCACGCCACCTCTAGCTGCCTTCCAGAGCCGGGGGGGGGGGCGCCTCTCCCCATAAGCTCTTCAATGTTTCCACCAAGATCCCACCGCCCCTCGGCCCCTCGCACTGCCATCGTTGGAGGGTTAGGGTCTTCTCTGTTCCTCTTAAAACCGCACCTGGAGCAGCCCTCCAGGAGCGAGAAAGATGCTGGAAGGGGATCCTTTTAAAGCCCGCCCCCCTTCAGCCTGACCCGTTCCCTTAAGCTGTCGACCGGGGGTCTTTGAACTTGGCCCTTTGATGACTTTCTTTGAGGAATTTGCAAGCCTCGGAGTTCTGCTTGATTTGTCTCTGTCTATTGCAGGGTTCTTCAAACGTGGACCATTTATGCCTTGTGGACTCCAACTCCTGGCTGAGGAATTCTGGGAGTCGAAGTCCACAAGTCATCAAAGGACCAAGTTGGAAGACCTCTGCGAGTCTAGTCTCCGTCTATTGCAGGGGTCTCCAAACGTGGCCCTTTGATGACTTGTGGACTTCAACTCCCAGGATTCCTCAACCAGACACAAGGAATTCTGGGAGTTGCAGCCCACAAGGGCCTGGTTTGAAGACCCCTGCCTTAGACCCTCTCCTCGTCAGTTTTGCCAAAACTGTTCTGAACCAGGCCGCCTTCACGGTGGGGAGACACAAAGGGCCCTGGCTCAGATATGGGGGGTCTCCCTTGTCACCAGAGTCGGGTGCCTAGAAGGGCAAGCAAGCCAAGGAAATTGGGGTGCTGCGGGGGGGGAGGAGGCGGGTTCGAGAGCAGCTCTCTCAGGCCAGTGGCGAGAGACGCTGGGCCACACCGTACCTGCAGGATCCAGCCGAGGCCAAAACTGGGGTGCATCTGCTCCACGATCCACAGCAGGAACTCCAGGGTGCGGATGTCTCCGTCAAACCGGTCCCTCAGGTCAATGTACTGCACCTGTACAGGGAAGCCAGAGATGGTGATGCACCCCCCCCCCCGAGGAAGGGAGCAGTCCCAGAGGAGAGTCGTAGCCCAAAGGACCAGAGCCACACCTTCCCCCCCCCGCCCCCAACAGGAAGCCAGGCCAGATCCCTAGAAGTCGGAAACGAAGAAGACAACCTGCTGCTCTATAATTCCCAATATCAGCAGCAGCAAGGGACGCTGGGAAGTGTAGTTCAGTGATGCCCGCGCCCCTCGGATCCTTCAGGCTGGCCCATCCTCGCCTTGCCTGCCCTCCCAGACGCACCTTTACAGCCACCGGGGTGCCGTCATGAAGCCGAGCCCGGTGCACCTGGGCCAAGCTGGCCGCCGCAATGGGCCGGTAGTCAAACTCCAGGAAGAGCTGGTCCGCTTTGGTGTTAAAGTCTTCCAGGAAGAGGTCGTCCACCTGCGGTCAGGAAGGGCCAGAAGAGATGGGGGGGGGGGGGGTCAGTGAGGGCCATGGACTGAGGGGAGGAGCTTGTGAGCCAACCCTCCTTCAGGAAGGGCAAAGAAGAAGGCGGAGTTACAAGTAGTCCGCAACTTATGACCGGCATAAGCTGTCACTTTACGCTTGCTGTGCTCCGCTCTTGTGCAGTGACGGACCGTGAAGGGTAGGGATGGGGGAGGGTTGGGGAATCGAAAGTAGAGGCTGAGTCGGCTCGAGAAGCTGCCTCAAGGTCATCCAGCTTGAAGGAGGAATGAGCCTCATACCAAGCTGTGCCATTATAGAGCCTTGGTGGAGCAGTGGGCTAATGCCTCCTTAAGTAACACCAGCTGCCTGGAATTAGTGCAGGTTCGAGTCCCACCAGGCTCAAGGTTGACTCAGCCTTCCATCCTTCCCAGGTAGGTAAAATGAGGACCCAGATTGTTGGGGGCAATTAAGCTGACTTTGTAATAATGCCGCTTGGGGGTGTGTGAAAGCCCTAATAAGCAGGCATATACATAGAATGAAGGCTACTGCTAAGCTTGTAAGCCGCCCTGAGTCTTCGGAGAAGGGCAGGATATAAATGGAATTAAAATAAAATAAATAATAAAATTATGAAAACACCTGGCATGGAGTCCATCGGTGACAGTGGGGTGGGCAGCGAGGGGAGAACGTAACGGATTTGGAGGCACGATCCTCAGCTCTGGCTTTACCACATTTCTAATAAAATACACCTTTCTCAACAAATGGAGCCCAGGGTCGTTTCTATTTAGAGCAGGGGTCTCCAACCGTGGCCACTTTTAAGACTTGTGGACTTCTTCAGCCAGCTTTGCTGGCTGAGGAATTCTGGGAGTTGAAGTCCACAAGTCTTAAAGTGGCCAAGGTCGAGGATCCCTGATTTAGAGGGTTGAGTTAAGGCCAGTCTGAGTTGTGGCCACTTGCTTAGCAGGTGTTCAAAATTATGACAGACCTACCAAGAGGCTACACGTAGTCCTCACCTTACAAGCACCATTGGGCCTAAGCGAAGCGAGGCAGCTATTGGGCTTTGGCCCATCTTGCGACTTTTCTTCCCACTGACTTTTGGAAGATTTAAAATTGAATATTTAAATGCCAGCAACAGATTCAAATCTAATCAACGGCGGGGAGGGGGGTGGAATAAAGGAAACGAAGAAGCTGCAAGGAACTCTGGGACGTTTTCCCCATGTAAGAACAGAAGCCGCTTAGGGGTCCTGCTAGCGGAAAACCAGATGTCGCTTTCCTACTAACCCTCCACTCTCTCCCCCCTTCTTTGGCTGGTGGCCCAAGGAACAGCCCCCCCCCCCAAAAAAGAGAGGAAGACCTGGTGACACCCCCCTCCCCAGGTCCTCGTGTGCAGCTGCTGCTGAAGCGGCCCGCAGCTGCCCCACGCACCTCCGAGTATCCCTGCCTGAGCGCCTGGTCCTCCAAGGTGCGCAGGAAGCTGACGTACTCCTGGGGGAGGATGTGGTTGAAGGCACACAGGCCTTGGCCCAGCTTGATGTAGAGGCCCCCGTTCTGGATGGCCCCGAAGACGATGCTCTCGGCCGAGCGCTGGTGACATCTGGACACGGCAGCCACGTACTCCGGGCTGTTCTGACCACAGGGAAGACGGGCGAAGGAGAGCAGGGGGTTAGATCCTTCCCAGCAGACCTGACCTCACGGCAGGTGGCAGCGTGGACAGCACTTCCCAGGATCCCCCACCCCACCGGCTATCCTGGGAGACTCCTGTCCTTTTCGGAGGAGAAGGATTACTGAGTTGCCACCCTGGATTACGAAGGTCCTAAGCCTGGGAGAGAGGTTTGCCTCTGGAGGTGCAACCGAGAAGCAACTGCTCTCCTCCTCCTCCTCCTCTCCCACTGAGGTGCCTTCCTCTCCTCAATTTTCTGCACTAAGCAAATACATGTGCTTGGACAAATACATCTACCAGGCCATATCCTTTTGGGATAAGCAACTACGTTCCTACTGCAGGGCAATGAAACTGCAGACATCGTGCAAAGATAGGCCAAGCATGAAGAGGGAAATTCTACCCCCTACAAGACAGTGCTCTGTGTGTGTGTGTGTGTGTGTGTGTGTAAGTCCCACTGCAGCTAACAGAGGGGGATAGAACAAAGACTTACAGAATAAGAGTTGGAAGGGGCCTTGGAGGTCTTCTAACCCCCCCTGCTCAAGTAGGAAATGCTAGACCATTCTGGGCAAAGGGCTATCCAATTTCCTCTTAAAACCCTGCAGGGATGGAGCCCCCACAACCTCTGGGGGCAGGCTAATTACTCCAACACTCAGGAAATTCCTCCTTAGTTCCAGGTCGCTTCTCGCCTTGATTCGTTTCTATCCGTTGCTTCTTCTCCTGCCTATGGCTGAGGCATTCTGGGAGTTGAAGTCCACAAGTCATCAAAGGGCCACCTTTGAAGACCCCTGCGATAGACAAAGAGACCAACAAAGCAGAACTCCGAGGCTTGCCAATTCCTCAAAGAACGTCTTTATTGATGCCAAGTATCGGCCCTTCAAAAGTAAAACCAAGGCTGAAGAAATGCATAGCAATTCCCCAACGCAAAATCAAGAACTCCCTCCCCTGGGGCGATGCAAGCAACTACATTTCCCCATGCAGCTTCTCGGCGGGCGTTTCACGCAACGCCCAGCCCACAGTCTCAGGAGCGCCCTTCTCATTCCTAGTTGCCACACAGCATGGAGGGAGGGGGAGTTGACAGGTGTCAAGCTAAACAAAACAGATTTTCTCCCTCGGACTTTCCTTCCTGGGAACCAAGGTCATCGGCTGCTCCCGAGGCTGCCGGAAAGCCCACCAAGAAGCTGCATGGGGAAACGTAGTTGCTTGCATCGCCCCAGGGGAGGACATTCTTGAATTGTGTTGGGGAATTGCTATGCATTTCTTCAGCCTTGGTTTCACTTTTGAAGGGCCGACACACTCGGCATCAATAAAGACGATCTTTGAGGAATTGGCAAGCCTCGGAATTCTGCTTTGTTGGTCTGTTGTCTATTGCAGGGCTCTTCAAACTTGGCCCTTTGATGACTTGTGGACTTCAACTCCCAGAATTCCTCAGCCAGGATGCTTTAAGACAGGGGTCTTCAAACTTGGCCCTTTGATGACTTGTGGACTTCAACTCCCAGAATTCCTCAGCCAGGATGCAAGACAGGGGTCTTCAAACTTGGCCCTTTGATGACTTGTGGACTTCAACTCCCAGAATTCCTCAGCCAGGATGCTTTAAGACATGGGTCTCCAAACCTGGCCCTTTGGTGACTTGTGGACTTCAACTCCCAGAATTCCTCAGCCAGGCACGAGGAATGCTGGGAGCTGAAGTCCACAAGTCATCAAAGGGGCAGGTTTGAAGACCCCTGCGAGTCTAAAGACTTTAAAAGACCCGTTTCAAAGCTTGACAAGCAACCGTACCTCATCCAGGCCTCGCAAGGTGATGTGGTTCGTCCACCAGTAATCCAAGGAGATTTGCATTCCCAGCCGCAGGGACCTTCGGGAGAAGACGACCCAGACTCAGGCTGTCCCCCAGTGCCACCCCAGGCCTTGGGGAGAAACCCAGGAGGGTCCGGGGCAGACCTAGAAAGAAGCTGCCACTGCTCCCCATGTGCCAGGGTAGCCCCACGGGGCTTGAAAGTCCCTGGGTTAGAGGCCTCTCTGGAGCAGCTGGTGGCCAGGACAGGACCCAAGAAACACCTGAGCTCAGACCTAGAGAGTTTCTGGCTCCTTTAGTGCAGCTGGGGGTGTCATGAGGTTCTCTAGACCAGTGGCCCCCAGACCTTTGGGCACCGAGGACCGGTTCCATGCAGACAGGTTTTTCGGCAGACCGGAGGGGGCGTGGTTTCTCAGGCTGCCTGCATCCCACGGAAGGTGCTTCACTTTATGCGTGGAGCAGTTTCTGGCACGCCGTGGCCCGGTGCCGTTCCACGGACCCGAGGTTGGGGGACCCCTGCTCTAGGCCTCTCCGGCTCGGCAGACTGGCTGAGGCGGCAGGCGAGGGTTGGTTTTGCACATGCGTGCCACTTCCACAAACGCAGCTCCGCGTGTGCTTGCCCACCACTTCTGTGGCCCGATTCTGAATGGGCCACAACACGACCCCTGCTCTAGTCCTACACGTTGCTGGTGGAGCCACAGAAAAGCAGCCACACGTTGCAGCGACGGATGGGCTGGCCTTTATGAGGGGGGCGTCAAGGAGTTGGTCGGGACTCTTTCTCCACGCCGCCTCCCTCCCCAGGAAAGGGCCGAGGACGCCTTGCGGTCGCCACCCCACCTGACGAAGCGCATCACGCTGCCGGACACCAACCGCATCTTCCTCCGGTCCTGCTTCTCTGCCAAGGCGTAGTAGATGCCCGTGGCCAGGGGAAGGGCCACCAGCGTGCCCAAAAAGGTCCTCTTCAGTAACCCCCTCTGTCCCGTAGAACTGCGTGGTGGGGGGAGAAAGACAGCTGTCAATCAAGCGGAGAGAACCACTCCACCTCACTGCCACTGCCCGTCTCTTCCTGGGCGTTCGAGACCCGAGTGCTGCTGCGTGTCGGAGCGAGCTCCCGTCACTGGCTCCGGCTCCGGCCCAGTTGGCGTTCGCAAGGGTGCAAATGCGGAAATAAAAATAGGTACCCGTTGTGGTGGGCTCATCAATGGGGACGTGAAAGGAGCCCCCAAACTGGGTGTCCCCAGGGCGACGGTGGTGTCCCTGGCTAATCCTTTCAACCCGGAAGCACCTCAGCGCTTCCAACCCGGAAGCGGTAATACAGGCAGTCCTCGACTTACGACCGCAACGGAGCCCAAAATTTCCGTTTGCTAAGCGAGACATTTGCTAAGCGAGTTCCGCTCCCATTTTGTGGCCTTTCTTGCCACTCTTGTGAAGCGAATGACCGCAGAGATTAATGACGCGGTCGTTAAGCGAATCTGGCTTCCCCGTTGCTCGTGAGGAGGTTGCGAGCGGGGATTACGTGTCCTTTGGACACAGCAACGGTCGTAAGTATGAGTCGGTTGCCAAGCAGCTGAATGTTGATCGCGTGACCCTGGGGATGCTGCAAAGGTCATCCCGCGAGCCGCATTTTTCCCAGTGCCGCTGTAACTTTGAAGGGTCACTAAATGAATTGCTGCAAGCCGAGGACTGCCTGGAACAGCCCCAAGGACCCAAACTGACCAGGCAACCCCAGAGAGGCTCCACAGGGCAGGAGGAGGAAGCCTCGCCCGGCGGCGTAAATCGGCCTTAATCTAGCCCAGCTCCTACCTGGCCGACTGGGCCTCGGCGCGCCACCGGCAGGGCGGAGAGACCAGCCAGGGGCTCCTCTTGCGCTGGAGGAGATGCCGGTGGAAGCGGCAGACCTGGAGCTGCAGAAGAGCAGAAAGGGGGACCGGGTGGGGAATCAGCCCAAAGGAAGATCAACCCCAAGGAAGCTGATCCGGGAGGAGAGTGGAAGTACCGGAGCTCACGATAGGGGGCGCTGTGGGTCAGGCCTCCCCCTTCCCCTTTAGGGCGAGCTGGGAAGGGTGATGCCCAGGTGCCAGGCAGAGGTTTCAGCGGCATGGGCCCAGGAGCAGAATATACAGATATAGAATATAATAACTAATTCCTACAACACTGTCAAAATACTAGCAAAGCTGTATTACTATGATACTATTCATCCTTCCTATTACCTATCCTTATCTTCTTAAAACTACAACTTTGTGGCTTGTATCTTGCAATTCATATTGTTGGATTTTCTTTTTGTACCCTAGTATGATTTATGCTGTTTGCTTAGCTTGTACTCTATGACTAGGTGTTGCATCTTATGATTTGTGATGAAGTGTTGTATTTCACCGTTTGTGATGAATGTATTGGCAGGTTGTATGTGTGCAGGATTACCACTATTAATTGTGTGCACACTGAGAGCTTCTGCACCAGAGACAAATTCCTTGTGTGTCCAACCACACTTGGCCAATAAAGAATTCTATTCTATTCCATATATTCCATTCTCTATTCTATTCTATTCTATTCTATTCTATTCTATTCTATTCTATTCTATTCTATTCTATTCTATTCCATTCTATTCTATTCTATTCCATATATTCCATTCTCTATTCTATTCTATTCTATTCTATTCTATTCTATTCTATTCTATTCTATTCTATTCTATTCCATATATTCTATTCTATTCTATTCTATTCTATTATTCTATTCTATTCTATTCTATTCTATTCTATTCTATTCTATTCTAATTCTATTTCTATTCTCTCCTGTCCTGTCCTATTCTAATCTATATTCTCTTTTCTATTCTAATATATATATAATATATAATGTATAGAATATATAGGATGTGTAGAATGTATAGAATATATAGAATAAATAGAATATAGAATAGGGGTCCCACACCCCCAGGCCACAGCCCACTATGGGCCTTGGCCAAGTCAGAAGTGGGCCACGCAAGTGGCAGGTGTGAGCACAGCTCCACTTGCTTGAGTGGTGGGCACTTGTGCCAGCCACTCAGACTGAACATTCCCTCTCCCCCCACTGAGCCCCCACGCAGGGAAGGTTGGGGGATGCTAATATAGGATATATAGAATATGTGGAATGGGGGACAGGGCACAGAACAGGATACTTTATTTGGCCAAGTGCAATTAGAGACACAAGAAATTTGTCTCCAGTACCAAAGGAATCAGTCCACTTGCAAAACATCATCATCATCATCATCATCATCAACTAAAAGTGTGCCACCAGTAATAAGAGATAGCAAAAGGATGAATAATCCATCTGCAGGGAATGGCCTCCCCATCCAGCCCAGACTAACCTGGTTAAGGCAAAGCAAAGGAAGAGGGCTGGAACATCTCCCCTGCAAAGGATTGGGGGGAGGGAGAAGCCCGGAAGCCCCAAGGGGGGAGGGCAGGAGAGAGAGGGGGGGCAAGCAGAGGGGGGGAAAACGAGGCCATCCCTTTGCCCAGCTCTGTCTCCGTCCGTTCCCACCCACCCACCCACCCCCTCGCCAGAAGAGCTCCTGCAGCTGGCCAGCAAAAGGGGGGGGGGGGGGAAGAAATGCCTGGGGAGGGCCTTGACCTGAAGTTCCAGCAGGGAGGGGGCCGGCAAGGTCTTGGCGTGGGTGGGGACGTTATCCTGGAGGACATCTGCCGGACAGCTCCAGCGGAGCAGACGGGGTCAAGGCGGGACGGAAAAGACCGCCAAAGAAATTAGAGGGTCCTTGGGGCTCTCCGAGGGGGGGGGCTTCCCTGCAGGGCTTTCATTGCCCAAACTGGGGAACGTCCGGGCACTTTGTCTGCAAGGGAAGCACCAAAGGTCAGAGAGCCCCAAGGACCCCACAGCCCCCCTCTTCTTCCTCATCCCTTCCCCTTCCTTCCTTCCTTCCTTCCTTCCTTCCTTCCTTCCTTCCTTCCTTCCTTCCTTCCAGTTTGGGTAACGAAAGTCTGCAAGGGAAGCACCAAAGGTCAGAGAGCCCCAAGGACCCCACAGCCCCCCTCTTCTTCCTCATCCCTTCCCCTTCCTTCCTTCCTTCCTTCCTTCCTTCCTTCCTTCCAGCCATCGTCCATAATCTCCTTCCTTCTTTCCTTCCTTCCTTCCTCCCTCCATAATCTCCTTCCTTCCTTCCTTCCTTCCTTCCTTCCTTCCAGTTTGGGTAATGAAAGTCTGCAAGGGAAGCACCAAAGGTCAGAGAGCCCCAAGGACCCCACAGCCCCCCTCTTCTTCCTCATCCCTTCCCTTCCCCTTCCTTCCTTCCTTCCTTCCTTCCTTCCTTCCTTCCTTCCTTCCTTCCAGTTTGGGTAACGAAAGTCTGCAAGGGAAGCACCAAAGGTCAGAGAGCCCCAAGGACCCCACAGCCCTCCTCTTCTTCCTCATCCCTTCCCCTTCCTTCCTTCCTTCCTTCCTTCCTTCCTTCCTTCCAGCCATCGTCCATAATCTCCTTCCTTCTTTCCTTCCTTCCTTCCTCCCTCCATAATCTCCTTCCTTCCTTCCTTCCTTCCTTCCTTCCTTCCTTCCTTCCTTCCTTCCAGTTTGGGTAATGAAAGTCTGCAAGGGAAGCACCAAAGGTCAGAGAGCCCCAAGGACCCCACAGCCCTCCTCTTCTTCCTCATCCCTTCCCTTCCCTTCTCCTTCCCCTTCCTTCCTTCCTTCCTTCCTTCCAGCCATCGTCCATAATCTCCTTCCTTCTTTCCTTCCTTCCTTCCTCCCTCCATAATCTCCTTCCTTCCTTCCTTCCTTCCTTCCTTCCTTCCTTCCTTCCTTCCTTCCAGTTTGGGTAATGAAAGTCTGCAAGGGAAGCACCAAAGGTCAGAGAGCCCCAAGGACCCCACAGCCCTCCTCTTCTTCCTCATCCCTTCCCCTTCCTTCCTTCCTTCCTTCCTTCCTTCCTTCCTTCCTTCCTTCCAGCCATCGTCCATAATCTCCTTCCTTCTTTCCTTCCTTCCTTCCTCCCTCCATAATCTCCTTCCTTCCTTCCTTCCTTCCTTCCTTCCTTCCTTCCTTCCAGTTTGGGTAATGAAAGTCTGCAAGGGAAGCACCAAAGGTCAGAGAGCCCCAAGGACCCCACAGCCCTCCTCTTCTTCCTCATCCCTTCCCTTCCCTTCTCCTTCCCCTTCCTTCCTTCCTTCCTTCCTTCCAGCCATCGTCCATAATCTCCTTCCTTCTTTCCTTCCTTCCTTCCTCCCTCCATAATTTCCTTCCTTCCTTCCTTCCTTCCTTCCTTCCTTCCTTCCTTCCTTCCTTCCTTCCAGTTTGGGTAATGAAAGTCTGCAAGGGAAGCACCAAAGGTCAGAGAGCCCCAAGGACCCCACAGCCCCCCTCTTCTTCCTCATCCCTTCCCTTCCCCTTCCTTCCTTCCTTCCTTCCTTCCTTCCTTCCTTCCTTCCTTCCTTCCTTCCTTCCTTCCTTCCAGTTTGGGTAACGAAAGTCTGCAAGGGAAGCACCAAAGGTCAGAGAGCCCCAAGGACCCCACAGCCCTCCTCTTCTTCCTCATCCCTTCCCCTTCCTTCCTTCCTTCCTTCCTTCCTTCCTTCCTTCCTTCCAGCCATCGTCCATAATCTCCTTCCTTCTTTCCTTCCTTCCTTCCTCCCTCCATAATCTCCTTCCTTCCTTCCTTCCTTCCTTCCTTCCTTCCTTCCTTCCTTCCTTCCTTCCTTCCTTCCTTCCTTCCTTCCAGTTTGGGTAATGAAAGTCTGCAAGGGAAGCACCAAAGGTCAGAGAGCCCCAAGGACCCCACAGCCCTCCTCTTCTTCCTCATCCCTTCCCTTCCCTTCTCCTTCCCCTTCCTTCCTTCCTTCCTTCCTTCCAGCCATCGTCCATAATCTCCTTCCTTCTTTCCTTCCTTCCTTCCTCCCTCCATAATCTCCTTCCTTCCTTTCTTCCTTCCTTCCTTCCTTCCTTCCTTCCTTCCTTCCTTCCTTCCTTCCTTCCTTCCTTCCTTCCAGTTTGGGTAACGAAAGTCTGCAAGGGAAGCACCAAAGGTCAGAGAGCCCCAAGGACCCCAGGAGTCCTTCTTCCTCCTCCTCCCTCCCTGGATGATGTTACCTAGTTGGGTAATGAAACGTCTGCCAGGAGAGCACCAGGCTCTCCTCTTTTCCACCGGAGCTACAATTCTTCCCCTTTCCCGGCCGCCTCTCTCTCTCTCTGCTAGGAAGCGGCGCCTGGGCCCAAAGGAGGAAAGGCGGAGCCAGGCGCCGTGCGTCCACGGCTTGAAAAGACACACACGGCAACCGACAGGCCCAGACCTGCTGCTCTTTGAAAGAGGGGCAAAGGTTGGCCTCCAACGGATTTCCAGAGCCCAGGAGAGGCACGGCAGCCAGGAAAGAGGCTTGCCCACCCTCGGGAGCAGGCTAGGGGTCTGCTGCTGCTTCTAACTCCCACCCCTCCAAGGAAAGGCAAGGGGTACCCGCTCAGGATCCCAGGCCAGGGCTCCAGAAGTCTCCCCGGGCCTCACTAGAACACCACACACACACACAGTCACAACACTGCAAGGGAAGGCACAACGATCCCGGCTTGATGCAAGCCTGAGAAAGCGCTGGGCCGGAAGACCCGGTCCAGCTGGGGAGGGGGAGGCAGGGGAGGGGGCTGCACAGCCATCCTTGCCTCAGGCCTCCCAAGGCTTCGTGCAAAAGAGGGGCTCAGAGACCCCCCCACACACACACACACACGTGGAAACAGAAGGGACACCCCGGATGGCGGAGCTTCAATCTTATTCAATCGTGGGCGCTCCACCCCTGGGGGTGTTTAAGAAGAGGCTAGTCCCTTGTCTGAGACAGGATAGGGCCTCCTGCTCGAGCAGGGGGCTGGACTAGAGGACCTCCCAGGCCCCTTCCAGCTTCTATTCTGTTCTAAATTACATACGGCCAGATTTTTAGGCTAAACGGACTGCACTCCGGCAGGCGCTTGGCATGCCCGTCCAACAGGAGGAGGGGAGGAAGGGGGGCTCTTATGCTGAGGGGTGGGGGGCCGCCGGGCAGAGAGGAGGGGGCCGGGTGCCCCATGGTCCGCAGAGGCACAGCCTGGCTGTCGTAACCTGAACCCGAGCTGGCCCCAGGTGGCCCACCCAGCCAGGGGGAAAAGCCCTGGGCTTGCTCTGTTCGAGACCCCCCCTGTGGGCCGGCCTGGCAGCCAAAGCCCACTGCCCACCTGTCAGCCGGCCACCCGCAAGGCGGGAAAGCAGAGGGAGGGGATGATGGGTTGCAGGCGAAGGCAGTCGGCTTTCCCCAAAGGCAAGGCCCAGCTTGTGCAACAGCGAGGTGGGGGGGAGAGGGGGGCAGACACACCCCCCACGCGAAAAGGGGGGCAGCCACAGAAGAGAGAGGATCCCCCAGACCAGGGGTTGGCAACCTCGGCTCTTTTATGACTCGTGGACTTCAACTCCCAGAATTCCTGAGCCAGCATGGCTCAGCTTGGAAACCTCTCCCTTTCCCCTCAGCATGGCTGGCTCAGGAATTCTGGGAGTTGAAGTCCACAAATCATAAAGAGGCTTAGGCCTAGGCCAGGGGTAGGCAACCTTGGCTCTTTTATGACTCATGGACTTCAACTCCCAGAATTCCTGAGCCAGCATGGCACAGCTTGGAAACCTCTTGCTTTCTCCTCAGCATGGCTGGCTCAGGAATTCTGGGAGTTGAAGTCCACGAGTCATAAAAGAGCCGAGGTTGCCGACCCCTGCCCCAGACAGTGGAGTACAAGGAGGGGCGGGGGGGGGCTTCAGGACCAATGGATGCCCCCAGGCAGGGAGGGAGGGGCAGGGAGGGCCAAAGACCCCCCCCAAGACCCTCCCCGCCCACCCCTGTGCCAGTTCCCGGGAATGGAGGGTGGGCTGCTGAGCACCGTTTCTTTGCGGTGGTGGGGGGGGGGAGAAGCCCCAGGAAGTGAGGGGCAGGGAGGGGCTGGGGAGGGTCTTCCGAAGCCCCCCGAGACCCCCACCCACCCCCTCCCCACCTCGAGCTCATTCCCAGGAATGGAAGGCGGGGCTGCTGAGGACCATTTCTTGGGGGGGGAGGGGAAGCCCCCCAGGCAGGGAGAGGGAGGGAGGGCCGAAGACCCCTAGAGACCCCCAGCCCAACCTCGAGCAGCGGGGGGGGGCTTCCCTGGGGCGCCCCAAGGGTGGGCAGACGGGAGACCCCGACCTCTAGGGCAGCGTTTCCCAACCTTAGGAACTTGAAGATGCGTGGACTTCAACTCCCAGAATTCCCCAGCCAGCTATGCTGGCTGGGGAATTCTGGGAGTTGAAGTCCACGCATCTTCAAGTTCCTAAGGTTGGGAAACGCGGCTCTAGGGCTGGGCTTCACCCGGCGCTCCCAGAAGGCTCCCCCGACCCCTCCGCTGGGTCCCCACGAGGGCATCGGGTCCACCCTCCCAGAAAGGACCCCCCCGCAGCCCTCCCGCGAAGGGGAATGGGGAGGGGGTCCGCGGAGGGGGTCTCACCGTCCGCCGCAGCTCCATCCCGCTCGCCGCGCTTCTCTCCACGCCTGGCAGGAGGCTCCGGACGGCCCCCCCCCCGCCCCGGACACGCCCCGGGCCCGCCCTCCCGCCAGAGAGCGCGCCTCCGATTGGCCGCCCGCGCCCAGGCCCCGCCCACCCCGCCGGCGATTGGCCCGCCGCCGCCGTCTCGCCACCCGGCGCGGGGAGGAGGAGGAGCCACGATGGGGGCGGGAGGGACCCCGCCCCGTGGGCGTGGCCTTCGGCCTGTCGGTGACGTTTCTGGACTTCAACTCCCAGAATTCCCCAGCCCAGCTGCTAGTGCAACACCCCCCCCCCCCAGCTCGCCCAAGTCCGGTCTCTTCTGGAAGGCTTGGCGGTGAGGAAGCTCCCTCTTCTTGGAGACGTCGGGTGGGTGAGGAGTTCCGCAGGCCCTGGCTTTGGGGGGCGGTGGGAGACAACCCAGGGGAGTCCCTGGGGGGTTCGTTAGAAAGCAGGCAAAATGCTTTAAAGCTTGCTTTTTTTCCCCCAAAGTGGGCAATTTAAAGAGGTTGGGCTTCAACGGTTCCAGATGGCGCCTGGGTCTATACCAGGGGTCTTCAATCTCGGCCCTTTTAGGACTCATGGACTTCAACTCCCAGAATTCCTCAGCCAGCATGCCTGGCTGAGAAATTCTGGGAGTTGAAGTCCATGAGTCCTAAAAGGGCCGAGTTTGAAGACCTCTGGTCTATACCAAGGGTAGGCAACCTCGGCTCTTTTAGGACTCATGGACTTCAACTCCCAGAATTCCTGAGCCAGCTGTGCTGGCTCAGGAATTCTGGGAGTTGAAGTCCATGAGTCCTAAAAGAGCCGAGGTTGCCTACCCCCGGTCTAGACCCATCGCCCTCACCCACAGCCCGGCCGACGCCTTGGTGGACGCCAGGGAAAGGGCGGCCGCCGAGGTGCTCGACCGTGTTGCACCCTTGCAACCCCTGACCCGGCGCAGATCCCGGTGGGCTCCATGATTTTCTGCGGAGCTCTGGGAGATGAAGCGTCGGAGACGAGGTCTAGAGAGCGGTTGGAGGTCCAGCCGATCCGAATCTGACCGATTGTAGATAAGAGCCTTTACGAGGTCTTATCTCGTGGCGATGAGGACGGCGAGGGCTAATTACTTCGCTGCCCTCATCGCGTCCGCAGATAATCGCCCGGCCGCCCTGTTTCGGGTGACTCGCTCCCTCCTTAACCAGGAGGTGAGAGAGGATCCCATGCAGGGACGAGCCGAGGAGTTTAGTCATCATCTGGTGGACAAAATCGCTCAGATCCGGGCTGGCTTGGACTCTGACTGGACAGAGTCTGACGTGGAGGAATCGAGCGGTCTTGAGAGTGTTACCTGGACTGAGTTCGATCCTGTGACTCCCCGATGAGGTGGACAGGATCATGGGGAGGCTGAGCACCACCACCTGTTTGTTGGATGCATGCCCCTCCTGGCTGCTTTATACGGCCCGGGAGGAGACACGAGGCTAGTTCCAGGCAGTAATAACTGCCTCTTTGAAGGAGGGTGTCTTCCCCGCCGCCTTGAAGGAGGCGGTGGTGAGACCCCTCCTCAAAAAGCCTGCTCTGGACCCGGCTGTTTTAAATAATTATCGTCCAGTCTCCAACCTTCGCTTTCTGGCAAAGGTTGTTGAGAGCGTGGTGGCACATCAGCTTCCTCTGTTCCTGGAGGAAACTGATTATCTGGACCCGTACCATTCGGGTTTCAGGCCCAGACACAGCACGGAGACGGCATTGGTCACACTGGTGAATGATCTCTGGCAGGCTCGGGACAGGGGTTGTTCCTCTGTCCTAGTCCTATTAGACCTCTCAGCGGCTTTTGATACCATCGACCATGGTATCCTACTGCGGCGTCTCAGGGGGCTGGGAGTGGGAGGCACCGTTTTACGGTGGTTCTCCTCCTATCTCCTGGGCCGCTCACAGTCGGTGTTGACTGGAGGGCAGAGGTCTGCCCTGAGGCCTCTCGTTTGTGGAGTTCCTCAGGGGTCGGTTCTCTCGCCCCTCCTGTTCAACATCTATATGAAGCCGCTGGGCGAGATCATTCGTGGTTTTGGGGTGGGGTATCATCAGTATGCTGATGATACCCAGCTTTTTATTTCAACCCCAAACCAACCCAGCGATGCCCTCGCCGTGATGTCCCGTTGCCTAGAGGCGGTCCGGGTCTTAATGGGGAGAAACAGGCTTCGTCTCAATCCCGCCAACACTGAGTGGCTGTGCATATCGGCATCTCGGACTAACCAGGTCATTCTACCTTTAACGATGGGGGATGAGGTGTTACCCCCCGTCGATAGGGCTCGCAACTTGGGCGTCCTCCTGGACTCACGGCTCAATTTTGAAGATCTTATAGGAGCCGTGACCAGGGGGGCTTTTGCCCAGGTTCGCCTGGTGTGCCAGTTGCGACCCTACCTGGACTGAGATGCCCTACGCACAGTCACTCATGCGCTTGTGACCTCCCATTTAGACTACTGCAACGCTTTCTACATGGGGCTGCCCTTGAGGACCACTCGGAGGCTTCAACTGGTGCAGAATGCGGCCGCGCGAGTTGTGATGGGGGTTTCCCGATACTCCCATGTAACACCTCTGCTCCGCGAGCTGCATTGGCTTCCGGTTGCCCTCCGGGTGAGATTCAAGGTCCTGGTGATGACCTATAAAGCCCTGAATGGCTTGGGTCTGGGATATATGAGGGAACACCTGCTGCCGGCATCAAGCTCCCTTCGTCCAGTGCGCTCCCACAGGGAGGGTCTTCTCAGGGTGCCGCCGGTTAAAGACTGCCGGCGGATAACACCCAGGGGGAGGGCCTTCTCTGTGGGTGCGCCTGCCCTCTGGAACCAGCTGCCCACAGAGCTTAGGACTGCCCCCGACCTTTGTTCATTTCGCCGGGACCTGAAGACCTTGCTCTTTGAGCTTTCCGGCCTAGGCTGAGAATTTTAATTGGGGTTTTTATTTTTTAGGGATTTGATTTAATCTTTTTAATTGTTTTTTAACTTTTGTATTGATTTTTGTTTTAAATACCCTGTAAACCGCCCTGAGTCCTTCGGGAAAGGGCGGTATATAAATCCAATAAAATAAATAAATAAATAAAATAAACTCCCAGAATTCCCCAGCCAGCAAAGCTGTCCAGTCTCTTCTTAAAAACTTCCAGTGTTGGAGTATTCACAACTTCTGGTGGCAAGTTGTTCCACTGATTAATTGTTCCAACTGTCGGGAAATTTCTCCTTAGTTCCAGGTTGCTTCTCTCCTGGATTAGTTTCCATCCTTTACCTTTAAGTGCTTTGGAGAACAGGTTGATCCTCTCTTCTTTGGGGCAGCCCCTCAAATATTGGAAGACTGCTATCATGCCCCCCTCGTCCTTCTCTTCATTAAACTAGACATGCCCAATTCCTTCTGTCAGAATCCATTTATATCACATTCATAAATGTATGTTTAAAACATTTTTCCCCCCCCATGGATTCTGCCATCTCCCAAAGGAGGAGGAGCGGATGTGGATTCAGCCTGCCTTAGGTTATTTCAAAGACCAAGAGAAACCTTTTGAACTGGGGGAACAAAGGGGAGGGCTAAGGAAGGAGGCATCTGGCCTGTGTCTCCATTTGAATCTGTAGAGGAAGAAGGCAATAACCGTAAAGATTCGAAGTTCCCTTTTTTCCCACGAAAGGGATGACATGAAGTAAAATGATGGGGGGCTGACCAAATGGGGTTGAGGGAAGGGGAGTTGAACCAGGAACCCTTTATAAAGTTTCAATCTGTAAAGCAATACCAGGTCCTGTCTTGTATTTCCACAACCAAACATGTCCTAGTAAAAATTCCTTTTGGACTAGAACTGACTCCAAGAGTTTTTGTTTTCCTAAGACGTGGATTGGGGAGGGTCCTGACACCTTCTATGTTTTAGCCTCCAGACCTCTGATCGTCTTTGTTGCTCTTCTCTGTACCCTTTCTAGAGTCTCAACATCTTTTTTACATCGTGGGGACCAAAACTGGATGCCGTATTCCAAGTGTGGCCTTACCAAGGCCTTGTGAAGCGGTATTAACACTTTTTATCCTGCAAGAAGCGAAGAAGAGAATACGTACATTCATTTTCCCTGCTGTCGACTGTTCATCTGCAGCCTTCCCAGGAGATGGAGAAGAAGAGAGTGGCAGTTATTGGAGCTGGCTCCAGTGGACTTTGCAACATCAAATGCTGCTTGGAAGAAGGTCTGGATCCTCTCTGCTTTGAAAGCAGTGATGACATTGGGGGGCTCTGGAGGTTCAAGGAGAACCCCCAGGAAGGCCAGGCTAGTATTTACAAATCTCTGATCATCAACACCTCCAAAGAAATGATGTGCTTCAGTGACTTCCCCATCCCAGATGATTTTCCCAACTACATGCACAACTCGAAGATCATGGACTACTTCCGGTTGTATGCCAAACACTTTCAGCTCCTGAAGTACATTCGCTTCAAGACGAAAGTCTGCAGCGTAACAAAACGCTCAGATTTCTCTACCAGCGGCCAGTGGGAGGTTACCACGGAGTCAGATGGCAAGCGGGAATCCTCCGTCTTTGACGCAGTTTTGGTCTGCACCGGTCACCACACCACTGCACATCTCCCCCTGGACTCCATCCCAGGGATTAGTACTTTCAAGGGCCGCTACTTACACAGCCGTGATTACAAGAGTCCCGATGCATTTACGGGAAAAAGGGTCATCGTGATTGGGGTTGGGAACTCGGGGGTGGACCTCGCGGTGGAGATCAGCCACACAGCGCAACAAGTCTTCCTCAGCACGCGCCGAGGCGCTTGGGTGCTAGGCCGTGTTGCCGATAAAGGCTATCCACTTGACATTGTACAGATTAGTCGAGCTCGGCTATTCCTGAAGCAATGTCTTCCCTCGTCCGCGATCAAACTGTTCTCGCAGTACAAATTAAATAGCAGATTCGACCATGCTCATTACGGCTTGAGGCCTAAACACGGAGTTTACAGCCAGCATCCCACCATCAATGATGACCTCCCGAATTGCATTCTTTCGGGGAAAATTGTCATCAAATCAAACGTCGCCGCGTTTACGGACACTGCTGCCCTCTTTGAAGACGGCTCTAAGGAAGAGGACATCGATTGCGTTGTCCTTGCTACAGGCTACAGCTTCTCCTTCCCTTTCCTTGGGGACCTGGTGAGGGTGGTTGAAAATCAGATCTCCCTGTATAAGTTTGTCTTCTCGCCCACGCTGGAGAAGCCCACGCTGGCAATCGTTGGCCTTGTGCAGCCACTGGGGGCCATCATGCCCATTGCAGAAATGCAAGCTCGCTGGGCCACGCGTGTCTTTAAGGGGCTTGCTGAGCTGCCCCCAGCCAGCGAGATGATGTCTGATATTAGTGTTAAGAGGTTTTCCATGGCAAAAAGGTATGTGAAAAGTCAACGCCACACCATCCAGGTGGATTACGTAGACTACATGGATGAACTGGCCTCCCTGATCGGGGTCAGGCCCAACCTATGGTCCCGGTTTGTCACAGATCCTAAGCTGGCCCTGGAGCTTTTCTGGGGGCCGTGTACTCCGTATCAATATCGCTTGCAAGGACCAGGGAAATGGGAAGGAGCCAGGAAAGCCATCCTGACCCAGCATGAGCGGATCTTGAAACCCTTGAGAACCAGGCCCCTTGCCCAACCAGACGACAGTGCCTCGGTTCCCTTTTGGTTTAAGTTGGCTGGCCTCCTTGTTCTGCTCGTGGCAATTTGGGCTTATTTTTAAGTCCACACAAAAGTCCTGTCCTCCTAATCCAGGGGTAGGCAACCTTGGCCCTTTTATGACTTGTGGACTTCAACTCCCAGAATTCATGAGTCAGCATGGCCGGTTCAGGAATTCTGGGTATTGAAGTCCACGAGTCATAAAAGAGCCAAAATTGCCTACCCCTGTCCTAATCCAATCCCAATCTACATAGATACTGGCATTATGATTTCATCTTTGTGCCTTTAAAAACTTACCTGTTAAGTCTGCACATATAAACAGGCAGGTTTTATTTTTCTAAAAGGAGCAAAATTTTACTATATTATGTATATGTTTTGCCCACAAATGATTGGGGTTTTTTATTTTTTAGTTTTTTAAAAGTATAAATCTAAATAAAAAACAATATAAAAAAATACAAATACTACAGTGCACACACACACACACACACACCCCGGCCAGGACCATTTTTATTACCTATCTTTCTTCTCATATAACAACTAACAATATGCAATATATTTCAATTGTGCCCTTATCCCCTCCAAAACAGCATATATTCTTGAGCAGGTTTATTCCCTTTGCCTTCCACCAAGACTGCTTTTATAAAATCATCCCATATTTCATTATAATTATTTACTTTAATCATCCCTTTTTTAAATTTAATTTCTGTTGTTAATTTATCATTTATTGCCATATTCCATATTTCATTATACCACTCATTTCTTTGAATAATCTAATTCTGTCTCCAATATTTAACCATCATTAAAATTTACAATTAATTATCAAATTTACAATCAATTCCTTTTTTGCTTCATTTACATCTTGTTTTTCCGCCAGTAACAGTAATGCAACCCTCGGTGATATATCTAAATTTACCTTCAAAAGTTCTCTAATTTCCCTAAACACCCTGTCCCATATCTTTTGTGTGCTATCACAATCCCACCACATATGTTTATATGTTCCCATCTGTTTCTCGCACCTCCAACAAATATTTGTATATTTAACATCTATTTGATTTAATTTACGTGGTGTTAGGTACCACCTCCATATCACTTTATATCCATTTTCCTTAACTCTAACTGACATTCTTATATACTCTTCTGTTCCAAATATTTTTCCAATCTTTATCGTTTATTTCTCCTATATATTCTTCATTTTCCTCACTCTTTTATAATGATTTCAAATTTTGTTAACTGTCTTATCTTTCATCTCAAATTTTTCTTCCATTTTTATCCATTTCTCTAATTGTATTAAATTCAACCAATTTAATTTAGTATCTGATTAAAACAATCCTTAATTGTATTATATTCTTTATCTTGTTCTTCCAGTCTTCCCATTTATATATGATTTTTTTTAAATTTACTAATCCAATCTTTCAATTCAATCTTAGGGAATTTCTCCATTTCTACCATCAGTGTTAAAGGAGAAATTCCTGGCATTAACCAATATCTCCATTTATTCCATAATATCAAATTTTTTTAAAAGGGATTTTGAATTCTCTTAACAATTTTTTTAATATGCTTTTTAAACCAATATGTTTCTATAGGATTGCCTATTTCCCTTAATTCCTTCCATTCTATTATCACTCCATAATAAATCTCTATTTACTGCTATAATATCTGGGACCAATAATTTCTAACATTTGGAAGACCCAGCCCACCCTTTTTTAATGGTTCATACCACAATGCTTTACTTATTCTTGCTCTCTTACCTCCATTACAATACACCTCCAGCAATCTCTGTATTTACTTTAATTCTTGATCCGAAAACTTAATTGGGATCATCCAAAACAAAAAAATAATTTTTGGTAAAACTTTCATTTTTATCGCTGCAATTCTTCTGAACCATGATAATTTTACTTTTCCCTATTTATCCATTTTATCTTTTATATCTTTCTTATTAAACTTCTCATAATTTATCTTCTTTAATTCTCGAATAATTTTTGGGATGTCAATACCTAAACATTTGATACTATCCACTATTTGTCATTTATATTTTTCTTTCGGCACATCAATTTCTTCTTTACTATGGTTATATGATATCATTTCTGATTTTTCCCAGTTTATTTGCAATCCACTATATTTCCCAAGGAAAGCGGTGGCTCAGTGGGTTAGGACGCTGAGCTTGTCGATCAGAAGGTCGGCAGTTTGGCGGGTCGAATCCCAAGTGCCGCGTAGCAGAGTGAGCGCCTGTTACTCGTCCCAGCTTCTGCCAACCTAGCAGTTCGAAAGCACATAAAAATGCAAGTAGAAAAATAGGGACCACTCCGGTGGGAAGGTAACAGCGTTCCGTGCGCCTTTGGCGTCCAGTCATGCCGGCCACATGACCACGGAGACGTCCTCGGACAAGCGCTGGCTCTTCGGCTTTGAAACGGAGATGAGCACCGGCCCCTAGAGTCGGAAACGACTAGCACGCGTGTGCGGGGGAGCCTTTACCTTTATATTTCCCAAATTCATTCAAATGTGAATATAATACCCTCCCTATAGTAGCTGTGGGATTTGAAATGTTAGTAATGTATCATCTGCAAATAAATTTATTTTAGTTTTCTTATATACACCAATTCCTTCAATCAATGAATCTTTCCTGATTGCATTTGCCAAAACCTCCATCAATAATACAAATAGAACTGGGGATAAGGGGCAATCCTGACTCGTTCCCCGGCTTAAGGTTATTATCTCTGTAACACCATCATTTATTCTTGCCTTATTCTCTGAATATAGTTAAGTCAACACCTTTCTAAAAAAAAATTTCCAAAGCCTAACTTCTCTATTAATATCCTCAATGTAGGCCATTCCACACAAAGGCCTTAAAAATGTCTAATGCTAATAAACCAGCCTTTAATTTTTGATTCTTTATGCAATATATCCTGTATTTAATACCCTTCTTACTACATCTGACATTTGTCAGCCTCTTATAAATCCACACTGATCATTTTTTAATATAATTCTCTATAAATATATTCAATCTATTTGTCAATATTGCTGTAAAATCTTGATTAATAAGGGATATTGGTCTATATATGATCCTGGGTTTGTAAGATCTTTATTAGGTTTTGCTATCAATACTATCAGGGATGGATTCCAGGAACTTGGAATAATTTCCCCTTCCATTATTTTATTAAACATTAACCTCATCTTTGGCGCCAATAATCTTTTAAAATTTTTATAGTATTCTACGCCTAGTCCATCGAACCCTATTTTCAATTTATGAATACCGGTAACTTCCATTATCTCCTCCTCTTCTATTTGTGATTCCATTATTTCTTTATCGTATTCTCGAATTTTACAGTTTAAATTCTTTTCTGCAGATGCCTGACTTTCTTTCACATTTGTTTCCTTTCCCTTGTATAGCTTTTCAAAAAACTTCTGAAATACCAACAATTTTTCTCTCATCATGTTACGTCTTTCTCCCTTTTTGTCCTTTATTACTCCAATCAGGCCTTTTGCCTTTTTAACTTGTGAGGCTCTAAGCCAACATTCTAGAATTTTTATTACTGTTTTCATAAAATTCCAGATTTTAAATACCGGTAAATTAGATTTCTTTGAACCTGTTCTAATTCAATATTTTGCAACTCTTTTCTTTTAGCTGATAATTCTAGCGTAATCCTATTCTCTCTACTTTCTATATATTTACACTCTAGTTCCTTAATTTCTGTTTTTTTATATTATAAGAATATTTTATCCCTAAACCTCTTACCGCTGCTTTCACTGCATCCCATATTACACCTATATTACTACCTCCTCCTTCATTGAAAAGGATTTGAAACCACAGTGTTTTTTTTAAAAAAGACAAAACTAAACAAATTAAGCCTGAAAAGAAAAAAAAATGTTTTCTGCTGACAGTTTCCTGTGTTTGGTTCCTAATTCTTTAATAATAATAATAATAATAATAATAATAATAATAATAATAATAATAATAATAATAACAACAACAACAACAACAACAACAACAACAATAATAACAACAACAATAATAACAACAACAATAATAACAATTATTATTATTATTATTATTTTATTTTGTATACCACCCTTCTCCCGAAGGACTCAGGGCGGTGAACAGGGCAGACATATAAAAGTACAAAAATACAAAAACAGTGATACACATTCACAAGAACAATTTATAGTCGATACGTCTTTTAATTCTCTTTCCATTTTCTCTAAAATGTCTTTATTTTTAAAAATCCTCGAATCCATTCTCCAGCTACTTGCCTCTTTATAATCACAATCTTATTTCCATTTCCTTAGTTACCATTGCATGATCTGATATTTCAATTATTTTTATCTCTGCTTTCATTATTTTAGATAATATTCCAATGTTACTAATGAGTAATAATAAGTAATAATAATAAGTTGGAAGGGACCTTGGAGGTCATCTAGTCCAACCCCCTGCTAAGGCAGGAAACCCTATAACTGTATAATCTATTCTTGTAAAAATTTTGTCCATTAGAAAAATATGTATAACTCTTTGGATTGCCATGTAATTCTCTCCAAACATTTTTAATCTATTTCTATTAATAATTTTCTTAAATCTGTATTATACTTTATTTCCACTTTTGATGGATTAGATTTATCATTTCCTGTATCCATAACCATATTATAATCACCTGCCATTATCACATAACTTTTTTTTATTTCTTTATATACCCTATTATAAAACTCTCTGATTTGTATTAGGTGTATACAAATTTGCTAAAGTGACCTCTTGTCCATAAATCAAGCCTTGAATTATAAAAAATCTTCCCATATCATCCCTTTTTATGGCTTTTGTCTTAAATTCACATCTTTTAGCGACCATGACTACTACCCCTCTGGCTTTTGATGTACCAAATGCCTTTTCATACACATCAGCCCAATATAACCTAAGTTCGATCACCCTTTCTTTCTTTTGATGTGTTTCTTGTAAAAATACAAGATCTATTTTCTCTTTGTTAATTGATTTTTCAATTCTTGCTGTTTTATATTTTCCCCCCAAGCCATGTACAATTCCATGGAGCTGCCTTCAACGATTTCCCACAAATGATTGTTAACATTTCTTGTTTAGGGAACAGTTTTGTGTTATTCATTTTATGGATTGTACTTTTGTTGGTCAAATGATCGAAATAAAGAAGGGGGCTGGACTAGAGGACCTCCAAGGTTCCCCTTCAACTCTTCTGTATTCTGTATCCCAACTTTTTGATTCGAACCTTCTTGGTTTCCTGACGGGTTGTCCTGATCCTCGGGGCTGCTTTTGCTCGTGATAACAAAGATGGTGACCCGCTTTGTCGAAACCCAGATGGGCTGCGAAAATGGTATTCCTCTTGATTGTGAACCAGAGTTAGTTCCCCTCGCTGCCACTCCCGGAGAAGGAATGAGGATGGCACTCTTTCCAAGAGGCTGCAAGAAAGCGTTGCCATTTGTCTGAAATGGCATAGGGTTTCCTGCCTGAGCAGGGGTTTGGACTAGATGACCTCCAAGGTCCCTTCCATATTATTATTGTTGTTATTGTTATTATTATACAGTTAGTCCTCAACTTATGACGACAATTGCGACCTGAATATCCCTGATTAAGCAAGGCGAGTCACACCCAACCGCATGCTTAGTTGTATACGGTCTTTATCATCTTTACAAATAACGTATTGGTGCAAACATATCCAACAACAACCTTTTTTGGCACTGGTTATTAAGCGAATCACTGCCATTAAGTGAACCCCAGGATTGTTAAGCCCGCTTAGAAAGGCTACAAAGGGCGATCACACCAACCCGGAGGTTCGCAACTGCAAGTAAACTCACGCTGGTTGTCAAGCAGTCAAATTTTGGTCGGGTGACCCGGGGGAGGGGAGGAAACGCTGCGACAGTCGTAAGTGCGAGGACCTGGTCGTTAAGTCAACTTTTTTCAATGGCGTTGTGACTCGGATTGGTGGCTCAAGGAATGGTCTTAAGCGGAGGATCGCCTGCACTGTGAAGTCTTCCCAGGTGTGGGTGTGCGGTTAACTGTTAATAAGCAACTTGTGCAGTGCTGTGTTAAGTCGCTTTGAGTTAAGAGGTAACCCTGAAGGCAAAGAGGGCATGTTTTAGCATTTATGGTGGACGTGTGATAGAGCAAGAAAATAGTAGTAGTAGTAGTAATAATTTATTTTTTTATTTTTATTTTAATTCCATTTATATCCCGCCCTTCTCTGAAGACTCAGGGCGGCTTACAAGCTTAGCAGTAGCCTTCATTCTATGTATATGCCTGCTTATTAGGGCTTTCACACACACCCCAGCGGCATTATTACAAAGTCAGCTTAATTGCCCCCGACAATCTGGGTCCTCATGATGATGATGATGGAAGGGACCTTGGAGGTCATCTAGTCCAACCCCCTGCTCAGGCAGGAAACCCTATACCATTTCAGAGTAGGATTCATACGTTAAAACAGAATATTTAAGAATATATAGAAAGAATACAGAAATATTCTGTATTTAGAATATTATAGAGTATAGAAAGAAAAACGGAGACTTTTCTCTTGGGGCTAATGGACAAAGACCTGGGGGGGGGAATGGAATTTCGGTGTTCCATACGTTGACAGCAGCAAGATTATTCTATGCTCAGAAATGGAAGACTACATTGATTCCCAGAACGGAGGAACGGTTGCCAAAACTAATGGATTTAAGCTGACTGTACTGATTAAAGAGAAGAATACGAAGGCTTTTATTGCCAGGTGGAAACCGCTCGATCTAGATTTTGTGCTCGAGGTGGGGGGAAAAAATGAAACTTCGATCGTGGGCTTTACCAGTTAGAGACGGATTTGATGCTGTCGAAGTGGCTAGTAGTTTATGTTATTTTGCAAAAGTAAAAAGCTGAGGCTTGAAGTTGATAACTCTGTTGCACCAAAGGGAAGTCGGAAGCCAATGACTTTTTCTTCCTCTTTCTTCCTCCTTTGCCTCTCTTCTCTACTTCCTTTTTCCCTTCCCCATCTTTCCCGCTATTCGTTTTTGTGTTTGGATTGTATCCTATGTTATAAATTAATAAAACTTTGTAGAAAAAGAGAGAGAGAGAGAGATAACCTCGAAGAGGGAGGGAGGTGCAGCCTTGAATCTGCTGGCTTCCCGTCTTCATAGAACAGCTGGAATCCCGATTCTCTTCCCCGCCTTTTATTCCAGATGTAAACACGAACAGGCCTTGACTGCCGTCCTTGCCTCCCTCCTCCCTCGCATCACCCCCCATTTTGCAAACTCCCCAAACCTCAGCTGGGCTTTTCTGCATCCCGAGGCCAGGCGGGGCTGGGCTAGCCAGGGACTGTGGCTTCCACACACACACACACACACCTGGCGTCACCCACCGGAGAGTAACCAGCCATTAGCCACCATCCTCGGTCTTAATTTTTACAAATAACTCAGCTTAGCCACGTTCAATCAACTTTTAAATTAACAGGAGAATAACCAGGGAAGGGACCTTGGAGGTCTTCTAGTCCAGCCCTCTGCTCAAGCAGGAGATCCTCTGCCATTCCAGACAACCGGTTGTCCAGCCTCCTCTTAAAAGCCTCCAGTGATGGAGCACCCAGAGGTTCTGGTGGCCAGCTGTTCCACTGGCTAACTGTCCTCACTGTCAGGAAATTTCTCCTTAGTTCCAGGTTGCTTCTCTCCTTGGTGAGTTTCCATCCGTTGTGGAATCCAGGAATTTAATTTAATTTAATTTATTAATATTTCTATACCGCCCTTCTCCCTGAGGACTCAGGGCGGTGTACAGGGCAAGAATAATACACAGAAATGTACAAAAATTAAAAGATAATTAAATACATGCCCGATTAAAATACAGTTAATACATAATAAAAACCCAATAAAAATGATAAAAAAACCCACCAATCCCCCTCATGCCAGGCCGGCTTGCTCAAACAAGTATGTTTTCAGATCGCAGCGAAAGGAGCGCAGATCGGGCGCCGACCAATAGTCCTATGAAATGGCTTCCCATCTCCTGCCACCTTGAGCTTGTCCAAACTGTAGGTAATCCTCAACTTACAACTGTTCATTTAGTGACCAAAATTACAACTGCACCAACAGAGTCCCAAAGTGACTTGCGATCGTTTTTCCCACTTAACGACCGTTGCAGCGTCCCCGTGGTCGCATGCCCCAAACTCAAGACCCTTGGCCACTGGCTCACACTTACGACGGTTGCAGTGTCCTGGAGGGTGTCAGGTGATTCCCCCTTTGGCGATCTTCTGCCAAGCGGAGTCAACGGGGGGAAGCCAAAATCACTTAACCACGTCATTGGCTTAACTGCCGCGATCCGACTTAGCAACCGCGGCAAGAGAGCTTGTAAAACGGGGTGAAGCTCGCTTAACCAACGTCTCGCTTAGCCATGGAAATTTTGGGCTTAACTGGGGCCGTAAATCGAGGACTACCTGTACTGCAGGTGGTGGAATGCAATTTTAGAGCAGCAATTTTCTCCTTCCTAAAAAAAAAATAATAATCCTAAAATGACCTGAAAAGTTGCTTTGAACTACGAACGGGGAGATTTTTCAGCTGTTCTGTTTTTTCCTTTTTCCTTTTTCCTTTTTTTTTGTCTCCTAAAGCAGGGGTCCTCAACCTTGGCCGCTTTAAGACTTGTGGACTTCAACTCCCAGAATTCCTCAGCCAGCAAAGCTGGCTGAGGAATTCTAGGAGTTGAAGTCCACAAGTCTTAAAGCGGCCACGGTTGAGGACCCCTGTCCTAAAGTCAATCCTTTACCACCACCACCCCAATGAATTGGCTTCAAAGACCCTCTTTTTCTTTCCATGCCTGTTTCTGCATGTCACACAAGTCGGCTCCTCTCTAAGCGTGTGCACACGCAAGCACCAGGCGTGCAAAAAAGCTGGATTTTGGGTTGTCGATCGCCCGGAGGTTTGATATACCAGCTGTTCCCTTCCTGAAGAGCTGCTTCCCAAGTCCAAAGGTGGTTTTTGGAAAAGCTGGGCTTTTCCAAGTGGTGGGAAGAAGCAGTGATTCATCTGGAGGCTGGTTGGGAAAAACTCTCCAGATTAAGGCGATTCCTGATTTTTCCCGGCTGACAACCTCAGTGGGGCAGGAATAATAATAATAATAATAATAATAATAATAATAATAATAATAATAATAATAATAATAATAATAATAATAAGAAGAAGAAGAAGAAGAAGAAGAAGAAGAAGAAGAAGAAGAAGAAGAAGAAGAAGAAGAAGAAGAAGAAGAGGAGGAAGAGGAAGAGGAAGAAGAAGAAGAAGAAGAAGAAGAAGAAGAAGAAGAAGAAGAAGAAGAAGAAGAAGAAGAGGAGGAGGGACCTTGTAGGTCATCTAGTCCAACCCCCTGCTCAGGCAGGAAACCGTATACCATTTCAAACAAATGGCTGTCCAGTCTCTTCTTAAAAACTTCCAGTGTTGGAGCATTCACCACTTTTGAAGGCAGGTTGTTCCACTGGTTAATTGTTCTCAATGTCAGGAAATTTCTCCTTAGTTCGAGGTTGCTTCTATTCTTGACTAGTTTCCATCCGTTGCTTCTTGTCCTGCCTTCAGGCGCCTTGGGGAATAGCTTGACTCCCTCTTCTTTGGGGCAGCCCCTGAGATATTGGAACACTGCTATCATGTCCCCCCTGGTCCTTCTCTTCATTAAACTAGACAGACCCAATTCCAGCAACCGTTCCCTATATGTTTTAGCCTCTAGTCTCCCAATCATCTTTGTCGCTCTTCTCTGCACTCTTTCTAGAGTCTCAACATCTTTTTTACATCGTGGTGACCAAAACTGGATGCAGGATTCCAGGTGTGGCCTTACCAAAGCATTGTAAAGTGGTATTAGTACTTCACGTGATCTTGATTCTATCGCTCTGTTAATGCAGCCTAGCACCGTGTTGGCTTTTTTGGCAGCTGCAGCACACGGCTGGCTCATATTGAAGTGATTGTCTACTAAGACTCCGAGATCCCTCTCACAGTTATTACTATTGAGCAAGGTACCACCTATACTATACCTGTGCATTTGATTTTTCCTGCCTAAATGCAGAACCTTACTTTTTTCACCATTAAATTTCATTTTGTTAGATAGTGCCCAGTGTTCGAGTCTGTCCAGATCCTTCTGTATCTTAAGCCTATCTTCTGAAGTATTGGCTATTCCTGCCAGCTTGGTGTGGTCTGCAAATTTGATGAGTTCCCCATCTATCCCCTCGTCCAAATCGTTGATGAAGATGTTGAAGAGCACTGGGCCCAGAACAGAGCCCTGGGGCACCCCACTACACACTTCCAAGTTCTCCCCGACTGAGACTAGTTGAGGAGGAGAGGTTTAGCTGAACATGTGGAAGCAGCAAGGAACACGGAGGGGAAAGGATTGTGCTGCTGTTTTGATTACTGGGTTTTATTGTTGTTATTGCTGGCTCAGGAATTCTGGGAGTTGAAGTCCACAGGTCCTAAGGAGGCCGTAGTTGCTCAGCCCTGTTCAAGCCAGCCAAAATGTTCAAGCCACCTATCCCAACTCCATTTTGTCACCCTAACCACCACCACCGCCGCCCCCGAAACGTGCTGTGCCACTGAGGTTTCTGGCAAGTAAATAAACAAGAACCTTCTTTCCAAACAACCAGCCTCCATTTTTATTTCCAGCCTCTTAGCCTCCATTTCATTTACTCCCCACTTGGGCTGGACCTGGTCGGTAAAAGTAAAAGAGACAATAAGGAAAGCTCTTTTTTTTTCCATTCCAGAATACCTGAGCAACGAGGAGGAGAAATTCCACTGCAGAATACCCTCTCCAAGGTAGGAAAGAACACACAAGGACGGTTCAGTCCTCGTTTAGTGACTGTCTCCTTTAGCAGTCACAATACCAACGGAAAAGTAACTTTACAACCAGTTATCCTAACCGGATAACTGGGTTTGTTTTTTTCCCCCCAAAAGGCAACTGGGTTTTCTGGATTCTTTCTTCGAAAACATTTCGCTTCTCGTCCAGGAAGCTTCTTCAGAACTGAAGAAGCTTCTTGGATGAGAAGCGGAATGTTTTCAGGGTGGGGGAAAAAAAAACAACAAGCCCAGTTGCCTTTTGGAAGAAAAGAAAAAAAAGCACCTTTGGGAAAACCATGACCTGGATGACGGAGAATCTCCATACATCTTTACAGCCGATTCTCAAAACCTTCGTAGGTCTGTAAAGCGAAGGAAAACGGAAGGAGAATCATAATCACCGTCATAGTTTCACTCCGTGACTGTTTTAATGACCAAGTCGCTGGTCCCTGTTGTGACTGCTAACGGAGGACTACTAAAAAAATCTGCAGGGCAACTCTGTTCCCCATCCGACACTCCTACGTGGCTCCGATGGGAGTGCTATGACTCTTCCCCACCCTGTTGTGATTCAGGGTCAGCCTGTGGGTTCGGCAGTTGGGTCGGAGGACTCAGAGGAGGAGGAGGGGGGTGTTGGAGAGCTTGCTGAGAATAATATTGAGGCTCCGCAGAGCCCTCAGCCAGGCCCCTCCCACCTGGTCACCACGCAGACCCAGCTGTGTGAGCCTGACAGCGTGGATGAAGATGACCCACAGCTGGCCCTGTTCAAGGACGCCCGACGCAGGAGGCAGTCAATCAGGAGTAAACAGAGGAAGGCAATGGGGCACCGAGGAAGGAGGCAGAGAGAAGCCACGCCCTGAACTGTATAAAAGGGGAATGCGTGGGAGGGCTGGTTTGCTGAAGGCAACCGCTTGGATAGCTCCTGTTTCATAGCTCCTGTTTCATGGTTGGTGTCTTGTTTTGCTCTGTTTTATGTTAATAAATTTGGCAGGCTTAATTCCAGCCTCTTGCCGTTTGTAAAGGGGTTGTCCCTGCCTTTTCTGCAGGGCCGGTAGCAGGCTGGTACAGAACACACCCCTTGTCAAGGAGGACGGGCCAGGAAGCAGTTGCATGAGGCGGCTGCTTTAATGAGACGTCCCCGGATTTCAATGGGCTTCTCTCGGAGTTGGCCTCTCTCTCTTTGGCCAGCCACACGGGACTGATCCTGGCGGGACGGCCCTCTGCTCATCCTGGCTTACACGGTGTAGAGCACGGAGGCAAAGGAGAAGGCGAGGAAGATGCCAAAGGTGTGTCGGAAGCCCAGCCGGTCCACCAGGCTCCCTGCCACGGTGCTAAAGGCCACCTTGCCCAGGACCTCGATGGCGGCGAGAAAGCTGTAGTGGGTGGCCTGTGGGGAGAGGGAAGCAAGGTGAGCCCAGCCGAGCAGGCAGCCTGGACAGCCCTTCCTCGCCACCCAGGAGGGAGGGGAAGGGAAGGTCACTCACAGCCCTGGTCATCTCGTGCTTGGACTACAGCTGGTCCTCGGCTTACGACCACAATGGAGCCCCAAATTTCTGCTGCTCAACGAGACAGTGACGTGACTTCTGCCCTGTTTCATGACCTTTCTTGCCATGGTGGCGAAGTAACAGGATCGTTAAGTGGATCCGGCTTCCCCACCAACTTGGCTTGTCGGAAAGTCGCCAAAGGGGATCAACCTGACCCAGGGGCCGTCGTAAATATGAACCAGCCGCCAAGTACAGACAGTCCTCGGCTTACAACAGTCCGCCTAGCGATGTTCAAAGTTACGACGGCACTGAAGAAAAGGGACTTGTGGCCGCCTTTCGCACTTACGACCCTGGCAGCATCCCCGTGCTCACGCGATCAAAATTTATAGACACTCGGCTGCTGCCTCGTATTTACGACGGGTTGCAGCGTCCTGGGGGGAGGATGTCATGTGATCCCCTTTGGCGGCCTTCTGACAAGCAAAGTCCATTGGGAGAGGCGCCAGATTCACTTAACAACCGTGTGGCTGACTTTAACGACTGCCGTGATTCGCTTAACAAACGTGGCCAGGGAGCTCGTAAGAAACTCACTTCACCAATGTCTCGCTTAGCAACATAAATTTTGGGCTCCGTTGTGGCCGAGGACCACCTGGATCTGAATTTTGTCGTACATCCCTTTTTTTAGGGCCATTGTAACATTCGAACGAACGGTGGCAAGTCATGGACTTCCTATACTGCAATGTGCTCCACGTGGGGCTGCCCTGGAAGAGTATTCAGAAGCAACAGCTGGCCCTCAATGCAGCAGCGTGAACACTTTTGGGGTCCCCTAGAGTGCGGTCCCCAAACCTTGGTCTGTGGCCTGGGACAGGGCTGCGGGCTCTTGGCCAGCGGGCCGTGGAAACAGCTGGCCAGTGCACGCACATGTGGCTGCGCGCCTTCCCCCCAATCACGCTAGCACCTGCGGCCCTGTTTGCGCATGCGTGTGGGTGCGAACGGGAATGCTACTGCACAGCAGGTGTCTGCAACCCATTTGTGCATGCGTCCCTAGCCCAGGCAATTTGCGTGGCCCATTTGCACACATACAAATGGCTGCTATCCACCGTGGGAGGTACGCAGCCGTTCGTGCATGCACACAGTGCCACTGCATGTCGCATGCACGGACGGGGCTGCTAGTGCTGCGCCAGTGTGTGTGGGGCCCATGTGCGTGCGCACACACCAATTTTGAATCTGCTTTCCTTCCCCCCCGGGGTCCTCGAGCCCGAAATGGTTGGATACCTCTGCCTTAGGGTGGCCCATGTTACACCACTGTGTTGTGAACTTGCTATAGGTGCCGTCCACCCACCGTCACCCCGCCTCTGGCCTCTTTACTTACTGTGACCACCGGGAAGCAAAAGACACAGACAGCAGGCATCTGTACCCAGAGATCTCTCTGTGGCTTTCGCACTCGGCTTCCGAACTGAATTTGTGGGCCGTGGAGGCTAGGCGGCCCCGATGAATCCGTGGGCAAAGGCCCGAGACTCCGAAACTAAGCACCCACCTGGATCCTCTCTGGGGCCTTCTGAGTGCAGAGCATCATCTTGCTGAAGACCAGCGTGGTGACCAGCCCCCCGATGAAGTGCTGGATGCACAAGCTGAGCACGGCGGCCACTGCAACGAGAGGCCACCCGATCGGTTCAGCTGCAGGACGGACAATCAGCTGCCCAACTTGCTGCAGCCGGAAAGAGCGGCAACTTGGGCTCAGGAAAGGGAGACCCAGATTGGTGAGAAGGGACAGGAATGGAAGGGGAGTTACGGGCTGTATTCCCAGACCATTAACCCAGTTAATTGTTCTAACAGTCAGGAAGTTTCTCCTTAGTTCCAGGTTGCTTTCTCTCTTTCCTTCCTCCCTTCCTCCCTTCCTTCCTTCCTCCCTTTCCTTCCTTCCTTCCTCCCTCCCTTCCTTCCTTTCCTTCCTTCCTTCCTCCCTTCCTCCCTTCCTTCCTCCCTCCCTCCCTTTCCTTCCTTCCTCCCTCCCTCCCTCCCTTTCCTTCCTTCCTTCCTCCCTCCCTCCCTTCCTTACTCCCTCCCTCCCTTTCCCTCCTTCCTTCCTTCTTTCTCTCCTATCCTTTTCCTTGTTTCCCTTCCATCTTCCTCTTCCCCTTTCATCCTTCTCCCAAGGGGGCTTTTTTCAGGAGGCAACTGGCCTTCCTTTGTTTTATTTGGAAGACCTTTCGCTTCTCACCCCAGAGGCTTCTTCGGCTCCGACTGGATGGTGGGGGCCTGGGAAAAAAGAAGGCAAGGAATACAAAACCTTCCGTCCCCCGCCATCCAGTCAGAGCTGAAGAAGCTTCCTGGATGAGAAGCGAAAGTCTCAAACACACACACACACACACACACACACACACACAGACAGGACAACAAAGACAGCCCGGTTCCCTCTTGAAAAAAGCAGCTTGGGCACAGCCAGGACCGGGAGGGCGGAGAGTCTCTGGAGAGGTTCACACAGACCCCCGGGTCCCCTTCCCAGGCGGACAAACCCTCCTTTGCACTTGGTCTTTCCGGGATAAGCCCGCAGCGCTACCTCTTCCCTGCCCTCCCGCTTTCGGATCAAGCTTCCTGGTGTTTTTTGCGACTCCTGCGTGCGGAAGCCGACTCCTGTTCTTGAGCCGGTGGGCAAACGGCTGCCGCGCCGGACGGGACCCCCGGGCTCACCTTCGAAGGCAGCTGCCCGGTCTGTGTAGGTGACCATCACCCAAGTCTGGAAAAGGAGGTTGCAGAAGCGGAGGACCAGCAAGGTTTGAAGAGGCTCGGAATTCCTGACGGGAACAAACCAGAGGGATCAGAGGAGCATTCAAGGACGTCGCGCGTTTGCCTGGCTGAAGGCCTAGGCCAGGGGTAGGCCAGCTTGGCTCTTTTATGACTCGTGGACTTCGACTCCCAGAATTCCCCAGCCAGCAAAGAATTTGCATCCAGGGCACAGAAAGAAACATGGCGTCACCAAAAACCTGAAGCCAGAATGGTAGTCCAGAGGTGGTTTTAGGGGGCCCAAAGTATCAGGGCTACCTACTCGGCAGTTCCAGTTGCAGATGTTCCCCAAAGGAAGACACTCTGGACTTTTTATCATTCTGCTGGACTTTCAGAGCACTTTTTCCCCCCGTCATTCTTTTTCTTTTTTAAATCAGGGGGATGGGGAGGCAAATTCCCATGATTCTTATGAGGAAGGCTCCTTGGTGCTCTCTGAGCTGGGCTGTTTTCTTGCAGACGTTTCGTTACCCAACTAGGTAACATCATCAGTGCTAGAAGGGAGTGGGGTGTGTGGAGAGGAGGAAGAGGAAGAAGAGGAGGAGGAGGACTCTGGGATCTTGGTTCTCTCTGAGCTTGGTTGTTTTCTTGCAGAAATTTGATTACTCAGCTATGTAACATCAGTGCCAGAGGGGAGTGCAGCTTGTGGAGAGGAAGAGAAGGAGGAGGAGGAGGAGGAGGAGGAGGAGGAGAAGGAGGAGGAGGAGAAGGAGGAGGAGGAGAAGTGTGTGGCCTTTGGTGCTCTCTGAGCTTGGCTGTTTTCTTGCAGACGTTTCACTACCCAACTAAGTAACATCATCAGTGCTAGGGGGGAGTGGGGTTTGTGGAGGAGAAAGAGAAGGAGGAGGACTGTGGGGGTCCTTGGTTCTGCCTGAGCTTGATTGTTTTCTTGTAGAAATCTGATTACTCAACTAGGTAAGGTTCCTCAGTGCTGGAAGAGGCAACTCCCCTCCCTTCCAGAGCTGGTGGTGTTGCCTAGTCAGCGCCCGAAAGGTCTACAAGAAAGCCACCAAGCTCAGAGAGCACCAGGGACCCCTCAGGTCAGCCACAGACCTTCTCCTTTATTGGAAAAGAGGCCTCCCTCGTGGGCCATCCTCAGAGACGGGCGCGAGAGGGGAACAGCTGGAGAAAGGGAATATAGAGGCACCCCCTTCTTGGGGGACGCTGGATGCTAAGTCCCACCCCCCACCCCCACCCCCGGAGATCCCCAGGGAGCAGAGAAAAGCCTCCCCATCATTTACCTGCCGGCTGACACCATGTGGCCCCCCAGGGAAGAGCCGGTGATGGAAAAGGCGGTGGCCACGATCCCGTTCCAGAAGCCGAGCTTCTGGGGAGAGAAGCTGTGGTCGAGAAGGAAGAGGGGGAACATGGAAACAGAGCCCTGTTCGCCTGCAGAGAGAACCGAGGTTGAGTTCCGGGCGATGCACGTGGGAAAGGAATTACCGGGGGGGGAGGGGAGAGGGGGGCTGAGATGGGGAAGAGTCCAGGAAGGATGTGTGAACACAACGCTTGCACTTTGTGGGGGTTGTTAGGCATATGGTTATAGCCTACCTGGTTGGGTTGGAAATATATAAACCACGATGTTATAACCTTAAGGTGCTAATTGGCCAATGGGTGTGTAAGTTTTTCCAACGGCCATAAGAGGGAGCTAGGAACGTGGCTTCTTTCTCTCTCTCTCTTTGCTCTCATTGTTTTTGCTTTTTATTTATTTATTTATTTTTGGGACTTATATGCCGCCCTATCTCCCAAGGGACTCAGGGCGGCTTACAACAATAAAAACAACAATACAAAAATTAAAAAACGAATTAAATAACAGCCCCAAAATAAATTAACTACAGTTAAAAATTAAAACATATTTAAAAACCCATCATCAATCCAGGTCAGCCTGATGGAAGAGAAAAGCTTTGAGGTCACGGCGAAAGGACCGGAGGTCCGGGGCCATCCGAAGCTCAAGGGGAAGCTGGTTCCAAAGGGCTGGTGCTCCCACAGAGAAGACCCTCCCCCTGGGGGTCGCCAGCAGACATTGTCTGGCCGACGGCACCCTGAGGAGGCCTTCTCTGTGTGAGCGCACCGGGCGACGGGAAGTCGTCCCCGGTAGCAGACGGTCCTGCAAGTATCCCGGGCCTAAGCCTTATAGGGCTTTAAAGGTAAGTACCAGCACTTAAATCTCGCCCGGAAGACAACTGGTAGCCAATGCAGCTCATGCAGCACCTTAAATCTCGCCCGGAAGACAACTGGTAGCCAATGCAGCTCATGCAGGAGGGGTGTAATATGGGAGTATCGGGATGCTCCCATCACTACCCGCGCAGCTGCATTCTGCACCAGCTGAAGCCTCCGGGTGGTCTTCAAGGGCAACCCCATGTAGAGAGCATTGCAGTAATCTATCCGAGAGGTAACGAGTGGCTTACTACTGTGTTAAAACCTTAGGAACTGTGTACCTGACCTTCAGACCGGTAAGAAGACATTGTATTTTGGATACTCCCTGGACTGTTGCTGTTGCTTATCTGTTGTTCTTCGTGTATGAGCTGGACTGTTTATTCGGATTGTGTGGGTTTTTTTGTTTTTACACCTAACAGTAAAGTATTTTCCTGTTTATCACAACTCAGTGTATCTGTGTGGTTAACTGTGTGACTCTTACTATTCTCAGTACGCTTTTGCCTGTGCAGGTTCTTGATAACTCAAGAAGCACTTTGCAATCTATGTTAAAGGGGAGTTAAAGCACATTATGAATTTGGTTAATTTTATATTATGGATAATTTTTAGTTAGAATATGATTATTACATCTATAACCCTGTATTTAGCTCTGGGAAGTGGGGGGGGGGAAGGGGGGTGGTTTGGGGTGGGTGGGTTTTGGGGATATGTATTGTAAAATCTTTTTTTTGTAAAACTCTTTAATAAAAAATAAAAAAAGAAGCACTTTGTACAACAAATTTCTTTTTTTTTGCTAACAGGGGTCCCTGGTGTCCCTCTCGGCTGGCCTAGTTTTCTTGCAGACGTTTCACGACCCAACTAGGGAACGTCATCCGCGCTAGAAGGGATTGGGGTTTGCGCCTTCTAGTGTGGATGATGTTACCTAGTCTGGTCATGAAAGGTCTGCAAGAAGACAGCCCAGCCCAGAGAGGCACCAGGGACCCCCTCACTGCAACCCTGAGCGACAAATATTCTCTTTTATTGGCTCTTGCAGTTTGTGACGTGTGTTTCACAGAAACAACGCTGGAGGAAGGCCGAGAGTTCTGCTCCATGCAGTCAGCTGCGCTATAAATAACCCAAAGGTGCTTTTTCTTTGAAAAACCTTTCACTTCACTTCGTCAGTTTTCAGTTCGTCCAAAAGCTTCTTGGATGAGAAGCGAAATGTTTTCAATGAAAAAACAAGAAGAAGAAAATCCAGTTGCCTTTTGAAAAAAAACGCATCTTTGGGACAACCCTGACCTGGATGACGGAGAATCTTCAGAGACGTTCGCTCAGCCATGATTGTTAGCCTCGTGAGTGAACCAAGCCAAGCATATTTCATGTATGTATTCAAAATGGACTGTTATTAATACATATGTCTGTGTCCATACGTATGTGTGTGTAAGTATATATGTACGCATGTACTTTTTCTATGTACACAATGGCACGTATTAAAATTGTCTGTTTACACACACAGAAAAGGAATTTCACTTCTGGGTGCACCTTCCTCAAGCTTCCTCTTTCCACTACGTATTCAAAAGGGACAGTGATTAATATTTATACGTATCTATATGTAAGGAAAGGGACGCGGTGGCTCAGTGGGTTAGGACGCTGAGCTTGTCGATCAGAAGGTCGGCAGTTTGGCGGGTCGAATCCCGAGCGCCGTGTAACAGAGTGAGCGCCTGTTACTCATCCCAGCTTCTGCCAACCTAGCAGTTCGAAAGCATGTAAAAATGCAAGTAGAAAAATAGGGACCACTCCGGTGGGAAGGGAACAGCGTTCCGTGCGCCTTTGGCGTCTAGTCATGCTGGCCACATGACCACGGAGACGTCCTCGGACAAGCGCTGGCTTTTTGGCTTTGAAACGGAGATGAGCACCGGCCCCTAGAGTTGGAAACGACTAGCACGTGTGTGCGAGGGAACCTTTACCTTTACCTTTATATGCAAGGATGTAGGTATATACATATGTATGTCTATATGTGTGTTATGTAGGTGTACACTTTTGAGAGCAGGCAACAGAATTTCATTTCAGTTAATCAATGGCACTACATCCGCATGGAGAGGAGTAAGCGGTGGGGTACCACAAGGCTCCGTCTTAGACCCAGCACTCTTCAATATCTTTATAAATGACTCGGGCGAGGGAATTGTAGGGGAACTCATCAAATTTGCAGATGACACCAAACTGGCAGGAGTAGCCAACACCCCAGAAGACAAGCTCAGGATCCAAAAAGATATTGACAGACTCGAACAATGGGCCCTATCCAACAAAATGAGTTTCAATGTGGAGAAAAGCAGAGTCTTACACTTAGGCAGAAAAAAATTGAAGATATAAATACAAATTAGGTGAGACCTGGCTGAAAAATAGTAACTGTGAGAGGGACCTTGGAGTCCCAGTGGACGATCACTTGACCATGAGCCAGCAGTGTGCAGCAGCAACCAAAAAAGCTAACACAATCCTAACACAGGCATAGAATCAAGATCACGTGAAGTGTTACTACCGCTTTTTAAAGTCCTAGTAAGGCCACACCTGGAATACTGCAGCCAATTTTGGTCACCATACTACAAAAAAGATATTGAGACTTTGGAAAAAGTCCAGAGAAGAGCAACTAAGAGGATCAAAGGCCTGGAGACTAAAACATACGAAGAACAGCTGTGGGACTTGGATTTGGCTGATCTAAAGAAAAGAAGAAATAGGGGAGACACAATAGCAGCATTCCAGTATTTGAGGGGCTGCCACAAGGCACAGGAAGGGATCACATTATTCCCCAAAGCATCAGAGGGAAGGACGAGAAACAACGGATGGAAACTGACCAGAGAGAGAAGCAACCTGGAATTGAGGAGAAACTTCCTGACACTGAGGACAATTAACCAGTGAAACAACCTGCCTCCAGAAGTGGTGAATGCTCCAACACTGGAAGTTTTTAAGAAGAGACTGGACAGCCATTTATCCGAAATGGTATAGGGTTTCCTGCCTGAGCACGGGGTTCGACTAGTTGACCTCCAAGGTCCCTTCCAACATCATGCTGCTGCTGCTGCTGCTGCTGCTGATGATGATGATGTTGGAAGGGACCTTGGAGGTCATCTAGTGGCAAAGCCAGATTCCCTTAACAACCGTGTTCTTCATTTCACACCCGCAGGGATTCACTTGAACAACCGTGGCAAGACAGGTTGTCAAAGGGGGCAAAACTCACTTAACAAACGTCTCGCTGAACGACAGAAATTTTGGGCTCCACTGTGGCGTTACGTCGAGGGCTGCTTGCCTTAGCAAGGTTCTCCGAGAATTAATTCCACCGTTCCTCGCTCTGGAGGAATGACTCACCCAACTTATAGATGAGGACAAAGCCAGCAGTCCACAGCGTGTCCGGCACCAGGAGAAGCTCGTGGAAAAAACTCAGCAGGCTTAAGCTGCGGTCCTTGGCAGGGCTGTCTTGGGGAGAGGAGCCCAGATAAAACTTGGAGGTGAAGACGATGGCCGCAAAGTAGATCAGCGCCAGGTACACAAAGAGGGCTCCCCAGCCCAGGTGATGGAGGAAGGTGAGCAGGCCTCCTCCCGCCAGGAGGGAGCCCAGCTTGTAGGCCACCACCTGGATGCTATTCCCAAAGCCCACCTCTTCTGTTCCCAAAAGCTGGATGGCCACCCCATCGGTGGCCACGTCCTGGATGGAAGCGAAGAGGTTCATGAGCAGCAGAGTGACAGCCACTCCAAGGAAGTCCACTTCCGGAGTCAGGAAGGAACAGGCCAGGCAGGTCAGGGCCAAGCCGCACATGGTCAACATCAGCCAGGTCTTCTTGGAGAGATACCAGTCCACAAAGGGGGCCCAAAGCACTTTGAGGATCCATGGCAAGTAGAGCAACTTCGTCAGGCTGATCTTGGTGAAGGAGAGGCCCACCGTTCGGAAATAGACCGGCAAGAGTCCCGACTGGAGCCCGTAGGGGATTCCTTGCACGAAATACAGCAGGAACAGCAGCCAATATTTGAAAGTCATTCTTCGGTCCTGGTCCACCCTGCACAGACAAACGGGCAAGCTGAAAGAGGCAAACCATCGGAGCCTATTTACAGGTAGTCCTCGGCTTACGATCACAACGGAGCCCGAAATTTCGGTTGCTGGGACACTTGTCTTTGCCCCCTTTGATGAACGCCCCTGCCACAGTTGTTAAGTGAATCTGGCTTCCCCGTTGACTTTGCTCGTCAGAAGGTCGCAAAAGGGCATCACGTGACCCCGGGACGCTGCAAACCGTCATAAATCTGAGTCAAGCAGCCGGATTTTTATCACGTGACCACGGGGATGCTGCAGTGGTCATGTGTGGAAAATGGTCATAAGTCACTTTTTCAGTGCTGTTGTAACTTTCAACGGTTACTAAATGAACTGCTGTAAGTCGAGGACTGCCTATAGAGCAAGGGTGTCAAACTGCCGGCCCACCGGCCGGACACGTCACCAGGAAAATGCGTCCACCCCATCGCCGGCCATGGGGAAAAAGTTCCGATACGTCGCGCGACGTCCCCGGGGTCACGTGAACCTTCTGACGCATTGTTAGCTTAACAGCTGCCGTGATTCACTTAACGTCGGCAAGACAGGTCGTAAAATGGGCCAACGTATAATTAATTCACCTAGGTCTCGCTTAGCAACCGGGAACGTTGGGCTCAATTGCGGTCATCAAGTCGCATTGGAGACCGGATTGTTCAACCTGGGCAACTTTGAAGTGGGGCGAACCTCCATTCCCAGAATCCCTCAGGGCTGGGGAATTCTGGGAGTTGAAGCCCACTCCTCCTCAGTTGGAAAAAAAAATAAGTTTTAAACAATTTTGTCTGGTTTTTAATGAGCCACCGGGGGGGGGAGGGGGAGTCGCCGGTGCTGCCTCCCCGCACCCTCCCACGAAGCCGGGGTCACTGAGAGCTGCGGAACTCCTTACCACTGGAGGAGCCGGCCCCACTTGGACAGAAAGGCCCTCGGGGGACGGGTCTTGCTCAGGGCCGGCCAGGCCAGCTTCCCCAACCCGGCGCCCCCATTCAGCCGGCGAGGCCTTCCCCACCGCCCCCGGCGTTGCCCCGGCAACTCCGCTCAAGGACCCCTTCCGGCCTGGAGCCGGCAGGGGGCGCTCGGCAGAGGCAATCGGCCTCTTGGATCACAAAGGAAGCGGAAGTTACGTAAGAGGGAACCTCTGGGGAGGGCCCTGCAGGACGCGACCTAGATTGTCGCCCACGTTGATTGGTCAAACTGACTTCGCGCCGCGGGGAGCCGGGAGGAAGAAAGCGGGACGGCGCTCGCTGGAGCGGAAGCGTCCCCTTCTGATCCTGGAGCGGCGCTCTAGGTTTCGCCTCTCTGTGTTAAGTGGTCGTTGGGCTGCCAGGCGCGCCGGAAGAGGCGGGGAGAGAGCCGGAAGGCGGAAGGTGTAAACATGCTGAGAAGCCTCTTGGTTCCCTGTTCCGGTGGGGGAATAATTCCGGGAACGAAGGTTCCGGCTCAGCGCAAACGGGGAAGCCGGGAACCTCCTTTCCGAGTCGGGAGCGGCGCTTGCCAGGCTCCCCAACCGCGCCTGGGATGCTCCAGCTCCGTCCCCATCCTTGGCTCTTTGAGCTCTCTGACCCAGGCTGAGAATTTTAACGAGGTTTTATTTTCAGGGATAATTTAATCTTTTATTTGTTTTTTAACTTTGTATTTTGTATTGGTGTGATTTTAAAATGCCCTGAGTCCTTCGGGAAAGGGCGGTATATAAATCTAATAAAATCTAAATCTAAAATCTAAATAATAATAATAATAATAATAATAATAATAATAATAATAATAATAATAATAATAATAATAATAATATAAAGTTGGAAGGGACCTTGGAGGTCATCTAGTCCAACCCCCTGCTCAGGCAGGAAACCCTATACCATTTCAGACAAATGGCTGTCCAGTCTCTTCTTAAAAACCTCCAGTGTTGGAGCATTCACAGCTTCTGGAGGCAAGGAGTTCCACTGGTTAATTGTTCTGACTGTCAGGAAGTTTCCCTTTAGGGTGTCCCGAGGGCGGGAAGGAAGGAACGCTTCCGGATTCTGTCCATAAACTGAGGACAACCCCCCCCATGACGTTACCTAGTTGGGTCATGAAACGTCTGCAAGGAAACCAGCCAGCTCGGAGGGCACCAGGGACCCCCCCCCCCAGTTCTTCTCCTCTTTTCTCCACCTCTTCCTCCTGTTTTTCTCCTCTTCCTCTTCCACCACCACCACCCCCTTGTAGCACTGATGATGTTACCTGGCTGGGTCATGAAACGTCTGGAAGAAAACCATCGGGTTCAGAGAGGACTAAGGATGCTGAAGTTCAACCCTGAGCTACAAATGTTCTCCGTTATTGGCTCCTAATTTCCCTCTCGAACTCCCCCTCTGGGTGCCATGGCCGTCTTATCACCCTCTCGCCCCAATCGTTTCCCCCCAGGTGTAGAAATCCCTTGCAGATACGGCCACAACTGAGCCCCAAACGTCTGTTGCCAAGTGAGATGGCTGTTAAGTGGGTTTTGCCCCATTTTGCTCCCCTTTTTTTGCCACGCTTGTTAAGCTAGTCACAGGTCGTTAAGTGAATCTGGCTTCCCCATTGACTCTGCTTGCTGGAAGGTCACAAAAGGGGACCGCTTGAGCCTCAGGGAACTGCAGCCGTCATAAACATGAGTCAGTGGCCAGGTGTCTGAATTTTGATCACTTAAACGTGCAACGGTCGTTTTAAGTGTAAAAAACGGTCCCAAGTCACTTTTTTCAGCAACTTTTTCACTTTGAACAGTCACTAAATGAACTGTTGTAAGTCAAGGATTACCTGGGCTTTGCAATAGCAAAATAAGAGCCTTGGTGGAGCAGTGGGCTAATGCCCCCTTAAAGTAACACCAGCTGCCTGCAATTAGTGCAGGTTCGAGTCCCACCAGGCTCCAGGTTGACTCAGCCTTCCATCCTTCCAAGGTAGGTAAAATGAGGACCCAGATTGTTGGGGGCAATTAAGCTGACTTTGTAATAATGCCGCTTGAGGGGGGGGGCAAAAGCCCTAATAAGCAGGCATATACCCCAGTACATAGAATGAAGGCTATTGCTAAGCACATTGAGTTGTGCTTTAAAAATTGTAAGCCGCCCTGAGTCTTCGGAGAAGGGCGAGATATAAATGGGATTAAAAAAAAAAAGTTTGAAATTAGGAATTTCCGTTACCCATAAGAGCCGTGCTTACCTTTGGCTCAGGTTTTTATCGTCTACTGTTCTGAAGGGAAAACATCCTTATTTATTTATTTATTTTATTTATTTTATTGGATTTGTATACCGCCCTATTCCCATAGGACTCAGGGCGGTTTACAGGGCAGTTAAAACCATGAATACAAAAAATAAAAACAATTAAAACAAATTAAATGCAAGCCCCAAGAGTAAATCTAAAACCCAGTTAAATTAACAACCCCACAGTCTGGACCAAACAGATCGAAGAGCCAAGTTTTCAGGTCCCGGCGAAATGAGCGAAGGTCGGGGGCAGTCCTAAGTTCTGTGGGTAGTTGGTTCCATAGGGCAGGTGCACCCACAGAGAACGCCCTTCCCCTGGGAATAACCTGCCGGCATTCATTAACCGGCGATACCCTGAGAAGGCCCTCCCTGTGGGGGCGCACAGGACGATGGGAAGATGATGCCGGCAGCAGGTGTTCCCTTAGATATTCCGGACCCAAGCCATTTAGGGCTTTATAGGTCATTACCAGCACCTTGAATCTCACCCGGAGGGCATCAACGGGGTAATACCTCATCCCCTGTTTTTAATGATGGAGAAGGCTGGTCAGCCCGAGATGCCGGTATGAACAGCCACTCAGTCGTGTCAGGATTGAGACGAAGTCTGTTTCTCCCTATCCAAACCCGGACTGCCTCCAGGCAACGGGACATCACAGTGAGGGCCCAAATGTTTAAAGGTAAAGGTTCCCCCGCACATGCGTGCTAGTCGTTTCCGACTCTAGGGGCCGGTGCTCATCTCCGTTTCAAAGCCGAAGAGCCAGCGCTTGTCCGAGGACGTCTCCGTGGTCATGTGGCCGGCATGACTAGACGCCAAAGGCGCACGGAACGCTGTTACCTTCCCACCGGAGTGGTCCCTATTTTTCTACTTGCATTTTTACGTGCTTCCGAACTGCTAGGTTGGCAGAAGCTGGGACGAGTAACAGGCGCTCACTCTGCTACGCGGCACTCAGGATTCGACCTGCCAAACTGCCGACCTTCGGATCGACAAGCTCAGCGTCCTAACCCACTGAGCCAGCTCAAAGTATGCAATTTTCTTCATAGGCCAATTAGAAATTTGGAAGGAGGGAGAAGCAATGACGTCAACTGATAACTCAGTCGCTTGTCTGAGATGGTATAGGTTCTCCTGCTTGAGCAGGGGGCTGGACTAGAAGACCTCCAAGGTCGCTTCCAGCTCTATTCTGAAACTTGCATGAAAGACAGGACCCAGGCCGCCTTCCCTAGAATTTCAGATTGGTTTTCCGTTGGATTTTCAAACCTGCCTTGCTTGTTAATGGATGAGCTATGCAGGCAGTCCAGTCTGGGCTGAGTGAAGAACAGGTAGCCCTTAACATCCTCACCTGGGTGGTCATGTTTATTATGGAAAAGTCAATTTTAGGAACAAAATGACTTAACTGGAACCGGTTTGGCTTCGCTGTGAGATGTGGGAAGTTGTCTTAGGAAAGCTTTTAATTCCTGCACTGAGCAGAGGGTTGGGCTCCATGACCTCAAAAGCCCCTTTCAGCTCTCAGATTCTGCAATTCAGAGGACATGTCAAGGAAGGACTCTCTTTACCCTACCCTCCCCCTCCCTGGCACGGTGTTTATACAAAACTTTAACGTCCCACTCAAATGAGAAAGATTAAACTTATTTTAAAACTTTTATGCTATTTATAAAGAACAGAAAAAAAGCAAACGTGATATGTTGGGTTAAGTAAAAAAATGTATTTTATTCAGATCAAGTTCTGCCAGGGAAAATTCTGCAGTGCAGTACAAAAATCATTCCTCTCTCCTTCCTTAGAGGTGCTTACTTAATATTGCCGGGTGCAAATAAGCAACATGCCTGTTTGCTGTCCAGTTCAAATGTCACTCGAAGGCAAATCAGGGATTCCAACTCTCCTCAGAAAGAGGAAATATCTGTTCTTCAAAGAAAATAATGCTTTATCCGCTCCCTAAATCCTCAGTCCAACCCCATCGTTGCCAGAATTCGCCAAGCAAAAGCCACGAGGTGAAGGAAACTGTCTTAAGATTTGCCAAAATAGGTAGCGTTTCGTATTTTTGGAGTGAATTTTTTTTTCTTTTCTCTTTAAAAGGACTCCCGACCAACCGTTGTTTAGGTCGGGAGAACGGTGATCTTTCTTCACTTGCCCCACCTACTTTGTAGAAAGCTGGTCCAAGAAAACTCTTCCAGAAATTTAATGCTGGCAGTGTGGCCACCGCCTTCCCATAGGAGAAGGGGAAGAAGCAGCGGTGCGACGGATGGGGATTCTCCTCTCCAGATCCTGCCCAGCTCAATTCACTTCCAGCGGATGATCTCCTCCGTGGCCAAGCGCATGATCTTATGGAAGTCAAAGCAAAGGTATTTTCTCCAGAAACGACGGTCCCGGCCATATATCTGAGCTGGGTAGCACGGGCTCCCTGTGCAGAGAAAACCAACCATCAATGCTGCAAACATTGTCATGTTTTTGCACGGACAATATAAGAGGCAGCCTTTTCCTTTAACTGGGAAATGTCAAACGGCTATTTGGAGAAGATAAGAAATAGCCGTGCACAGAAAGGGAAGTGAAACTTCATACGTAAAACTAATTGGACAATGTGATTAATGACAAGGGTGGGAATTGTGTATGTGTAATGATGGGTTTGGGGGGAGGAGATTTCAGATGCTGACATCCCTCCATGAGTTCCGATGTTTTGTTTCATTATTAAGACTTTTTAGATAAACAATGCCTGCATTTTGTTTGAACTGTCTCATTCATCGGAACCATGATAACAGTGAAGCCAGCACTGCGACAAAACCAAAGAACCTGGGGCTTGCATTAGCAAAGCTGCAGTAAAGGTACCAGGCGAGTTTTTATGCAAGCATATTGTGCGTGCTGGCGTCCGGTTATACTGACCGCTTGACCCCCGGAAGCGTCTTTGGACAACGTTGGCTCCCTCGGCTAAGAGACAGATGAGCATCGCCTCCTTTTATCTTTTTATGCTCGCGTCTCTCTCTTTCCCTAACAAGTTAATTCTGTTGTCACCAATACAGCTGTCCTCCATCTTCTAAGGAGCTTCTCTTCCTTTAGAGCAGACATGTCAAACACAAGGCCCGGATCCGGCCCGTGAAGTGGTTTCATGCAGCCCGCGAAGCCATCCTGGAAACAGTGAGGGAACGGCCCCCACTGCCTTGGTCCTGGCCCAGAGACCCTCCTCCTGCCAGAGACCCTCAGATCTGTCCCACTCCTGCCCAGGCCCCCATAGGCACCCTTGATGCCAACGATGTAGAGCTGGCCACGCCCACCCAGTAGGCCATACGCACTCTAACCATGCCCACCCAGGCCACACCTACCCGGCCCCCTGAGGGCAACCGCGGTGCTGATGTGGCCCTCCATGAAATTGAGTTTGACACCCCTGCTTTAGAGCATCTCTTTCAAAATTGAATTCACTGAATACTTTACTTGGCTGGCTGTCATTAGACAGTGTTATAGCGATTCTAGTCCTCGGGGAGAGAAGAGCCGTAACGGAGCAGGCCTCGTTTTACAAAGAACTGTGGCTCCAAAAGAGAACGAAAGATTGGTGAAAGTCTCCTTCAACCAGCCCGTTTCGATGCCACAGTCCCAGCTCTCTCTCGTCCCCTCTCGCTGTGTTTTATTTCTTTTTTTATAGATTGGAACAATCCATCCCAATATATGCTTTTTCACTGCCTTTAATTTTCAGCCTGTTTTTTGGGGTTTGTGTAATAAATAAGCAGTTCTTCTTTGGGCTTATTCTTTTTTTATTATTATTAACGTACTGACATCTGTCATCATTTCATCCCTAAAAGGTCTTTCGGATCCTTTAAGAAAGTGAACACGAGGTTTAGAAAAATAGAATGATGTTGGATGTGGAGTGGGCAGGCCCAAGTTAAAGTCATCCCTCGGTCCTGAAGCAAAACAGGTGATTTGGGGGGCTTCAGCTCTCTTTACTGCACAAAGTTCTTTGGGGATAAAGTTGGGAGGTACATACATGTGTGGTTTTCAGAGACAAGGCAGGATAGAAATGCTTCAAATAAATAAGCATATTATCCTATGTTTACATTTTCCAAGCTACCCCCAAGAACCGGGTTATGTTGTGAGGCACAGTTAATCACAGGCACTATCTAGTAAGTGTCTCTAATAAACCACTATAAGGAGTCTGAAGCATCCTAGGATCAATTTTAATTGGAAGGAAACTTCCATTTCATCAGCATTGTCAAGTAGCAATCTGAATGCTAAAAAAATAAGGTTACCACTGTGTTGCAGCAATTCGGTGAGCGGAAATAAGCACCTGTATTTCCCAGGAATCTCTGCAATTGTCCTTTTTAAAATATATATATATATATGGAAGAATACAGCCCATCAGCTACCTATTAGCCCAACATTTTCTTAGCCTTGGAAACCTTCTGAGCTCATAAACCAAGAAAGATCGAAACCTGGTTAGTCCTGGATTTAAAAAAAACCAGCAACCTCAAGCCACTGCCATATTGTTGCCAGGAAAACCGCATGCATGTGACTGCGTGGTCCCAGGACTTGAGGCGATGCCAAGGAGGCCTTACCTTTTTCTTGAAAATGGCTGAACAAAAATCCCCTAAGACAACGAGGGCAAACCTTTTAGAGACCAAGTGCCCAAACTGCAACCTAAAACTCACGTATGTATTGTCGGGTGCCAGGTGGGCGTGGCTAACTGGGTGGGCGTGGCCAATTGGGTGGGCCTGGCTGCGGTGTTAATGGAAGACTCGGTGAGACTAAAAAGTTCAATCGATCAGTTCCAACTTTGCAAGATTTTTTTTTCCTGTGAGAAATTGAAATTGGTTGATTTATTGAACCTTTTTTTTTTTTGCACACAGCGGCGGAGGCCTAAAGCGAAAAGGTTTTATGACACCCAGCTGAAGGCCTAGAACTGGGGCGACGGTGTGCGTTCCCACAGAGAGGGCTCTGCGTGCCACCTGTGGCACCCGTGCCATAGGTTCGCCACCACGGCCCTAAGAGATCTATAGGTTTCTCTGTAATTCAGCAGAGTGCAGATTCTAAAATAGGAGCCTCACCAATTCCATGGAAAATCCTGGCCACGGCCCTGCCGGAGAACTTTTCGTCTTGGCGGATGGAGAAGAAGTGGCGAACATCAGCTCGGATTTGCTGTTCCCATTCCTGAAACTATCATCGGAAAGAAAATTCCAGGGGAAAGTGAAGTGAGCCTTAAGGGAATAAATGCTGGTCCTCCTTAGCAATGCACAGCTTCAGCCAAGGGCCATGCTTTAGTGCAGGGGTCTTCAAACTTGGCCCTTGGATGACTTGTGGACTTCAACTCCCAGAATTCCTCAGCCAAGATGGTTCATATAAACCAGGGGTCTTCAAACTTGGCCCTTTTATGACTTGTGGACTTCATCTCCCAGAATTCCTCAGCCAGGATGCTTTAAGACAGGGGTCTTCAAACGTGGCCCTTGGATGACTTGTGGACTTCATCTCCCAGAATTCCTCAGCCAGGCGCCTGGCTGAGGAATTCTGGGAGTTGAAGTCCACAAGTCATCCAAGGGCCACGTTTGAAGACCTCTGCTTTAGTTCAACTGCTGTTAAATTTTTAAAAAATAGGCAGCCAAGAATGAACGTTTCCTACCAGGTTTGGCTTTAAGCTGCTCCAATCAAACTAGGGTGGCTTTTTACCACCAGCATAATATCAGTGCCACTTACTGGATAATTTTACAGAGATGCAGGAATATTAATTTCAACTTAAAGGCACTGCTTTACGTCAAGTTAGCCTGCAGTTTTTGTAGCATGTTAGCCCAAATATCCTTTGCTTGTGATTCGCAGTGGCCTCCCCTTAAGCTGTGGGGAATTATCCCTAGTTTTAGCTAGCAGTAGAGAAGAGCAAGCAAGCTCGATCTCCGGAAAAATAATATCTTTTTCTGTATGATGCCGATGGTGGCTTACTAGGGCCTCTGGCCCCCATCCATGAAAATTCCTTGTGCGCTATTTAGCAAGGGGCAGAGAGGTTGCCTTCTGCTAATAAGAGCTCTGGAGGATTTTAGACAGAAAAGGCCCTAGTTGGTCAACTGCTCCCTGATCGTTTTAACCAGAAATCTCAAGGATAAAATCAATTTAAGGTATTGAAATTAAGAAGACAGCAGGAAAAGAAACCATTTTTTCCCCTCTGTCAAAATGTACTGCCTAACAAGAGAATCCAAATACGTAATACATCGTAAGACAGAACATATGTAATAGGAGAGTCCAAATACATGAAAGGGAATGCAATATTGGCGATGTCTGACGACACAACGGAAGGGCAATAAACCAGATTAGGACAGTGAAGTTTCGGAAGGTTTTCGAGATATGTACAAGAGAAATGCAATGTCCACAAACGATCCCACGCGGGGCCTAGAAAGCTGCCCTTGAAATCAAGGGTGTCCAACCTTGAAAACTGTTAAGACTTCAAAACTCTGTCCAAGACTCTGGGTTTCAACCCCCAGAATTCCCCAGTCAGCCATGAGGGCTAGACAGAGAATTCTGGGAGTTGCAACCCACAAGCTGTAAAGTTGCCAAGACTGGACACCCCTGCTGCAAATCAGTAACACAATTTTCCCCTTGGATCAACCTCTGCGCTCTGCTGCCCTCCCTATGCATCAGGATCACCCACCTCCACCCCCACCCAAGATCCCTAGCAGAGCCAACAATCTGCAGAAGGGGAAACCGGGACAGGACCCGGTCAGCGTTCGTGCTCGGAAGCCAAATCCAGACGGAAAGCTGGATCCCCTCACCTGGACATCCTGGAGGGGATGAGCTCCAGGCTCTGCACCCACGGAGGGCTCCTCCGGCACCGGCTGCCTCTCAAAATAGCCCATCAGCAGCGACTTCAGCTGGCTGCTCCTCTCCTGGTCTGCAGAGTCACAGCACAAGGCGTAAGTAGGGAAAGCCACGCTGTGGAAAGACACGCAAGACACACCAGGGAGGTAAGCCACGGCGCAGGTCCAGCCGGACAGGTAGCCTTCGACTTACAACCGTTATTCGGGTGACCGTTCAAAGTTACAAGGGCATAACCGGTGATATAACCCGTTTTCATACTTGGAACGTTTCACTAAACGAGCGGTCGTAAGTCAAGCGCTGCCTGTACTTGGTTAGGATCCACCCAGCGGGGTTTACAGGCCCTCTTTGCAGCTTCCCACCTCTGAAAAGCCTGGAAGCAGACTCGGAGCTGGTGGAGGGCTGCCTTTTCACGGCTCGTGACTCGCCGGTGCAGGAAGTCGCACACCGCGTCCAGCTCATCCTCACTGAGATCCCCGTAGGAGCGCAGGTGGAAGGAGAGATCCCTGAATTCCACCAGGATCTCACTCTTCCTCGGCCCCTGGCAACCTGAGCAGGGAGAAAAGAGCGGCCGACCATGTGTTGGAACCCCCAGATCTCCCCCGGCCCATTCTGAATCACTGTCTCGGTCAAGCTACAAAATATGCTGTCTGTCGGAACCCATTCCTATTTCCTTTCCTTTCCATCCACCCTCTATGATCTAAAATCACACCCCACCTTTTCCTGGGTTCTGCCATTCTCCCAAGGGGGAGAGGGGGGATGTGCCTGCAGGGCTATTATTACTTTCACTGTTCACTACAGTGTAATCCTTTACTTTGTTTTTTGCATCTGTATCCTCAACCAGCCCCACTGAAATGTAACAGGTTGTTTCCTGCATTATCTCCCTCTCTGAACTTTTAAACTGTCAGTTAAGAACAAAGGAGGCAATAAGGAATGTCACATCACTACCTGGTTCATGTCTGCGCTCTCAGAGGAGGGTGTGAAGAAGCCGCCGACCCTTGCTGCGTGAGCTGGAGACGGGCCGATGTTATCTCCCCGGTTCCCACAACGGACGTAACACTTGGAGATTGGCCATCCCATATCGGGCAGTCGATCTGTGGGGTGGGGTCTTGCTTGGGGATACTATAATCTACTGCGCGGCACAGGAAATCTCAGATCCTATCTATTATGCCTGCTATCAACTAGTCTTAATAAAAGTTCCTAGAGATTGCAATGTCTCTGGTGTTTTTGCTTCATTGGGCTTCTCAGACGGAATTTGACACCCTCTTGGCACGGAAAAAGGTGTTGGCAACTGCGCTTTCTCTTGGAAAACATTTCCCTTCTCGTCAGAGGAGCTTCTTCAGTTCTGGCTGAATGGCGGGGAATGGAAGGGTTTATATTCTCTGCAGCCATCTGGTTGTTAGTACTCTTTCTGAGAGTTGTTGAGGCCACCTGGAGGTCTATCTGTGCCCTCAGGGTCACCTGAATTGGAGCGCAAACAGGCTTGGAACTTTCTTGGAGCTGCTACAAGGAATGTGTTGTAAACAGGAGATATGTGGTGTCATATCGCTCCCCTCCGTTGAGAGAGGGCTATTCAATTTTAACAGAGATCAATCTTAACAGAGAAAATTCCATGCTAGAAGAAAGTGGGGTTTATGGAGGAGAAGCAGGAAGAGGAAGAGGAGAACCGTGGGGTCCTCGGTGCTATCTGAGATGGACTGTTTTCTTGCAGATGTTTTATTACCCAAGTGAGGGTAATGAAATCACGCTAGCACTGACGATGCTACCTAATTTGAGTCACGAAACGTCTGCAAAAAAACCCCACCAACCTGACAGAGCACTCCTTTCAACCCTGAGTTATAAATATTCGCCTTTCCTGATAGATAATTTTTTAACACTGACATTCCGTTCCCCATCAGTCCAAGTTAGAACTGAAGAAGATCCTTGGATGAGAAGCCAAATGTTTTCAAGGGGAGGGGTGGGGGGTGGGGAAAGTCCAGTTGTCTTTTGAAAAAAGCAGCTTGGGGAGACCCCCGTGACCTGGATGGTTGAGGATCTCCACAGGCATTGAACTGAGTACAGAGGACACCTCTTGGGGATGAGCGGCGAACACAACGCGGGGGTCCTGCATCTTTTCTGGGCCGTGACGGAAAGCTAGCTCAGATAAGAGTCTCCCCCAAACAGCCCCACCGGCTCACCCTTCTGCCATTGGCTGTTCCACTGCAGCTGTCGTAGAGCCCGCTTGACTGGCAGGAGCTCCCAGCCCATGGAGTCGGCCAGGGCGATGACATCGAACTCCACAGAGCTGGCCTGGCTGGCGCTGCCCCCTTTCAGGCGCTGCTGGGCCAAGCAGACCGCAAGCGGAGGGCACCTGGAGGCAGAAGAGACAGCAAGGAAGGAGTCCACACAGGATGCTCTGATGTGTCATAGGAAGAGCCCGTTGTCTTAGGTTTTTTTTAATTACAGTTGCTTTTTTATTTTTATTTTTTATTTTAATTCCATTTATATCCCGCCCTTCTCCGAAGACTCAGGGCTGCTTACAAGCTTAGCAGTAGCCTTCATTCTATGTATATGCCTGCTTATTAGGGCTTTCACACCCCCCCCAGCGGCATTATTACAAAGTCAGCTTAATTGCCCCCAACAATCTGGCTCCTCATTTTACCTACCTCGGAAGGATGGAAGGCTGAGTCAACCTTGAGCCTGGTGGGACTCGAACCTGCACTAATTGCAGGCAGCTGGTGTTACTTAAGGAGGCATTAGCCCACTGCTCCACCAAGGCTCTTGCCCAGGTTGTGATGCCAGGTGGTTGTTTTTAATGCTTTTAAACTGGGTGTTTGTAAGCTGTCTAGAATTTTCTGGACTGGGGCAGCTGCAAGAAATAATTGTCCTCCTCAACGTACAACTCTGCGCGGGCTAAATTCCTGGCCTGCAAAATTAAATAAAGCCACTGCTCAACTTACAACTATTCACTTAGTGACTGTTCCGAGTTACAATGGCACTGAAAAAACAGGGATTTACACTTGACGCTCAAGGCAGCCTCCCCAGAGTCACTAGATAAAAAAAAAATTCAAACTGGCAACTGACTCATATTTACGACGGCCGCAATGTCCCGGAATCACACATGACCACCCTTTTGTGACCTTGTGACGAGCAAAGTCAAGGGGGAAGCCGGGTTCACGTAACAATCGTGTGGCTAACTTAACCCCTGCAGATTCACTTAACAACAACGGCGAGAAAGGTCGTAAAATGGGACAAAATTCACTTAGCAACTGCCTCGCTTAGCAACGGAGGTTTGGGGCTCCGTTGTGGTTGTGTACTGGATCTGAGCAATGGCTGTGAAAGAAAGGCTTCTTTCTGAATCCCACTACATCAGGGGTCTTCAAACTTGGCCCTTTCATGACTCGTGGACTTCAACTCCCAGAATTCCTCAGCCAGCGTGAGGGAACTATGTCCCTTTGATGACTTGTGGACTTCAATTCCCAGAATTCCTCAGCCAGGCCTGGCTGAGGAATTCTGGGAGTTGAAGTCCACCAGTCATCAAAGGGCCAAGTTTGAAGACCCCTGGTCTGGATCCAAGTCTGCAGGTTCATCAAAATGGCCGACTGAGGAATTCTGGGAGTTGAAGTCCACCAGTCATCAAAGGGCCAAGTTTGAAGACCCCTGGTCTGGATCCAAGTCTGCAGGTTCATCAAAATGGCCGACTGAGGAATTCTGGGAGTTGAAGTCCACCAGTCATCAAAGGGCCAAGTTTGAAGACCCCTGGTCTGGATCCAAGTCTGCAGGTTCATCAAAATGGCCGACTGAGGAATTCTGGGAGTTGAAGTCCACCAGTCATCAAAGGGCCAAGTTTGAAGACCCCTGGTCTGGATCCAAGTCTGCAGGTTCATCAAAATGGCCGACTGAGGAATTCTGGGAGTTGAAGTCCACCAGTCATCAAAGGGTCAGGTTTGAAGACCCCTGGTCTGGATCCAACTCCGCAGGTTCATCAAAATGGCCGACTGAGGAATCCTGGGAGTTGAAGTCCACCAGTCATAAAAGGGCCGAAGACCGCCTGGTCTGGATCCAAGCCCGCAGGTTCATCAAAATGGCCGACTGAGGAATTCTGGGAGTTGAAGTCCACCAGTCATCAAAGGGCCAAGTTCGAAGACCCCTGCCCTACATGCTCTCTCATACTGGCCTGATCCTTTCCCTCCACCCTTTTCTCACCTTCGAGATACAGTCCGCAGCTGCTGAGGACCTCTGTAGCACGAAACCCGGCATGAAGAGAAAGTGGGGTGCAGCAGCTCCACCCAGCGACAGGGGTGCAGTTCCAGGTAACACAGAAGCGTCTCTATGCCTGAAAACCAACACTTTGGGTTAAGCGGGCAAGAACACGCCTTGCCGTGTCAACTTGAGAACGTTTTTGCTGGTGCTTTCCATTCATGAACGGAAGATAACTTTTATGGCCATTTGTTTTTACTGTGGGCACACTGGCACACATTAAAAATGAAATTGTGTTGCCTGCTCTCCAAAGTGTAAAATAATAATAATAATAATAATAATAATAATAATAATAATAATGACAACAACAACAACAATAATAATAATAATTAATAAGAAGTTGGAAGGGACCTTGGTGGAGCAGTGGGCTAATGCCTCCTTAAGCAACACCAGCTGCCTGCAATGAGTGCAGGTTCGAGTCCCACCAGGCTCAAGGTTGACTCAGCCTTCCATCCTTCCCAGGTAGGCAAAATGAGGACCCAGATTGTTGGAGGCAATTAAGCTGACTTTGTAATAATGCCGCTTGGGGTGTGTGTGAAAGCCCTAATAAGCAGGCATATACATAGAACGAAGGCTACTGCTAAGCACATTGATTTGTGCTTCTTAGATTGTAAGCCGCCCCGAGTCTTCGGAGAAGGGCGGGATATAAATGGGATTTTTTTAAAAAAAGGTCCCTTCCAACTCTTTGTTATTCTATTCTACGGTCTCCTGTTTGAGCAGGGGGTTGGACTAGAAGACCTCCAAGGTCCCTTCCAACATTATTCTATTCTACGGTTTCCTGTTTGAGCAGGGGGTTGGACTAGAAGACCTCCAAGGTCTTACAAGAGCCTTGGTGGAGCAGTGGGCTAATGCCTCCTTAAGTAACACCAGCTGCCTGCAATGAGTGCAGGTTCGAGTCCCACCAGGCTCAAGGTTGACTCAGCCTTCCATCCTTCCGAGGTAGGTAAAATGAGGACCCAGATTGTTGGGGGCAATAAGCTGACTTTGTAATAATGCCGCTTGGGGGTGTGTGTGAAAGCCTTAATAAGCAGGCATATACATAGAATGAAGGCTACTGCTAAGCTTGTAAGCCGCCCTGAGTCTTCAGAGAAGGGCGGGATATAAATGGAATAAAAATAAATAAAAAATAAATCTAGTCCAACCCCCTGCTCAGGCAGGAAAACCTATACCATTTCAGACAAATGGCTGTCCAGTCTCTTCTTAAAAACTTCTAGTGTTGGAGCATTCACCACTTCTGGAGGCAGGTTGTTCCACTGGTTAATTGTTCTCACTGTCAGGAAATTCCTCCTTAATTCCAGGTTGCTTCTCTCCTTGATCAGCTTCCAACCATTGTTTCTTGCCCTGCCTTCAGGGGCTTTGGAGAATAGCTTGACTGCCTCTTCTTTGGGGCAGCCCCTTAGATGTTGGAACACTGCTATCATGTCACCCCTCACTCTTTTCTTCGTTAAATTAGACACACCCAATTCCAGAAACCGTTCCCTATATGTTTTAGCCTCCAGTCCCCTAATCATCTTTGTTGCTCTTCTCTGTACTTTTTCTAGAGTCTCGACATCTTTTTTACATCGTGGTGACCAAAACTGGATGCAGTATTCCAGGTGTGGCCTTACCAAAGCATTGTAAAGTGGTATTAGTACTTCACTTGATCTTGATTCTATCCCTCTGTTAATGCCGCCTAGGGATAGAATACATGTGCCTCAAAACACACACATCACATGAAGGGTTAATACCACTTTACAATGCCTTGGTAAGGCCACACCTGGAATACTGCATCCAGTTTTGGTCACCACGATGTAAAAAAGAGGTTGAGACACAGAAAGAGGGCAGAGAAGAGCAACAAGGATGATCAGGGGACTGGAGGCTAAAACATAGCAGGAATGGCGGCTGGAATTCGGTAGGTCTAGTTTAATGAAGAGAAGGACAAGGGGTGACACAATAGCAGTTATTCCAGTATCTCAGGGGCTGCCCCAAAGAAGAGGGAGTCAAGCTGTTCTCCAAAGTGCCTGAAGACAAAGACAGGAAGCAACGGATGGAAACTGATCAAAGAGAGAAGCAACCTGGAATTAAGGAAAAATTTCCTGTCAGTTAGAACAACTAACCAACTTGCCTCTAGAAGCTGTGAATGCTACAACACTGGAAGTTTTTAAGAAGAGATTGGACAGCCATTTGTCTGAGATGGTATAGGGTTTTCTGCCTGAGCAGGGGCTTGGACCAGATGACCTCCAAGGTCCCTTCCAACATCATCATCATCATCGCACAGTCAGCCAGATGTTCAGACTGGATTTGGCATTTTTGTCTACCTATCGAGTCCTTACCAAGGACCTGGGATAGGCAGATGTGGATGTTTGATGGTATCACAGATCTCGTCGCAGGATGGAAGCAGTTGCTAGTAAGGCCGCCTTTTGCAATTGACCGATGGCGAATTTGTCAATGTCGATGGTGTTCAAGCGGTGCTCCAGTTGTTTTGGGATTGCACCCAAGGCGCCTATGGCTATTGGTACCACCCTTGCTTGCCTTTGCCACAGTCTATTTCTATTTCTATTTGTAGGTCTTTATATTTTGTTATCTTCTCCAGTTCTTTCTCATCTATTCTGCCGTCTCCAGGCACTGCCATGTCCACTATCCAGACGTTTTTGTCTTTCTTATCAACAATTGTTAAGTCCAGGGTGTTATGTGGCAGGTGCTTGTCAGTTTGAATTCTGAAGTCCCAGAGCAGTTTAACTTTATCATTTTCTACGACTTTCTCTATTTTATGATCCCACCAGTTCTTGAGTATTATTGTTATTATCATCATCATCATCATCATCACCACCACCACCACCCCTCACCTTCTTCTCGGAGATCCAGGGCTTCCACCGTCTGTTGGATGGGAACAGCTCTCTCGTGTTTATAGCATATCCGTGGCTGTCCCTGTTCTGGCTCAAGGGGCATTTCTGAACTGCCTTCCAGGGCCGCCAGCATCTCTGCATCCTCCACTTCACAGCCCTGGGGAGTCAGAAGGTTTGGTCACGTTCAAGAGCCGGGGGGGTGGGGTGGGGGGAGTGGGCAGAGAGGTTTTCATCTCAAGTCCTCAGCACTGAGGGAGGGGCTGGCCGGAGAGTCGGGCAGTCCTGCAGGGCTTGTATGTCTTTCTCTGAGGACAGAAGCTCAGGCTGACCCCTGGTATCACAGCTGGCTTCCTCAATCCTGCTTGGGGACTCAGCACTTGGGGGTGGGCGGGACACAATACGATTGGATTAGGAATTTGGAGGGGGAGAGAGAGGGGGGCACAGGGAGGGGAAGAAATGGGAGAAGGGGAGGAAGAGGGAAGGAGGGGGCAGGAGGAGAAAAAAGATGGAGGAGGGAGGAGGAGAAGGGGAAGAAGTAGGAAAGAGGTGAAAAGGAGGAAGGAAGAAGGAAAGAGGGAGGAGGGGGAGGAGGAGAAAAAGGGGAAGGAGGAGGAGGGGAAGGAGAAGGGGAAGAAGGAAGAGGGAAGGAAGAAGGAAGGAGGAAAGGGAGGAGGGGAAGGAGAAGAAAAAAGGTGACGGAGGAAGGGAAGGGAAGGAAGAGGAGGGGAAAGTAGGAAGAGGAGGGGGGAGGAGAAAAAAGGTGAAGAAGGAGGGAGGAGGAGGAGGAGGAGAAGGGGAATTATTCTGACGTGGGCTCAGGAGAAGCCAATGCTGTCTCGTTCTGATCAGAGCTCTCCACGTTTTTCCTTTGGGTCACACGCATGTTTTGGAAAGTCTGCTAAAATCCACGCTGAGATTCAGGAACACACAAACACGAAATTCTTGGGATGCTTGGAAAAAAGATGGGATTCGGCAATGCAGGAAAACGACGTGGTCCTTCGCTGCACAGCTCTTACAATCACGAGATCAGTTAGCCCCTGCCTGATGACCAGTTGCAGCAGTGACAATCGTAAACCGAGGGCTACCTGGATATTCAACCATGCTGGCACTCCTAAGAAACAGCTTTTAAAGAGGTCTCTGACCAGTTGTCCTCTCCTACGCCTGCTGGCTCCTCTTTCCTCACCTTGTTGAGTTCCTGCTGCTTCTGGTGAAGTTCTCGGCACCTGCAGCGTGGGAAAACCATCTGCACGAGCCTTTTGATGGCGAAGAAGTCAACCGTGTCTGCGTAAATATGGCGCCTCAATTCATGCAAATCCTCACCCTGGCGAGGAGAAGAGCAACTTTGTGAATGGTGGAAAAATAGGCATCATCATCATTATATTATTATTATTATTATTATTATTATTATTATTATTATTATTATTATTATTATTATTATTATTATTTATTGTTTATTATTATGGTTTATTACCCAGGCATATGAATGACTATCCTTTTCTCCTCCTTCCCGGAAACATATAAGTGCACTCATTTATCTGCATGAATCCCTCGCATTATTTCTGGGAGGGAAATCTTCCGGGGCATACTGTTAAAAATATAAATACTACAAGGGAGTCTCTGTTATTGGTTTTGGGGTCCTGCATTCGATTCCACAAGATGTAGAATTGGAAGTTCCTCTGCAAGCATGTTAAAGGATAAAGAGGGTAAGAGTTGGAAGGGACTTTGGAGGTCTTCTAGTCCAACCCCATCCCCATGATGGGAGATACTATACAATTCTGGACAAATGTCTACCCAGTCTCTTCTTAAAAACCTCCAGTGATGGAGTACCCGTAACTTGTTGAGGCAAGTCGTTCCGCTAATTAATTGTCCTCACTTTTAGGAAGTTTCCCCTTAATCCCTCCTTGATCAGTTTCCATCCGTTGCTTCTTGTCCTGCCTTTGGGCACTTTGGAGTATAGCTTGACTCCCTCTTCTTTGGGGCAGCCCCTGAGATACTGGAAGGCTGCTATCTTGTCCCCCCCTCGTCCTTCTCTTCTGAACTTTGACAGAATACAGAATAATAGAGCTGGAAGGGACCTTGGAGGTCTTCTAGTCCAGCCCCCTGCTCAAGCAGGAAACCCTATACCATCTCAAACAAGTGACTGTCCAGTCTCTTCTTAAAGACCTCCAGTGATGGAGCGCCCATGATTTCTGGGGGCAACTTCTATTCCCCTGGTTAATTGTCCTCACTGTCAGGAAGTTTCTCCTTAATTCCAGGATGCTTCTCTCTTTGGTCAGTTTCCATCCGTTGCTTCTTGTCCTTCCCTCTGGTACTTTGGAGAAGAGCTTGACACACACACACCCCTCTTATTGGTGACAGCCCTTCAAATATGTGATGCACACACCTGTGGCAGGTTTTCACGCTGAAGTTGTCCCCTGAACAAATCCCCTAGAATGGACCGTACTTTACCTCCGGGTTTAGGAAGAGATGACACTGGGCGGGTTGGCCATCCCGCCCAGCCCGCCCGATCTCCTGCACGTAGCTCTCAAAGTTCTTGGGCATGTTGTAATGCACAACCCCGCGCACATCCGACTTGTCCAAGCCCATCCCAAAGGCCACCGTGGCCACCACCACTCGCAGCTGGCCAGACATGAAGCTGTTCTGCACCCGGCGGCGTTCGTGGGCAGACAGCCCTGCATGGTAGGCATCGGCAACCCACTTCAGAGGGCGGCGGAGGCTCTTTTTAGCTAGGGGGAAATGAGAGGAGGACAAAAGTGTGAGGCCCACTGCAAGCCTGGGAGAAACCACACTCAGGTAAACCACAACTCGTTTCAAGGATTCAAAAGTGCTGGGGAAAAAAAGCCGGTTTGTTCCAGAAAGGAAAGGTCCCATGCCTGTTTTGCTGTGCTTTGTCAGAGCATGCAGTCTTATCGCGCTGAGATAACCCAGGAGTAAATACAGTAAAGAATGGTCTATTTTAAATGGTGGTTTATATTACACTATCTACAATATACACTAGGAACAAAATACATGCACATGGTAATAGTGAACTCCAATACACAACAGTTACAGCAGGAAAGGGATGAGAGACTCCAGCAAAGCCTTCCCTTTTATACTCAAGCTCTTAAAGGGATACAGACCCTGCTTACTCTTAAAGAGGCACAGACCTGCTGAGTCATTCCTATCATTGCATCATCCACCTTACATTACACTACATCACTACACAAGCTGTTTAGCTATTAAATTGTTACCTTGACATGCTTTAATTCTGGAAGGACCTTCTCTCAGAGAAGCTTAGTGGGCTGGTACTCTGACACCATTTTGGCACTAGGCAAAGGCTGTCCTCGACTTAAGACAATTTGTTTAGTGACCATTCAAACTTGCAACAGCACTGAAAAAAGTCACTTATGACCATTGCAACATCCCCAGGGACAAGTGTTCAAAATTCAGACGCTTGGCCACTGACTCCTATTGATGACGGTCGCAGCGTCCCTGTGATACTTGGTCAAAATTCAGATGTCTGGAAACTGACCCATACTTATGACGGTTGCAGTGTCCTGGGAACATGTGCCCCCCTCCCTTTTGCCACCTTCCGACAAGAAAAGCCAATGGGAAAACCAGATTCACTTCACGACCGTGTTACTAACTTAACAACGGCAGCGATCCACTTAACAACTGTGGCAAGAAAGGTGGCCAAAGGGGGCCAAACTCACTTAACAATCGTCTTGCTTAGCAACGGAGACGTTGGGAGTCAATTGTGGCCCAAAGTTGAGGACAAAAAGAACAATTCTTACCCAGCTATTCCCCAGGTCGGTTCTGCCAATAGTCCCCGCTCAACAACTACCTTTGGCTTTTTGCCTTTTTCCAGGCAGATGGCCTTGTGCGTCTTGCTCTTCTTCACAGGGTGGGGCCCTCAGCTTCACCCCCTGCAGACACGTGCGGATGAAGGCTGCAATCCGCGTCGTCTCTTCCCGGCGCGTGCAATACACAATGATGGAATCCAGGCTTCCGAACCTCTCGCCTTGCAGCAAACTTACAAGAGCCTGCAAGAATGGAAAGCTTTTCAACAGAGTCAGAGCTGTTTTCCTGGCTACCTTAGGAAGAAAAGGGCTAGCGTCGTTAAGAGAGGAAAGAAGAATAACAGCCAGCAGGGAAACGTTTCCTATCCAGGGGACCGTTTCTTGCCATTTCAGCCCGATTTTTCCTCTCAATTCTAGGAGACTGGTCCCAAACAAGTTCTCCCAGAGCGGTGGATTTCTGAACCCAGATAGATCTATTCCAGATCTCTGGCTGCTAATTCTGAAAAAAAAACACTCAAAAGGTGTAGCAGCTTCTGGCTGGGAAGTACAAAGCAAAGCAGAGCCTGTTGTTAGAGAAGACCCGTTTTTCTTAGAAAAAACTTTTAAGATTTCAAAGAATAAGAAGAAAGTCCAGTTGCCACTTGAAAAAGCACCTTTGGGGGAGCCTTAAAATTCCATCTTATTGTGAGTTTCTGGAAGACAGGCTCAACACTACACAGCTGGCAATAAATAATAATAATAATAATAATAATAATAATAATAATAATAATAATAATAATAATAATAATAATAATCATCCTGGTTGATACCTAGGATGCTGGCAGCAACCCGTGTCAACCATTAGTGCCAGTCAATTTGAGCGTTCAGTTGACTGAGTTTCATGTTTTATGAATAAAAGTATAATAATTAATAATAATAATAATAATAATAATAATAATAATAATAATAATAATAATAATAATAATGTTGGAAGGGACCTTGGAGATCATCTAGTCCAACCCCCTGCTCAGGCAGAAAACCCTAGACCATTCCAGACCAATGGTTGTCCAGTCACTTCTTAAAAACTTCCAGTGTTGGAGCGTTCCACTGGTTAATTGTTCAGCTTGTGTGCCACCAATTGAATGGGTCTTTTAAGAAGTGAAAGGCAGCACAGGAGAGATTTAAACAAATAAAAAGCAACGCAAAAGTACACATTAAGCCCACAAACGCACGGCATCCTACAAACTTTAACCCTTTCCCTTTTTCATGTTACCCTACGCTTTTTCCTCTTTTCCCAGCTTCTGGAGGCAAGCTGTTCCACTGATTAATTGTTCTCACTGTCAGGAAGTTTCTCCTTAGTTCCAGGTTGCTTCTCTGCAGTGCTTTTTTTGTAAAAAAAAAAAAAAAGTGCCGGAACTCACACTGGTCACACAACCCGCCTTGCCTACCCTACGAGGTTCCATCCAAAAAAGGTGCCGGAACTCCGTTCTGGGTGTTCTATGACGAAAAAAAGCCCTGCTTCTCTCCTTGATTACTTTCCATCCGTTGCTTCCATCCAACGTTCTTAAAGAAGACTTCTGAACAACCCCTCCCCAATCCCAGCCCTTCCCCCCACCCCCTCCCAAGGGCTCTCTTATATGGAAACATCTGGCTGGGCTCCAGACTTACTTGATCCTTGTCTCTGTCTGTGGAGACAGAGAGACACAAGTTCGGAGGAACTGCAGCAGAACGCACAGCCAGCCCTTCACCCTCCGGAATGCCCAAGTGGTGGGCCACGTCCCTTGCCGTGGAAACGGTGGCGGTGGCGGTCAGGCCTAAGAAGCACCGCACACCTAAGCGTTCCCGAAGAACCTGCCGGGGAAGGAACGGTGAGGTCGTCTGAAGCTTTCAACAAGGCTCCCCAATTTCCAAGTACGGGTAGTCCTTGACTTACGACCACAATTTTTGTTGCTAAGTGAGACATTTATTCAGGGATTTTTGCCGCATTTTAGGATGTTTCTTGCCACCGTTGTTAAGGGAATCACGTTGTTAAGGGAATTAGTAACAAGGTTGCCAAGGGAATCCGGCTTCCCCCATTGACTTTGTTCATCAGACAGCCGCAAAAGGGGATCAGGTGATCCCAGGACACTGCAGCAGTCATAAATGGGCTGCCAAGTGTCTGAATTTTGATCACATGACCATGGGGGATGCCGCAATGGTGGTGAATGTGAAAAATGGTTATAAGTTGCTTTTTTCAGGGCCATTGTAACTTTGAATGTTCATTAAATGAACTGTTGTAACTCCAGGACTACCTATATACAGAATAGAATATAAAAGAGTAGAATAAAATGTAGGAATAGAATAGAATAGGAATATGGAATATGGAATATGGAATAGAATAGAATAGAATAGAATAGAATAGAATAGAATAGAATAGAATAGAATAGAATAGAATAGAATAGAATAGAATAGAATAGAATAGAAAATATGGAATGGAATGGAGTGGAGTGGAGTAGTATAGAAGAGAACAGAACAGAACGGAATGGAACAGAACAGAATAGAAAATACAGAATGGAATGGAATGGAATGGAATATAGAATGGAATGGAATAGAACAGAATAGAATAGAATAGAATAGAATGGAATGGAATGGAATGGAATGGAATAGAATAGAATAGAATAGAATAGAATATGGAATTATTGTCATTTTTTACTATAGGCACATTGGCACACATTAAAAATGAAATTTTGTTGCTTGCTATCAAAAGCGTACACATACATAACACCCATTTAGACATGCTATATACAACATATGTGTCAGAATCCATTTATATCACATTCATAAATGTATGTTTAAAACATTATCCCCCCCCCCTGGATTCTGCCATCTCCCGAGGAAGGAGGAGCGGATGTGGATTCAGCCTGCCTTAGGTTATTTCAAAGACCAAGGGAACCTTTTGAACTGGGGGGAACAAAAGGGAGGGTTAGGGAAGAAGGCATCTGGCTTGTGTCTTCTTTTAATTCTGGAGAGGAAGAAGGCAATAACCATAAAGATTCGAAGTTCCTTTTTCCCACGAAATGGATGACACGAAGTAAAATGATGGGGGCTGACCAAATGGGGTTGAGGGAAGGGGGGGTTGAACCGGGAACCCTTTATAAAATCTCAATTTGTAAAACAATACTAAGTCCTGTCTTGTATTCCCCCAACCAAGCATGTCCTAGTAAAAATTCCTTTTGGACTAGAACTGACTCCAAGAGCTTTTGTTTTCCTAAGACGTGGATTGGGGTGGGTCCTGACAATATGTATAAACCTACACCCTTACGTATAAATAACATATAAATATTAATCACTGTCCATCTTGAACACCCAGCGGAAGGAGGAAGCTTTAGAGTGGACTTCAACTCCCAGAATTCCGCAGCCAGGATGGCCATGGCTGAGAACCCTAGGAGTTGTGGTCCGCTCGCTTTCCATTTGCCAAGGGTTGGGGAAAGCCGGCAGAGCTGAAGAGGGGGCTGGATGCTGGTGCCGATTGCTCAGGGTCTTTGAGCCCAGGGGCCCCTCAGAAGCCCCTCCTCCCTGCAGCCCAACCCCCATTTCCGCTCGTTCGTCTTCCGTACCTTACAGAGCCGGAGGTAGCAAGGGCGGAAGTTGTGCGACCACTCGGACAGACAGTGCACTTCATCGATGCAGGCAAAAGCCACGGGGGGCAGCTGATCCGCGGGGGGGAGGCAGCTGCCACTCGAGAGGCCCCCTCCAACCAAGGCCTCGGGGGACAGCAGGAGCACCTGGACTTTCCCGGCCTTTACCTGCAAGCAGAGCACCTGGGTTGGTCAGGGGCAGCGGCTTCCCCTGACACCCCGCCGAGCACTGGGATTTCGACCTTGCTGGGCAGGGCAGAGCACGGGGAGCCCTCGACTGGCAACCACAACTGAGCCCAAAATTCCCCTCGCAAAGCAAGACCCTTAAGTGAGTTTGGACCTATTCCTATTCCTATTCTAATTCTTCTCTGCTCCTCTTTCATTCCATTCCATATATCCTATTCCATTCCACACCATATTTTCTATTCTATTCTAATTTTCTTTTCCTATTCCTATCCTATCCTATCTTATCCTATCCTATCCTATCTTATCCTATTCCTATTCCTATCCTATCTTATCCTATCCTATTCTGTTCCTAAATTCAATTCAATTCAATTCTATTCCTATATTCTATTCTATTCCATTCCATCCTATTATTCTATTCTACTCTATTCCATTTTCCATTCCATTCCATATTCCCTTCCCTTCCATATTTCTATTCTATTCTATTCTATTCTATTCTATTCTATTCTATTCTATTCTATTCTATTCTATTCTATTCTATTCTATTCTATTCTATTCTATTCCATTCCTAATTCTATTCTATTCTATTCTATTCTATTCTATTCTATTCCATTCCTAATTCTATTCTATTCTATTCTATTCTATTCTATTCTATTCTATTCTATTCTATTCTATTCTATTCTATTCTATTCCATTCCTTATTCTATTCTATTCTATTCTATTCTATTCTATTCTATTCCATTCCATTCCATTCCTTATTCTATTCTATTCTATTCTATTCTATTCTATTCTATTCTATTCTATTCTATTCTATTCTATTCTATTCTATTCTATTCTATTCTATTCTATTCTATTCTATTCCATTCCATTCCTTATTCTATTCTATTCTATTCTATTCTATTCTATTCTATTCTATTCTATTCCATTCCATTCCTTATTCTATTCTATTCTATTCTATTCTATTCTATTCTATTCTATTCTATTCTATTCTATTCTATTCTATTCTATTCTATTCTATTCTATTCTATTCTATTCCATTCCTTATTCTATTCTATTCTATTCTATTCTATTCTATTCTATTCTATTCTATTCTATTCTATTCTATTCTATTCTATTCTATTCTATTCTTCTATTCTATTCCATTCCATTCCATTCCTAATTCTATTCTATTCTATTCCATTCCATTCCATTCCATTCCATTCTATTCTTTTCAACTGCAGTGATTCACTTAACAACTTTGGCAAGAAAAGCTGTAAAATGGGGCACGTAACAACTGTCTCGCTTAGCAACAGAAAATTTGGACTTGCTTGTGGTCATAAATCAAGGATTACTTGTATTTACTGTGTTAAGTTCAAAACTGGAGGCTGGCAGGACCCAAACACACCTAAGCCTAACCCCCACTAAGATCACAAATCCTGCAATTCTTAGGCCGCATGGGAATTGTGGGCTTTGCAGGGCAGTACTATCTGGAGGATCCTAGTTTAAGACAGCCGAGGCAGCTTCCCCACCCAGGCAGCTGGCTCACCCTCTCCATGGCAGCCTCCCTCTGAGCCTTCGACATGCTGGAGTGGACACAGGCTGCTTTCAGGCGCTGAGGCAGGCCGGAGACCTGCAAGAAACACAGAACGCCCCTCACTCAGACTTAGGCAGGCACGGGAGCTACCGTCCCCCTCCCCAGCCGGTTCCCAGCCAAGGAACAGCAGCCCCGTCCCTGCCGCTTTCCCTACCACTGCACGCTTTGCTCCGGAAAAAGGCTGAATTGTGCATTTTGGCATTGGCCCACCCTACCTGTGCCAGGGCAGGTGGCAGGCTGCGAGCGGGGGGGGGGGGGTATGTCTCTAGGACAACTCAGCGTGCCCAACTCACCACAGGACAAGTTACACATAGATAGACAGATAGATTAATATAGATAAGATAGATGGTAGATTGATATAGACAGATAGATAAGATAGATATAGATAAGACAGATGTTATATATAGACAGATAAGATAGATATGATAGATGATAGATTGATAGACAGATAAGATAGAAAAGACAGATAAGATAGATGAGACAGACACAGATAAGATAGATGAGATTGATAGATTGATATATAAAATGATTGATATGATAGATATATGATAGATTGATATATGATATATTGATATGAGACAGACCTACAGTAGCTAGCTAGCTAGATTGATATGATAGATAGACACACCTAGATAGATAGATAGATAGATAGATAGATAGATAGATAGATAGATAGATAGATTAGAGAAATAGATAGATAACCTTTATTGTCATTTTTTACTGTGGGCACAATGGCACACATTAAACATGAAATTTAGTTGCTTGCTCTCAAGTGTACACATACATAACATACATCTAGAACATACTAGATACAACCTATGTATAGACCTACACCCTTACATATAAAGTAACATGTAAATATTAATCACTGTCCATCTTGAATACATAACAGAAAGAGGAAGCTTTGTATTGAACAAACGATGGAATAGAATCATTCAAGAAAGGATGCCAAAGGAGGGACAGAATGAATGGCAAAAATAAAAATAATTTTCTAATAATTTTAAATGCTTAAATTGTTGAATTGTCCCGCAGCAGGCTGTCCCTCGGTGAGTTGGCCACAGCGAGTTGTGCTGCCGTGCTAGAACCTCCCCCACACTACGCCCCCCCCCCAGTCCAAGGGCATCTTCCAGCTTACTTGATCATCCATCAGTGACACCAAGGGAGAGATCACCAACGTGATACACGGGGACCGTTTGCCGTACAGATAGGCGGGGAGCTGGTAGCAGAGAGATTTCCCCATTCCTGTGGACAAGACCACCAAGGTGGAGAGCCCTGCAAGAGAGTACAGCCAGAAGAGTCAGCCTCAGAACCAACAGCCATGATGATCTTTCCCTGTGCTGGCACTCGCGTAGAAATTGCAACTTAAAGGACATCTATCCCACCCCCTGCTCAGTGCAAGATTCACTACCACAGCTTGGATGTCCCAAAGGTGCTATTTTCAAAAGGCAACTGGGCTTTGTTTTCCTTGAAAACATTTCGCTTTTCATCCAAGAAGCTTCTTCAGTTCTGACTGAGCCGACTTGAGCCGTCAGAACTGAAGAAGCTTCTTGGATGAGAAGCGAGACGTCTTCAAGGAAAAACAAAGTCCAGTTGCCTTTTGAGGAAAAAAAAAGCATCTTTGGGAGAATGGTGACCAGGGTGATTGACAATCTCCATAGGCAACAGCTTGTTTGGACGCTCACTGAATTTCTGTAGGAAAACCTTCAGAGAAAATCTCCTCAGTGCACGTGGCAGCCTGTTTCACTGACTGACCAGTCATATTTTTAAAGGTTCCTGACATTTAACCTGAATCTACATCACTTAAGATCAGAACGTGTTCCCAGAGGTCTTGTGAATGCATGAAGAGGAAAACGATTTCTCCAAATATCCAAAAAAAAGAAAGAAAAGAAACAAAAAAAAAATAAAGCTAGGTGTCCTTTTCTGACAGCTCCAAGACACCTGTCGGTTCAAATGTGACTGGTAGGGAACCGCCCAAAGAAATTCTAGTCTAAAGAATTTTCCAAGAATTTCTGTCCATCCAATTCATTCTAGCAGATCGGGCAAGCTGCAGATCCCATCGGCCAAAGATTGTTGGCTGGCAGGGACTTAGGAGAGCTGCTATTTCTGCAGTGGCACCTGCTCTGTGGAATATCCTCCCCTCGGAGATCAGAGTGGCCCCAATCCTGTGAGCCTTCAAAACCTGGCTGTGTTCCGGAGCCTGGGGCCCTGAATGTGTTAAGAGATCCGCTTCCGGGCTTTATTGCTTACTGGCTAAATATCTCAGCTGCTCTGTATATTTATTTTGGATGTTTTTCGGTTTATAAATTGCTTTTTTGTTTTTAACTCCCTGTAAACCGCCCTGAGTCCTCAGGGAAAGGGCGGTATATACATGCAATAAAATAAATAAATAAATAAATAAATGTTTTTAGTTTTGGAATTATAAGCCACCTAGTCATTGATTGAAATGGGTGGCTATAGAGAGGGAAGGAAGGAAGGAAGAAAGGAAGGAAGGAAGGAAGGAAGGAAGGAAGGAAGGAAGGAGGGAGGGAGGGAGGGAGGGAGGGAGGGAGGGAAGGAAGGAAGGAAGGAAGGAAGGAAAATGGGAAGGAAGGAAGGAAGGAAGGAAGGAAGGAAAGAAAATGGGAAGGAAGGAAGGAAGGAAGGAAGGAAGGAAGGAAGGAAGGAAGGAAGGAAGGAAGGAAGGAAGGAAGGAAGGAAAATGGGAAGGAAGGAAGCACAGGAGTTCAATCTTGATGAGGTTCAACATTGACTCAGCCTTCTGTCCTTTCAAGGTCAAAAAATGAGGACCCAGATTGTTGGGGGGGTGTCAACATGCTGATTGTAAACTGCTCAGAGAGGGCTGTAAAGCACTGGGAAGCAGTAAGTCTAAGTGCTATTTGCTTAGGGAGGGAGGGAGGGAGGGAGGGAGGGAGGGAGGGAGGGAGGGAGGGAGGAAGGAAGGAAGGAAGGAAGGAAGGAAGGAAGGAAGGAAGCAAGCAAGCAAGCAAGCAAGCAAGCAAGCAAGCAAGCAAGCAAGGAAGGTAGGATGCACACTGCCCCCTCACGTATTAAAGCAGACACAGCAGAATTTCACCTGATGTCTACATGGAGGATTGGCGAACAGGGGCATGTCTTGCTCAGTAAAACAGAGGGGGTCCCACACCACATTATATTTCTCCTTCCCTTCATTTCGCAACACTGAAATCAGGCTTCACAATGCAAAGCACGCATTTTCTCTAGGCCCCGTTGAGTGTGCTCAACAGGCAGGAGGAAGCTTCAGGTAAGATGGGAGAGTCCCCCACGGGGCAGGCCTAATCTCCCATGCGCAGTGGCACCAGCATGCCAGGGAAAAAAACGGGAGATGACTTTTATGTCAACGTTACAGTGTTCTGTCAGGAGGCGAGGACAAACCGAAGCCGACCAAGAGCCATCTGCTTGCCCTGCGGCAGTTAGGCTTGCCAGAAACATCCGCCAAGATCCAAGTAAGTTAAAAGTTTGTTTCTTTACGCCTTACCTGACAGTATTCTCATCACTGCCGTTTCCTGTCCTGGCCGGAAGGAAGTATAACCCAGCTCAGCCAATGCTTGGAAGACTTCAGGAGGCATATCTGGACAAGACAGTGGAGAACCAGAGTTAGGAATGCCCGTCCTCAGGGAAGCCTAAGCAGGAAGAGCTGAGCGAAGATATCTTCCACTGACCCTGTTGCCATTTCATCTCTAAGGATATGGACTCTGAACAAAAGATTCCAGATTCTGGAGAACTGGAGGCTTAGGAGGGCAGGGAAACTCGGAACTGAGGACTTCGAAGCTGCCTCAATTAGCACACAATCCTTCTATGTTTCTCAGAACTGTAACAACAGAATAATAATAGGATGACAGAGTTGGAAGGAGCCTTGGAGGTCTTCTAGTCCAACCCTTTGCTCAGGCAGGAAGCCCTTTGCCATTTCAGACATATGGTTGTCCAATCTCTGTTTAAAAACCTCCAGTGTCGGATCATTCACAGCTTCTGGAGGCAGGTTGTTCCACTGATTGTTTGTTCTAACTGTCAGGAAATTTCTCCTTAATTCCAGGCTTCTTCTCTCCTTTAGAACAGAATAGAGAATAGAGCTGGGAGGGACCTTGGAGATCTTCTAGTCCAGCCCCCCGCTTAAGTAGGAGAACCTATACCATCTCAGACAAGTGGCTGTCCAGTCTGTTCTTAAAAACCTCCAGTGATGGAGCGCCCACGATTTCTGGAGGCAAGCTTTTCCACTGATTGTCCTCACTGTCAGGAAGTTTCTCCTTAGTTCTAGGTTGCTTCTCTCCTTGGTTAGTTTCCATCCGTTGCTTCTTGTCCTGCCTTCAGGTGCTCTGGGGAACAGCTTGACCCCCTCTTCTTTGGGGCAGCCCCTGAGAGACTGGAATGCTGCTATCCTGTCACCCCTAGTCCTTCTTTTCATTAAACTGGACATTCCCAGTTCCTGCAACTGTTCCTTTATGTTTTACCCTTCCTCCACTCCTCTAAGAATTTCTTACCTCTCACTTTCTTATCTGGCCCCAATTTGTAGAAAGGCTCAATCGGGGCAGGTGGAGGGGATGTTTCAGATGCAGGCCTTCCTATTTGCAGGTAACTTTCTCCCTCAGCGGACTGCTCCAGGCTTTCTGGGCTGTTCTCACTCTTTGCTGAGAAAGGAGAAATGAGGTAGAAATTCTCGTCAGAAGGGGCATGGGCGATTAATAGCCTTAACAGCAACCCAACCTCATGGTGATGCTATGCCTTATCGCCTGGCTTGAGACAACCCAGAAACAATCCAGAAGCAGATGCTCTGGCCCAGCGGATGTAGGTCTCATCCCTTACCTGCAATTCTTGTGTAAGTCGTGTTGGTCATCCGAGCCACTTCCTCCAGAGTTAACAAGGGCACTTCCTCTTCAGCAGCACAGCTGTTCTCTTCCTGCTGGGTCTCAGTAGCAGGGAGTTGATCTGTATGGGCGACACCAAAGGAATGCAAATAATGTTTTCTGTCACTGTAGCTCTGGGATTGCAATGGGGAGTTAATAATAATAATAATAATAATAATAATAATAATAATAATAATAATAATAATAATAATAAAAATAATGTTGGAAGGGACCTTGGAGGTCATCTAGTCCAACCCCCTGCTCAGGCAGGAAACCCTATACCATTTCAGACAAGTGGCTGGCCAGTCTCTTCTTAAAAACTTCCAGGGATGGAGCACCCACAATTTCTGGAGGCAGGTTGTTCCACTGGTTAATTGTTCTCACTGTCAGGAAGTTTCTCCTTAGTTCCAGGTTGCTTCTCTCCTTGATGCGTTTCCCTCCGTTGCTTCTTGTGCTTTGGAGAATGGCTTGACTCCCTCTTCTTTGGGGCAGCCCCCTGAGATATTGGAAGACTGCTATCATGTCACCCCTGGCCCTTCTCTTCGTTAAACTGGACATACCAATTCCAGCAACTGTTCCTTGTATGTTTTAGCCTCCAGTCCCCTAATCTTTGTTTCTTAAACACACGTGTTGTCAGTGCTGCCACGCTGCTTCGCCTTCTCGCTGCTTTGCTGATGCCAGACTGCCGTGAACCATGGGGGAGGGGGGGTTTAAGGGAGCTGTCGGGGTGGGGGTGGGGAGAAAGAGAAGAAACAGAGTTCCCGCCAGAGACATTGGGTGACCGACCCCAAGGCCACAAGCCTGGGAATGGAATGCAGACCATCTGCCAAACCCCAGAACAGGTACCAAAACTGTTAGATGTTTTGTGCCAGCCATTGGCAGTTACCCAAAAAGGTCATCAGATGGAAGCAAAGAGGCTTCTTTGCTTCCACTGATGAGCCAGGGGTCTCAGACCCCTGCAGCCCCATTGGAGAGAGTGTTTTATGGTTAGGGAGGGGCCGAGACCCCCCATAAATACCTCTGCTCAGGGGCTGCTCTTAGCTTCTCATCTTTCTCTCTCTCTTGCATGCATTCTCTCTCTATCATACAAGCATGGATGCCTCCATGCCATATAGCTCTTTTTATATAACCTATCGATGAATAAAGCTTCATAATGATTGCATCTCTGCATCCTGCCTCTTTTACTTGGAAGCACCTTAACGACCCATCGATCTCTCGTCAGACCTGCTTCACAAAAACAATACGGTTCGGATTCTTTTGGACCCCAGGGAGAGAATGGGGAATGACGTGGGAAAGTAAGCAGGTAGCTTTGGCCGACGAAACCTCAGATCTGGCTTTTTCTATTTTGTATAACCTTTAGTAAAAATATACCTTCCAGTACAAGGGCGCTCGAAGGCTCTTCTTTTTCCAAATGACCAAGTCGGGAAAAAGCCCGACAGCATGCTTCTATTATGTTTATTTTAGTTTTTGTAATTCTACCAATGGTTATTTTATGCCTCTGCTGCTGATTAAGCCTAATTAAACCTGGGAAATTGCCCTTGAGAAATATTTGATCTGTATAGAAGGATGGCCCCTCTATTCAGCTAATATATGTTCAGGACACTTTGATTATTCTTTGAAATTCATTAATCAGCGGATTCAGGAAAGAAAGATGGCAAATTATTGGCTCACGCTAAAGGAAGAAAAGCAATACCATTTTACATCTGGAATTCAAGCCAACAACAGTCAGCTATGTAATAAGGCAGAGGTTATGAATTACCAGTTTAATTATTCTAATGCTCAGTTACATTAAGATAGGACATGTGTAACTGAATACAAAATAATTAATTTATTGGGAAATGCTGAATTGGAAGAAATCTCTCAGGAAGATTTAAAAAAGCATGACAGAACCAATTATAGAACAAGAAATAACGTAGAAATTTAGTAATAAAACAATAAACAATAAAATCTATGGAAATTGTGAAAGCGCTGGTCCCACTAACCCAGTTGAATGATATAGAACTTGGATGTAAGTGAATAACAGAACAGAATATCAGAGTTGGAAGGGACCTTGGAGGTCATCTAGTCCAACCCCCTTCTCAGGCAGGAAACCCTAGACCATGGGTAGGCAACCTCGGCTCTTTGATGACTACATGAGGCCTAAAAGAGCCGAGGTTGCCTACCCCTGCCCTAGACCATTTCAGACTAGTGGCTGTCCAGTCTCTTCTTAAAAACTTCCAGTGCTGGATCATTCAAAGCTTCTGGTGGCAGGTCGTTCCACAGGTTAATTGTTCTGACTGTCAGGAAGTTTCTCCTTAGTTCCAGGTTGCTTCTCTCCTTGACTGGTTTCCATCCGTTGCTTCTTGTCCTGCCTTCAGGCGGTTTGGAGAACAGCTTGACTCCCTCTTCTTTGGGGCAGCCCCTGAGATACTGAAAGGCTGCTATTATGTCCCCCATTGTCTTTCTCTTCATTAAACTAGACACACCCAATACCATGCAACCGTTCTTCCTATGTTTTAGCCTCCAGTCCCCTAATCATCTTTGCTGCTCTTCTCTGTATTCTTTCCAGAGTCTCAACCTCTTTTTTACATTGTGGTGACCAAAACTGGATGAAGGATTCCAAGTGTGGCCTTACCAGTGCAATATAAAGCATTATTAACACTTCAGGTGATCTTGATTCTACCCGTCTGTTAATGCAGCCTAGAGTGGTTTATGATTGTTTATTTATGTTAAGATATTTATATTATATTTAGCAATATGTTTATAGACCAGCCTCAGAGGTTCTCGCAATCTGAGGATCCTTCAGAGGTGCAAATGTTTGAAGCAAACTGAGCAATTAAAAAACAGAAATGATAACTGCTATCTGTTATGTATCTGAACTGTTAAACAAAGAATTGAAAAATCAGGGGGATCCAGGTTTTGGGAAATGTAAAACAGGAAACAGGAAAAATTATCCTCTGTGTATCAAACATCTCAAGTTATGCTTTCAAAAAGCTGGACATCAAATTCTTTGTGCTGGTGTAGAAATTTAAAGATTCGTTTAAGTCCCCAGATTTGGTCTTATCTAGCCATAGTTTCGTTTTGATTACAAATCATAGATATATTAATACAACATTGGAAAAAATATAATAGTTAAAGATGAAAATAGGATGCTAAACTATATTTATAAGATAATTTGTCATTTTATGAAGAGCTTTGGTTTTATCAATTCTGGAGCTGAAGAAAAAAATAGAATATTAAATATTAAATAAACAGAAAGAAACCTGCTACCATACCAAGGAATGGATTCAAGATATGAGTTTTGAAAAATCTGTATCTTCTAAATATGAAGCACAATATTTCCATGTCGTCTAGATTTAATAAGTATTAGGGATTTAATTCTGAATTGTTACTGAGTTGACAGAATACAGGTTTTTAAAAAATAATGTTATCTTTTTTCATGTTTATTATAATCACCACCCAGATAGATAGATAGATAGATAGATAGATAGATAGATAGATAGATAGATAGATAGATAGATAGATAGATAGATAGATATAGAGATATATAAATTTGGATTGCTAACAAAGAATTAAAGGGAGACTGGTATAGCTATTTCAAGCTGCTTTGCTCTCATCAGCCAGCAACAGGGTGCATCAAAAAACACTCAAGACATACTGTATATAGAGAGACGAACAACAAAGATGATTAGGGGACTGGAGGCTAAAACATATAGGGAATGGTTGCTGGAATTGGGTATGTCTAGTTTAATGAAGAGAAGGACGAGGACATGATAGCAGCCTTCCAATATATCAGGGGCTGCCCCAAAGAAGAAGGAGTCAAGCTATTCTCCAAAGCACCTGAAGGCAGGACAAGAAGCAATGGATCATGGAAACTCATCAAGGAGAGAAGCAGCCTAGAACTGAGGAGAAACTTCCTGACAGTCAGAACAATTAACCAGTGGAACAACCTACCACCAGAAGCTGTGAATGCTCCAACACTGGAAGTTTGTAAGAGGAGACTGGACAGCCATTTGTCTGAGCAGGGGGTTGGACAAGATGACCTCCAAGGTCCCTTCCAAGTCTGCTATTCTGTTATATTTGTTAAATTCAATTCAGTTCAATTCAATTCAATTCTATTCTATTCTCAAGTGTGCTCTTTCTGTTGTTGTTTATATTCCACTATTAATATTACTATTAATATATTCCACTATCAATAAGGTAAGGGTGGGTTTTTTTGTGTTGTCCTTTTTTACTGTTTCTTTACCATTATCTCAAAATCAGAAAAGTCTTTCCAGGTAGATACGGTGCATCCCTCCGTGGCTTCAAGGCAACCTTGGCTAACCTGGATTCTGCAATCAAACTTTCCAGTCTGACAATGTCAGTTAGCCAGACCCGCCACCTTCACCTTTGCACTGGGAAGACCAGTGGCCGCGTCCCCCGCATTTGAAGCAAGTGTCATTACTTCGGTCCACAAGCCTGCCACCTCCGCCGAACTGCTGCCCCTTTTTCTGCCACTTCTGCTTCCACACCTGGGGGGGGGAGGGAGAAAGCAAAATACAGGTGAGGCAAAGAGGCCTGTTTCATCCTTCCCCATGTAGCTGGTTACAGGGAATTATCCAAGCAGCCATCTTGCCCCCATGGGAATAGCCCACCCGACTTGTTCCAGCAGAAGAGGCTGCTGCAGACCCCGTTGGTCAAGGAATTCTGGCTGGTGGACTCAAGGAGAAGAACTGTTCCTATTGTGGAGCCGGCCCTGTGGAACATCCTGCCACTGGAAATGAGAAATGCTCCCGCTCTTTTGGCCATCCAGAAGGGTATCAAAACCTGGTTTCGCCACGTGGTTTGGGGCCCCAAGAGGGGCACCTTCTGCTGGAAGTGGTTGATGGGATAAGAAGTGGTTGATGGGGGATTGTTTATGATAATTAACTATTATCTATCATTGTTTGTTAAACACATGAACCCAGACATTAGGCTGTTTGCTAAATATTGAGAATGTTATTTGGAAAAACCCTAACCCTAACCCAAATCCCAACCCCACCTTATTCCTAACCCTATAAAAAGTAATAAAATCTCTACCAAAAAAAGAAGAAGTGGTTGATGGATAAGGCCTCATTCCCCCCTTCCTCAATTCTAGTTTTTATATAGCATTATAGTTGTAACTGTTTTTATATTGATCTTTTTAAAGACTTGTAATTTGTCCTTATCAGTGAAAAGGAGCAGCATATAACTTTAATAAATAAGTAAATAAAGCAGAAAAGAAATCGGACTAACCTTGCTCGCTCTTTCAGGGAGACCCGTGGCTTTAACTTCTAATACAGGTAGTCCTCGGCTTACAACCATTCATTTAGTGACTGTACGTAGTTACCATCTGACTGTACGAAGTTACCATCGCACTGAAAAGAGTGACTTGGGACCGTCTTTCACACAACCGCTGCAGCATCCCAAAGACCACCTGATCAAAATTTGGGCGCTTGGCAACCGGCCTGTATTTGTGACAGATGCGACCCCCCCCCTTTTGTCCCCTTCTGACAAGCAAAGTCCACGGGGAAGCTTAACAACCGTGCTGCTAACTTTAACAGTTGCAGCAACTCACTTAAATATCTGTGGCACTGCAAGGTCGTAAAACGGAGCCAAACTCACTTAACAACGGCCTTGCTTGGCAATGGAAATTTTGGGCTCACTCGTGGTCGTAAGTCAAAGACTTACCTGTAGTCAATTCTCCAGCACGAGGGAAAGAAAAAACAACAACAACAATCACGCATGAAATCTGAGAAACAATTAAAAGCTCTAAAATGGAGGTTGGTTATAAGGCAACTTACCTGCTTGCGGAGCCGTTTTCCCTTCAAGCTGCAGCTCTTTACGTGGGATTTCGTTTTCATATTGAGCCGGACAAAATTGCCACATTTCTTTGGTGGCAGCCTGGGGGGGAGGAGGGGGAGAAAAAAAAACCCTCCTATCAATACAAAATGGCTGTAAAAGTTGGACCAAAGCTGGACCATAAGAAAGGCTGAGCGCCAAAGAATGGAGGCCTTTGAACTCTGGTGCTGGAGAAGACTCCTGCGAGTCCCTTGGACCGCAAGGCGATCCAACCGGTCACTCCTAGAGGAGATCAACCCTGACTGCTCTTTAGAAGGCCAGATCCTGAAGCTGAAACTCAAATACTTCGGCCACCTAATGAGAAGGAAGGACTCACTGGAGAAGAGCCTCATGCTGGGAAAGGTGGAGGGCAAGAGAAGAAGGGGACGACAGAGAAGGAGGTGGCTGGATGGAGTCACTGAAGCAGTAGGCGTGAGCCTAAATGGACTCCAGAAGATGGTAGAGGACAGGAAGGCCTGGAGGAACGGTGTCCATGGGGTCACGATGGGTCGGACACGACTTCGCAGCTGACAACAACAACAATCAATGCGAAGCAGCACTATCTGACCTTGGCAACTTTAAGACTTGAGGACTTAAAAGACTCCCAGAATTCCCCAGCCAGCTCCTGACTCCAGAAAAAAGTGAGGGATATACCTGAAGCTTGGAGTGATGGATGTCCCGCTCCTCTTAGGACCATTTTCCTCGATGAGGTCCCCAAGTATATTTTCAGAAAGAAGTGGAACCGTCTTCTTTTTTCCCTCTTGCACTTTGACAGGCTCTTGGTCAAAGTCGTATTCATCCTTTCCTGGCTTTTGACTGACAGGGTGCAGTTTTTTGACAGGACTGCCCTCAGCCGGCTCTTTAGTCCTTTGGCGCTTTGCGCAAACGCCGTCTTCAGAGCTGCCCGGAGCAACTTGGTCGTCAGCTGCAGGATCCAGACGCCTCTTCTTGCTCGACCTTTTCCCTGCCTTGCTAAGGGGAAGCTGCCCGCTCTCCTCATCACACAAAGCACCCCTCAGCCTGGATGAAGCTCCTCGCAGGAGACGCTCCTCCGTTTTCCGGCTGCCATCTTTTCCGCCAGTTTTCAGGTCCTGCATCTGCTCAGCGGTGGGAATTTCAGCACTGGCTTCACAGAAGGCTGTACCCATCCTTTCTTTGTCTGAAGCTGGATCATTATCCTGCGTGCTCGGTGGACTGAGGCCTCCAGCGCTTTGGACCACGGGCCGCCTCTCCGGCACGCCCCGCCGACGATTCTCCTGAAGAGATTGGCAGTCCTTTTCCCATTTTCTTTCCCCAGGTGGGAAAAATGGAGTCTGTGTCTGGCCTGGCTCCGTCCCGTTAATTGGGTCCAAACTGCAGTCTTGCTCCTCTCTACTCTCCAGTTTTGTACCTTGGCACCTGTCTAGCCACCCGGCATCCAAACTGCTCAATCGTTTCGTTACTGTCCGCTTTTGCCATCGAGACCGATCCGATGACGGCGGTCTCGGTTTCCGACCAGGAAAAGAGAGCTGAGCACCAGCCACGTCTGCAAGCGAAGAAGGAAGAAGAGCTGTCAGTTCCTTGGCATCAGAACCAGGCATATCCCTGGGATGAGCTTCTAACGAAGGAGCTTCTGGTGACAGGAGAGGCGGAATCTTTTCAATTTGAGGTCCATCCTGTGCTAATTTAACTGGTTTCCTTTTGGGAGTGAGAGATCTCCTTAAAGTTATTGGACATTCCTGGGATCAAAAGTAAAAAATCAGTTAGTAGAATCAGATGGATATCGGTACTGAAATATCTCCTGAAATCTAGCATTTATTACATTTTATGCTGCTACCTGCAAATTCCTTCCATTATTTTATTTACCCCATTTATATGGCCATCCGTAGAAGAAACTCTAAGACAATTAATACATTCTTCACTCCACAGGCCTGGAGAAGAACTAAGTCATTTTGGAAGGTTTGGGCCTAAATTTACAAGATAACCCTCCTTTTCTCCCTTGCACTATTTACAACAGGGGTGTCAAACTCGTAACATCACGTGATGTGTCATGATGTATCGTGACTTTTCCCCCGTTGCCGGCAATGGGGTGGACGCCGTTTTGGCATGACACATTGAGCCCGCGGGCTGGCATTTGACACCCCTGATTTACAAGGTCAGAATTCAAACAATCAAGATCACCTATTGGGTTAATTACATATAAAGTATGACAGCCTTTAGTTATTTTTATGTACTCACATCAGAAAGTTATATTTAAAATAAAAGCTAAACCGTGTCACTAGGTCAGGGCTTTTCAACCAGTGGTATGGGTACCACCTGTGGTACATGGACACCTGGCAGGTGGTACACGACCATCCTAGAAAAGTGGTAGCAGGAGAGGGGAATGAGCTGAACCGGTGGCAGCACCGCACAAGCCTGAGCGAGAGACGGCTGGAGCTGCAGGGCTGTCAGGGCTCAGCGGAAGCGCCAGGATCCAGCTGAACCTCGGTGCTGATCCTGGCATGTCTGCTGAGCCCAGAAGAAGCGCCGATCAGCTGGAATGTTGCAGCATCTCCAGGGTCATGTGATTTACATTCAGATGCTTGGCAACGGATTCATGTTTATGACGGTCACAGTGTCCCAGGGTCATGTGAAGTGACCAAAACCTGCTGCAACCACCCAGCAGAGGGGGGAGAATAAAAACCACACACCCCACCCCACCCCCGCTGTCAATCCTCAACAGAAATGCTCACAACAATGAAAACCTCGGACAGGAGGATGAGTGCCACTGGGCGGGCAGGCAGGTGTCTTGCTCGGCTGTGGCCTGGGGGGCACTTTTTTCAGTGCCATTGTAACTTTGAACAGTCACTAAGTGAACTGTTGTAAGTCGAGGACTACCTGTACTTCATCACTTTTTTCCCTTTTTTTGTCATCAAGTTTTTGACACTTTGCTAAGCGACTGGTGGTGCTCGGATGTTGCCATATGCTAAAAGTGGTACAATGGGTGAAAAGGTTGAAAAGCTCTGGACTAGGTAACCTGACCTGTTTATGAAGAAGTAAAGGAACAGAGGGAAACAATTCCCTTTTAATTTCCTCTCTGCACTCTATTTCTCTGTTGTTTTTTTCTTGAGATTTATTTCTCTCTCTGTTTCTGGACTAGATTAATATATAACTGTAGAAGGCCATTTTTCTAATTTTCATTTCATTTGATTTTCTTATTGTCACATCGCACTGTTGTTTTAATGTATTAAAATAACAAACGTAGACTTTCCTTCCAGATCGAATGTTGCTGAACAGTTCTGAATTAGCTCTAGCTATGAGCCCAGAGAATGCTATGGGAGATATCTATAGTAGCTAACTCAAAATGAGATGCAAGTCTTATGTTTGTTGACAATAGAGCAGGGGTAAGAAAGAAATTAAATTGGCCCCTTTGCTTCATTAATGACTTTCATCCTCCAGAAGTCAAGCTACAGTACTTCTACATTCACAACTATGATCTTTTGCACAATATATGCTGCATTGTATGAATTCAGGAAATACAACAATGTAGCAATTAAGTATGTTTTATGCAGCCCTCAACAATTATCAACTTTTCAGACCTTAATTTTTGCACCTAAGTTGCATTTCAGCTTCATCCCAAAATGCTGTGCGGAGGCCTGCAAGGACTCTGGATTCTGCTGGGTCAGTTTAGGAATCTTCTGCCCTCGATTCAGGTGTGCTCCCCAGGAACCGAAATCAGATGCCTTAAAAAATAGACCCAAGCACAGACAAAGACAACTCAGTTGTTCATATTTTCAAAAAGACCAGGACAGAGCCACAAACCTGACTATCTTTTTTTGGGTTGCCCTCTTGTGTGAAGGCAGTGGGTGTGACTAATCAATAGCTTACACTATGCAAATTGAGATAGTTGGGTTACATGGGTAAACTATGATTAGGTGAACTGGGGTTTGCAAACTGCGCAAACACCAGCAGTGAGTTTTGGATGCTGTGTACAAAAGGAGTGAAGGGAATGTCAACTAGCCATAGGAAATTTCAGGGAAGCTGATAATGTGTTGTACAACACACTTAAACAAGTCAATTAAACATCTAGTGGCTGCATTTGCAAAATACGTAAGCTTGGTTAGTTTGAATCTTGGCTTATTTTTTGTGGTTCAGTGTATTGTATTGTGTGAACCCATGAATGTGACTGCTATAGTAACTAGATTTAGCATATTGCACCAGTGATGGCGAACCTTTTAGAGACCGAGTGCCCAAACTGCAACCCAAAACCCACTTATGCATCGTCGGGTGCCGGGTGGGCGTGGCCCATTGGGTGGGCGTGGCTGTGGTGGTAACGGCAGACTGAGTGGGACAATCAATTCCCACTTTGTGAGATCTTTTTTCCCCCTGTGAGAAGTTGATATTGATTGATTGAACCTTTTTATTTTGCACACAATGTCAGTGGCCTAAAGCGAAAAGGTTTTATAAAACCCAGCTGAAGGCCTAGGACTGGGGCGACAGCGTGCATGCCCACAGAGAGGGCTCTGTGTGCCACCTGTGGCACCTGTGCCATAGGTTCGCCACCACCATATTGCACAAACTCAAGCAGGTGTTGTTAAAGCAAGTTTTGCTTTAAAGCAGGGGTCTTCAAACCTGGCCCTTTTGTGACTTGTGGACTTCAACTCCCAGAATTCCCAGACTGAGGAATTCTGGGAGTTGAAGTCCACAAGTCACAAAAGGGCCAGGTTTGAAGACCCCTGCTTTAAAGGAAGAAGGCAAAATGATTTTTCCACTGCAGGATCAGGGTTCAAAGAGAATAACATATTTGCAATACTTAGTAACTCCATTACCTTTTCCGGTGCTCCGGGTTGCTGATTTTCTTGGTGGCAGCTCATGACAGATTCAGCACGATCATGATGTTCCTTGGATTCCTTTAGAGCTTTGTACTCTCTGTACAATGCTGGGTACGAATGAGAATTTTGAGCTAAGATCACGTAGCTAAATTAATTCTGAAATCCATCAGATACACAATCTTTCTTAGGGAGCAGGGTATCCAACTATTCACTTTGCACAGAAAATAGTTTCAAATTCAGAAGATGGGGGGGGGAGAGAGAGAAGGAAGAAGAGGTTTGTGTAACGCTGCCCTCAGAATGAAACGTTCTGTGCATCCCAGTGAAAATTCTTTTCACTAAAGCACGGAAGTGTTCAGTTAAAACTCACTGAAGTGACATCTATGGAGATTCTCAGACATCCAGGTCACAGTTGCCCCAAAGGTTCTTTCTCAAGAGGCAACTGGACTTTTTTTATTATTATTCCTGGAAGGCGTTTCGCTTGTCATCCAAGAAGAACTGAAGAAGCTTCTTGATGAGAAGCAAAATGTCTTCAAAGAAAAACCAAGTAAGTTCCGTTGCGTCTTGAAAAAACACCTTTGAGACACTGAAATTACAGTTACTAAAAGCCGAGAAGGAAAAATTTAGCTATTGTTCTTCCATTAAATAAAACTTTAGCTTTGATCCGGATAGAAAAAAAACACACAGACAAACATTTCCAAATTCTTGACAAACTTTGAGCTGAGGGGGATTGACTGAAGGTGGACCTGAACGCTGTTACCTTCCCACCGTAGTGGTCCCTATTTTTCTACTTGCATTTTTACGTGCTTTCGAACTGCTAGGTTGGCAGAAGCTGGGATGAGTAACAGGCGCTCACTCTGTTACGCGGCACTCGGGATTCGACCTGCCAAACTGCCGACCTTCTGATTGACTAGCTCAGCGTCTTAACCCACTGAGCCACCACGTCCCAGCAGCTTCTTTGGTGCTAGTCACCCACGTCCTCATATTATATTATATTATAATATTATAATATAATATATATTATAATATATTATATTATATTATGACTCATGATGCCATTAAATTTTGCTTTTTTAATAGTCAAGAGTTAAAGAGTAAGAAGTCACTTTTACCGTATTTTCCGGTGTATAAGACGACTGGGCGTATAAGACGACCCCCTACATTTCCTGTTAAATTATAGGGTTTGGGCTATACTCGCCGTATAAGACTACCCCTCTTCCAACGCACACCAAATAAAAATTAAAAAACATCAGATTTGATTTTAATATGGTAATTTTAATTCAAATTACCAACAAAGATGATTGGGGGACTGGAAGCTAAAAGAACGGTTGCTGGAATTGGGTATGTGTAGTTTAATGAAGAGAAGGACGAGGACATGATAACAGTGTTCCAATATCTCAGGGGCTGCCACAAAGAAGAGGGAGTCAAGCTATTCTCCAAAGTGCCTGAAGGCAGGACAAGAAGCAACGGATGGAAACTAGTCAAGGAGAGAAGCAACCTAGAACTAAGGAGAAATTTCCTGACAGTGAGAACAATTAATCAGTGGAACAAACTGCCTCCAGAAATGGTGAATGCTCCAACACTGGAAGTTTTTAAGAAGAGACTGGCCAGCCATTTGTCTGAAATGGTATAGGGTTTCCTGCCTTAGCAGGGGGTTGGACTAGATGACCTCCAAGGTCCCTTCCAACTTATTATTATTATTATACATGCAGGTACTTAGTAGGAAAACTGTCACTTATAAACATAAGGCTGTTTGTCATCAAACATGTAAACATAAAACAGTGCAAGTGGATTAAACTTTTCCTAATTCACTCTAAAGCTTTCCCTGTGCAGAGCCTTAAGTAACACCAGCTGCCTGCAATTAGTGCAGGTTCGCACCAGGCTCAAGGTTGACTCAGCCTTCCATCCTTCTGAGGTAGGTAAAATGAGGACCCAGATTGTTGGGGGCAATAAGCTGACTTTGTAATAATGCTGCTGGGGGGGGGAAGCCCTAATAAGCAAGCATATACATAGAATGAAGGCTATTGCTAAGCACATTGATTTGTGCTTTAAATTGTAAGCTGCCCTGAGTCTTCGGAGAAGGGTGGGATATAAATGGGATTTTTTTAAAAAAAGACCAAATGGGAGATCCGCTCCAGGTTTTCCAGCCAGCCCGCCCAGTTCCTGAGTCAAATGTGTCCTTAGAGCTAAGCAGCTGCTCTGGCTGCAGCATTCCCCACCTGCCTTTCAAGTTGGGATAGACTGCAGCTGCTTTTCAACTTTAGAAGGAAAGACACCCAGACCCCAGCCTGTAAAAAATCACAGACTGCAGCTTCTACTACAATTGGTCCCGCTTTCCCTGCGCAGACTAAATGGGAGATCTGCTCCAGGTTTTCCAGCCAGCCCTGTACCTAAAGTTTCAGCACCCAGCGTATAAGACAACCCCTGACTTTTGAGAAGATTTTCATGGGTTAAAAAGTCGTCTTATACGCCGGAAAATACGGTATATTTTATTATTTTTTATAGGATTAGGAATAGGGTGGGGTTGGGATTAGGGCTTTTTTAAAATAACATTCTTAATATTTAGCAAACAGCATGTTTTCTGGGTTCATGTATTTAAAAAACAATGAATAGTAATTATCATAAACAATGTTAGTTAATCGCTCAATAAGTCTTCTTCAGTAAGAAGTCACTTTTGACAAAACATATAGCCAGTGCTTTTTTTTGTAAAAGAAAAAGGTGCCAGAACTCACATGTCATACAACCTGCCTTGCTTACCCTACAAGGTTCCACCCAAAAAAGGTGCCGGAACTCCGTTCTGAGCGTTCTATGACAACAAAAGCCCTGCATATAGCAATGCAATCAAAATGAGGATCCATTTATTTTTGTTATAAAAGCACTGCAATTAGCATCTAGTTAAAAAGTTTTAGATGCAGCTTTCTAGTCTTCCTTCCATTCTGATAAGAAAACGATCAAAACATAGCACTCGAAATGTTTGCAAATAACTATCACTTTCCACTGATCAAAACTGATGTTCTATCACATTTGACTAGTGCAGGGGTAGGCAACCTTGGCTCTTTTATGACTGGTGGACTTCAACTCCCAGAATTCCTGAGCCAGCATGGCTCAGCTTGGAAACCTCTCCCTTTTCCCTCAGCGTGGCTGGCTCATAAGAGAGCCAAGGTTGCCTACCCCTGCACTAGTGTACCTCCAGACCCAGGACTGTAATGAGCTGTAGAGAAGAATCATGCTTACTTTTTATTTTTTCAGGAGCATCCAGAACATCTGCCTGGAAAACAAAGACAAATAAATAATTTCGGAAATCGGCTCGATTTCAGTTGTGTTGCAAATGCTTTAATTAGTCTACCTATAACAATGAAACCTATGCTAATGAGATATTAAATCACATTCGAAATACCTTGTTGGGCTTCCTCTGGTGCTCCTGAAAAAAAGAAGTCTCCCATTTTTTCAGTTGGATCTTAATTTTGTCTGAAGGCTCCATAGTTTCATTTGGCAATTTCCAGAAAACTGTATGAAAAGGCAGAACGTCAGGTGAATTAGCCCCAAGGAAACTCCATCAGAAGATTTAGCAAGAAATACCAAGACACAACAAAGATACCAATACGAACTGGGCAATATCCAAGTCCTTGACCCAAACATCAATCACTGCACAATATTCTCATTCAGATTTTGATACATCAGCAACTTTAAAATTCCAATTTATTTTATTGTCCTGCAGTTTAAGTATACAGAATATGAATAACACACACACAGTGTACACACAGTATACACACACACACACACACACACACACACACTCTTAATGTGGAACTGGAGATCCTTTACAGGGGACACATATCATGGCTGAGATGGCATTATTATTTGAGTTTGTCCTATCAAAGCTATCACAACAGAATTACCATTTCTTTTTTTTCAACATGCTAACATTATTTAATGAATTATGGTTCCTAGCACAGTCAGCCAGATGTTCAGATAGGATCTGGCATTTTTATGTACCTCAAATTCTTCCCAAAGGCCTAGGACAGGCAGATGTTGATGTCTGATGCGATTAGAGGTACCGTCGCAGGATGTAAACTGCTCCGAGTGAAGCTGCCTTCTGCAATTGACTGATAGTGAATTTGTCAACACCAATGGTGTTCAAGAGATGCTCCAGATGTTTTGGGACTGCATCCAAGGCAATCCTATCCTTTCACTATTGGATTGGCTTGGGTGCACCTTTATTTTCTTTAATAAATCATCACTATGGCTTTCCTCTCTTAGGAAGGCACAAGACATAAGAATAGGGGGTTTATATGAACCCACAGACCCTCTGCACCATTTCTGCCTTTAGATTCCAGAAAGGAAAGCACAGAAGGTAGAAGCAGGAGAAGCCAAGGAAGGTGACAAATGGAAGAAGGGAAGCCAAATCTTGAGAATCCCAAAATAACAATTTATAAAATAATCAAGGCAAGTATAAAAAAATCCAATCAAATTAAATCAATTTAAACCCCCTCACTTTCCAAAAATCAAATAAATGAATGAATGGATAAACAAGATCCCCCTTTCTTAGCTTTCATCAATCCTCTGTTGACGTTATCAAAGTAAAAGCTGGTAGTTGGAAAACTTGCTTATATAGCTAGCGATCGTCATGGATCACGTAACCGGTCTACCTGCCTCCCCACTCTCCCATAGTTGGCCGTGTTGCTCCTGATTGTGCTGTATTGGCCAGTGTCAGCCTCAATTTTAACATTTTCCCTCCCCCCGCCTGTTCCGCCCGCTGGCCACGCCCGCCCTGCTGCACGCGGATGCTCAGAGTCGTTGCCAGATCATCCCTCCCACTGTCCTGTCCGGTAGCATCAAGCTGTCACAGTCACATCCGGTGGCAACCCCCCGCCGTGTGCGTCCCAATCGCACTGGGGGGCAGTCTCTCCCCTGATCCTGCAATGGGCCATGCTGGTGTCTCCATCCCCCCACTCACTGTGACCTCCCGCCATTCCATGGGGAAGCGTCCTGGATCTTTTGTACTTCTATTCATCCAGTATAGTGGTGGTAAAAGATTCGCCCGCTCTGATGCCTTGCGCAGCTGTTCGTGCCTTCTCAGCGTTGGATATGCTGGTAGTAATTCTACATGTCGGTTCACTGAATATTGATCTGATAACCAAGCTTATTTTAATAAGCGGCCACCTTTCTTGGGGTCCTGGGCAATGACCTCAGCCCCTGCAAAATTAAATGTGTGATCACTCTCAGCTACATGCGCCCATACTTGAGAACGCTATTCATGTCGTCTGACCGCTAACTCGTGCTCATGGACTCTAGTCCAGAGACATTTCACCGTTTCTCCAACATAATTGCAAACGACAATTGTTGCAATTGATCTTGTAGACTACAGATGACCTATCGTCTTTGGACAGCGGTTCCTTTGGGTGCATTATTCTTGCGCGCAATGTCTGGCTTGGCTTATGTGCTACATTAATATTGTGGGACGCAAGTATCCGTGCGGTGGCTTTGGATACACTATTAATGTATGGGAGCGTTACCCAAGTCATGGTTGTTGGTCCGTCGTGGATTGATCGTGGTTCCTGATGCTTGCAGCATCGTCGAATGAAGCCTGTCGAGTACCCATTTTGCCTGCATATGTGGTGGAAATACGTCTGCTCTTTAATTTTTGCTGCCATTGTGCTGCAATGGGTATCTACTCTTTTGAACAGCGTTCAAATGCAGCTGATCTTGTGCGCAACTGGGTGATTACTCTCATGATGCAAAATCCAATCTATGTGTTGTTTTACGATGAACAGCCGTGGAAAGGGTACCATTGATTTGACGACTGACCAGCACGTCCAGGAATACCAGGGTGCCATTGATTTCTTCCTCCACCGTGAATTGAATGTCTGGGTAAATCGAATTCAACCTCTCCATGAACTTGGTGTTATCGTGGTGTTTAATAATAGCAACTGTATCACTGACAAACCTGATCCAGAATTTGGAGCGGTAGTCGACCATTGCTTCGTGTTCCAGTTCCTGTAAAACGGCTTCCGCAATGACCATTGAGATAGGGGGCCCCATAGGCGTGCCTTTGTTTGTTCATATGTATATGGTACCCTGAAATGTGAAATACGTTTTGAGGCAAAGATTCAGCAGCTGGATGAAATCTTCTGTACTAGGTGAGTTGGGGTGTCGTGGTTCTTCATGCTGTAACAAACCTCTCATCATGAAGACAGCCAAGTTTTGTGGGGTGGAGGTGAATAAAGACGTCACATCAAAAGATATAATAATTTCATCATCCTCCACCCTCAACAATTGCACTTTCCAGAAAATCCTGAGGATTTTATCGTGATTGTGTTGTCCACCACTAGACGTTGGAACTGTCCACTCAGCCATTTAACTAGACCAAAAGTTGGGGTGTCCTGAAATGACACAATTAATGGGAGTCCTTCTTTGTGAATCTTAGGTAACCCATAAAATCATGCCACGGCTGAGTCTCTGGGTCGAATTGCTTTCAAGTCTTCTTCATTAATTTTGCTTTGTCTTCTGAGTCTATCTGCTGTCTTACTGAGCTGGTTCCTAAGTGACGTCATTCGACCTTTATCAACAGTTTGTACGCACTCTCATCACTGAGCAAGGCATGAATCTTGCGATCATATTCAGGCTTGTCCATAACCACGGTTGCTCTGCCTTTATCAGCTGGCAGGTTGGTAATCAAATTGTCCTTCCGTAGCTCCTCCAAGGCCCCTTTTCCTGCTGTTGACAGGACACAACATTGCCTGTGGTTAATGAGAAGCCCTGCTATGTGCTCCGTTTCAAAGCTGAAGAGTCAGCGCTTGTCCGAGGACGTCTCCGTGGTCATGTGGCGGCATGACTAGACGCCAAAGGCGCACGGAACGCTGTCCCCTTCCCACCGGAGTGGTCCCTATTTTTCTACTTCCATTTTTACGTCCTTTCGAACTGCTAGGTTGGCAGAAGCTGGGACGAGTAACAGGCGCTCACTCTGCTACGCGGCACTCGGGATTCGACCCGCCAAACTGCCGACCATCTGATCGACAAGCTCAGAATCCTAACCCACTGAGCCACCGCGTCCTTTATATACATATATATAGTTTTTTGAGCACTTTGTTGACCCAAATATGGGCAAAATCTAGAGATAGATAGATATAGATAGATATTTTTATTTATTTATTTTATTTAATACTATTTCTATACCGCCCTTCTCCCGAAGGACTCAGGGCGGTGAACAGGGCAAGAATAAAAATACAGATTACAAAAGTTAAAACAAGATTAAATAAATGCCCACATACTAAAATACATCTTTAAAACTCAATAAAATAACCATAACAACCCCCCACAATCCCTTAATCAGGCCAGGCCAGCTTGTTCAAAAAAGTATGTTTTTAGCTCGCGGCGAAAGGAGCGAAGGTCGGGCGCCGTCCGGAGCTCAACTGGTAGCTGATTCCATAGCTCCGGGGTGCCCACAGAGAAGGATCTCCCCCTGGGGGCCACCAGTCGACATTCTCTGACCGGTGGCACCCTGAGGAGGCCCGATAGATAGATAGATAGATAGATAGATAGATAGATAGATAGATAGATAGATAGTGTGTGTGTGTATAAAAATATATAAATGTGAGGGGGGCCATTGCTTTTTAGCAGTGGACTTAATAATAATAAGTTGGAAGGGACCTTGGAGGTCATCTAGTCCAACCCCCTGCTCAGGCAGGAAACCTTATACCATTTCAGGCAAATGGCTGTCCAATCTCTTCTTAAAAACCTCCAGTGTTGGAGCATTCACCACCTCTGGAGGCAGGTGGTTCCACTGGTTAATTGTTCTCACTGTCAGGAAGTTTCTCCTTAGTTCTAGGTTGCTTCTCTCCTTGACTAGTTTCCATCCGTTGCTTCTTGGGCTCCCAAAGGCCACCCAATGGGACGGGGATAGGGGGGCGCCACCTCAGGAAAGGCAGCTGTGAGGGGGCTGGAGGGGGGGTCCCGGGCGCTGCCCCCCCCTCCGTACGGAAGAATTGTGCAAAAACAGGCTCCCAAATCTCTCTTATTCCAGGATTGGGACGATGCGCCTCTCCCCCCACCGCCCACCGCGAAATTCAGCCTGCCCCTGGCTTGAGTGGGCCAGGGCCTCCCCAAGGAGGGTGACCCGCGAGGAGGAGGACGGAGAAACCGGGTTCCCGCCTTCTCCGCCGGATAAACCTACGGGAAAGCCCGCCGTCCGAGGCCGCCGCGGATCTCCGGCGCCTACAACCTGACAGGATTCGCCGCTCCCGCGCGCTCCCGAAGCGCCGACCAATAGGAAAGAGGACGGCCCTCGCTCAGCCAATCAGCGCTCTCCTGCCGCCTGGGCGCCCCCTGGAAACGGGGCCCGGGAGGCGGGGGGGCGCCGTCTGCGCGTGCGCGGCCGAGTACGGAGGCCGCCACGGGACCGCCCGTCCGGTCGGAGTTGGGGGTGGGTGGGGGTGGGAAGGCGGGCTTCCGGGAAAAGCGCGGGCCAGACGGAGCGAGGCGCGGGTAAGGGCGCTTCGCGGGCCGCGGCGGGTGCCGTTGCCATGGAGACCCCCTTCGGGATCTGAGGAGCGTGGCGAAGGGAGGCCCGGAGCGGGCTGGGCCCAGATCCCCGGTAGCTGCGGAGGGGCTTTTCTCGGGCCCTGCCCGAGGGCGGATGGGGGGGAAGGAGGCCCTTAGTCCGGGTCCATCTAGGCCTCTGGAGACACCCCCCCCCGTCGATCTCCTCGCAGCTTCGGGGGCCTTCCGGTTGGGGGGCGCCCAATAATTGGGGAGGGGCGCTGAGGGAAAAATGAGGGTCCCTCAGGGGGTCCTTTTGGAGGGGGGGCGATGGGCGGGTCATCAGGAGAGGCCATTTAAAAAAAACAAAACCACCCCACCTAGATTTATTTATAAAATTCATTTTATTGATAAAAGTTTACATGGTTTATAAAACGCATATTTATTTCTAAGACGTATAGCCTTTGTTTATAAAGTGCGTATTGTTTATAAAGTTGATATGGTTTATAAGAGGTGCGTTTATCAAGGTGATATGGTCGATGCAATGCGTGTTGTTTATAAAATGTATGCGGTTTGTTCATAAAGTTTATACGGCTTATCCAATTGAGATGGTTTCCTTTATCAAATTGATCTGGTTTGTTGATAAAGTTTACATGGTTGATAAAATTGATACGGCTTGCTTATAAAATTTATATGGTTGGTTTGAATTATTAAACTTATTTATTTATTTATAAAGTTTATATTGTCGCCTACTCGCCCATAAATATTTCATTGCAAGTTGGCGAAGGAGCACAAAAGCCTTTCTGGCTTTTTCCTCCTCACCTGCAGGATTTGGTTCCTTGCAAGTTTATTTCTAGGGTGGTATTATTATTATTATTATTATTATTATTATTATTATTCACTTTTTTTAAAAAAACTGCCCATCTCCCTCATAGAGTGAGAAGCATCATAACCGGTCCGTGGGTTGTGCTTTATTTTACCACCACATTGTCCTTTGTTTAAATGCTCCTTCACACTAAGTTTGGCAGAAAACTGAAGCGTATATAGAGAGTCCTCGAACTCCTTAACAGTGTCGTTAAGCGAATCTGGCTTCCCCATTGACTTGGCTTGTCAGAAGGCTGCAAACATGACCCCGGGACACTGCAACCATAGTAAGTCCATGCCAGTTGCCAAGCATATGAATTTTGATCATGTGACCATGGGGATGCTGTAACCGTTGTGAGTGTGAAAACCTTTTTCAGTGCTGTTGTAACTTCAGTCACTTAAATGAAATGTTGTAAACTGTTTAGTGACGATTGGAAGTTACAACGTCACTGAAAAAAAGTGACATGTGATTGTTTTTCACACTTAGGCCCGCTGCAGCATCCCCATGGTCACATGATCAAACTTTGGATCCTTGGCAGCTGACTCATATTTATGATGTTCATAGAGCCCTGGGGTCATGTGATCATTTGTGACCTTCTGACAAGGAAAGTCAGTGGGGGAAGCCAGATTCACTTAACAACCGTGTGACTGAACAACTGCAGTGATTCACTTAATACCGGGCTTTTCAACCAGTGGTACGGGCACCTCCTGTGGTACATGGGCACCTGGCAGGTGGTACGCGACCATCCTAGAAAAGTGGTAGTGGGGAAGGGGAATGAGCTGAACCAGTGGCAGCACCGCACAAGCCGGAGCAAGAGACGGCTGGAGCTGCAGGGCTGTCAGGGCTCAGCGGAAGACCCAGGATCAGTGCCAGGATCCAGCTGGAGCTCAGCGCTGATCCTGGTGCTTCTACTGAGCCCAGAAGAAGCGCCGATCAGCTGGAATGTTGCAGCATCTCCAGGGTCTTGTGACTTACATTCAGATGCTTGGCAACTGATTCCTATTTATGACGGTCACAGTGTCCCAGGGTCATGTGGAGTGACCAAAACCTGCTGCAACCACCCAGCAGACGGGGGGGGGGGGGGGGAAATAAAAACCACACACCCCCACCCCACCCCCGCTGCCAATCCTCAACAGAAATGCTCACAACAACGAAAACCTCGGACAGGAGGTAGAACGCCGCCGGGCAGGCAGGCAGGTGTCTTGCTCGGCTCTGCTTGGGGGGCACTTTTTTCAGTGCCATTGTAACTTCAAACAGTCACTGAGCAAACTGTTGTAAGTCAAGGACTACCTGTACTTCATCACTTTTTTCCTTTTTTTTTGTCCTCACGTTTTTGACACTGCTAGGCGACTGGTGGTGCTCGGATGTTGCCATATCCTAAAAGCAGTACAGTGGGTGAAAAGGTTGAAAAGCCCTGACTTAATAAACCGTGGCAAGAAAAATTGTAAAAGGGGGCAAAACTCAACAAATTTCTCACTTAGCAACATACGTTTTGGACTGAATTGTCATTGTCAAAAATCGAGGACTACCTATAGTTTTTACTTTTATAAGTCAATGCAGTTGTTAAGTGAATCAGATGGTTGTTAAGCGAATCCAGCCTATTCAATGGGCATTTGCTGTTTACTGTAGAGCTGTTCCTTTGTACCAAACGTTGGGATGGGCTTGGACCAGACCAGGGGTAGGCAACCTTGGCTCTTTTATGACTTGTAGACTTCAACTCCCAGAGTTCCTGAGTAATTTAATTTTAATTTAATTTAATAATATTTCTATACCGCCCTTCTCCCTGAGGACTCAGGGCGGTTCACAGGGCAGAATAAAATACTAAATACAAACATTAAAAAGAGATTAAATGATTGCCCAAGTTAAAACAATTGGAATACAATTCTAAAACCCCAAGATAAAATTAAGAAACCAAAAATAAAAAAACCCCACCAATCCCCATCAGGCTAGGCCGGCTTGAACAAACAAAAACATCTTGAGATCGCGACGAAAGGAGCGAAGATCGGGCGCCATCTGGATCTCTACCGGTACCTGATTCCACAGCTCCGGAGCGCCCACAGAGAAGGATCTCCCCCTGGGGGCCACCCAGGCCACCCAGTAAGCATGGCTGGTTCAGGAATTCTGGGTATTGAAGTCCACGAGTCATAAAAGAGCCAAGGTTGCCTAAGTAATTTTTTTCCCTGTGGATTTTCAACCGAAGCTTGTTTGAGACCTTGAAATGCTCTGTGTGATGGGACAAAGAAGAAATGAAGAGAAATAAAATCCTATGGCAATATTTGTCAACAAATAAAATATTAAGAATAAAAGAAGTAAAAGGGAGGAATGTAAAGCTAGTTTATTTGATCAAGATAAAATATGTTATTACTTCTGGTTACACTTTTTAAACTTTTTACTGGCACCTGGACTGAGAAGATGTTTTATGGATTTGTTTATAGATAAATGTAACATTAGAGAGTATAAACACTAACTTTGTCTATACTTATGATAATTAGAAGTCATTCTGTTATCTTTTTCCTTATTGTATCCTTTCTCTTTTTCTTTTCTTGCACTTTTTTACTTTTATTTTTTTCTTCCTTCAAGTTTACTTTGAATTAGATGTTACTGTTATAATCAAAATTGTGAACAACAATGAAGTAATCCTCATCAGCAAGTAGAAACTCAGTCACAGTACAAGCTCATATTGGTGAGTACAAACTCACAGAAGGCATACTGTGATGATGATGATGATGATGATGATGATGATGATAATAATAGTAATAATAATAATAATAATAATAATATAAAGTTGGAAGGGACCTTGGAGGTCTTCTAGTCCAACCCCCTGCTCAGGCAGGAAACCCTATACCATTTCAGGCAAATGGCTGTCCAGTCTCTTCTTAAAAACTTCCAGCGTTGGAGCATTCACCGCTTCTGGAGGCAGGTGGTTCCACTGGTTAATCGTTCTCACTGTCAGAAAATTTCTCCTTAGTTCTAGGTTGCTTCTCTCCTTGACTAGTTTCCATCCATTGCTTCTTGTCCTGCCTTCGGGCGCTTTGGAGAATAGCTTGACTCCCTCTTCTTTGGGGCAGCCCCTGAGATACTGGAAGGCTACTATCAGGTCCCCCCTCACTCTTCTCTTCGTTAAACTGTTGACATTAATGATGATCCTGACAGCTTGAAGCCCATATGTGTGAGAATATTAACAGAATAACAGAGGTGGAAGGGACCTTAGAAGTCTCCTAGTCCAACCCCCTGCTCAGGCAGGAAACCCTACACCATTTCAGACAAACAGTTGTCCAGTCTCTTCTTAAAAACTTCCAGTGTTGGAGCATTCACAGCTTCTGGTGGCAGGCTGTTCCACTGATTAATTGTTCTCACTGTCAGGAAACTTCTTAGTTCTAGATTGCTTCTCCTTGATTAGCTTCCATCTGTTGCTTCTTGTCCTGCCTTCTGGTGTTTTGGAGAATAGGTTGTCCCCCTCCTCTTTGCAGAAGCCCCTCAAATACTGGAAGACTGCTATCACGTCACCCCAAGTTATTGCATGGCACATTTGTGGTAGCTAAATGATGTTCTCATAGGAGTCGTCGGTAGATTTTGAGCTTTAAGAAGTCTGTGGTGCCTCTTATAGGAGTGTGATGGCCTGAGATCTGGGCACACACAGTTGCTTGCCCTCAGCTTGCTTGATTGTGATGTCATTGTTGGTCTCTTGAGTCCTTGGATGGCATTTGTTTCTGCTCTGCTGAGATGGTTTCGTAAGGATTATTTTTTCATTGATGATTGTGTCTTGAAACTGCTGGCAAAAGCATTCAGTCTCGGAATCCATGGTTTTGTAGGATTTGATGTGATCTGCTGCTGTGCGGTTTCACGGGAATACGGCTGTATCTCTGAATGTTTCTTTGGTTAAAAGTATTCCTTATGTCTCCGGTTTCCAGATCCCCAGAGCCTTGCATTTTTTTTTTGGTGGGTTGGGAAGGGGGAGAGAGAGGAAAGCATCATCCAGAAACAGACCCTTCAGCTTGGTGGGGTCTGTAGTTGGGTGGGCTCACCGTATTTGGGGCTGGGTCCATAGAGCCCTCAGTTGTGGCCAGGGAATGCATGTAGAAACCTGGACTGCTTCCTTTCTTTCGCCCACAGAGTGCTCTCCAGCTACAAGTTAAACTAAGAAGAGATTCCAGCTAAAATAATCAGGGTAGGGAAATATAAACAGCTCTTCCGTGAGGTGTCCCTGGATGCTCTCCGAGCTTGGTTGCCTTCCTCCGGACGTTGCGTGACCCAACTAGGTAACATCATCAGTGCTAGAAGGCAGTGGGGCTTGAGGAGGAGGAATAGGAATGAGGGCTCGCTCTCCTGGTGCTCTCTGAGTCTGGCGGTTTTCTTGCAGACATTTCATGACCCAACTAGGTAGCATCATCAATGCTAGAATGCGGAGTGGGTGGGTTTGCAGAATGGAGGGAGGGAGGAGGAAGGGGAGGAGAAGAGGGAATGAAAAAGGAGGAGAACTGCGGGATCCTTGGTGCTCTCCGAGCTTGGTTGCTCTCCTCCGGAGGTTTCATGAGCCAGCTAGGTTTATATGCTACTGGCTTGCCCTGTCAGTCTTGGTATTTCCTTGATTAGGCTGTTTTATGATTAGCTTGTTTGCCAGCCTTGGTAGTTCCTTGAACTACCTTCCTTGTTAATCTTGGTGCTCCTATCAATGCTGGTTGCTGGTGTTTTGCTCTTTCCCATTCTGTTTGGCTTGTCTGTAGTCTCTTTCACACAGCACGTCGATATTGTATGCGTCTGCATATCTATTGAGGGGCAATTTAAAAACGTATCTATTTGAGCAGTCTGACCTGGTCTGATGGGTTAGGGTTGGGGTTTTAAATACATCTTAATTATTGTTTTAACCTTGGACATTTATTTAATCGCTTTTAACTTTTGTATCCTGTTTTTGTATTTATTGCCCTGTACACCGCCCTGAGTCCTTCGGGAGTAGGGCGGTATAAAAATATAATAAATAAATAAAATAAAATAAATAAATAAATAATTTACCAGAGCGCCAGGCTTCTAGAAATTCCGTAGCCTGTTTGAACTCGGCCTAGTCTAGGATGGTCACAGTCTCCCAGCTGAAACGATGGCTAAAGCTGTACATAACATTGTGAAATTAGAGAGGTTTTTTTTTTTCCCTTGTGTCTTCCGACTGGTAGCTGGAGTCCATTTGACCGGGGCAAAAGAGGTAGAAATAAAAAGGAAAGAGAAGAATGGAGTAGAGGCCTTTTTGGTTCTTCCCAATTAAGACTAGCAGTTCAAGCAGCGACAGCGCTTTATAACATTAGCGTCCTTGTTTTCTGACGGTCAGGTTGCGTTTCGGCTTGTTGGAAGACTCTTTGGTAAAACTTAATACGTTTTATATATTAAACCTGTGCATTCCGAAGTAAGCTCCGTTGGGTGAATAGAGCTTTCTCCTAGGTAAGAAGAAGAGGTAGAATAGAATAGAGCTGGAAGGGACCTTGGAGGTCTTCTAGTCCAGCCCTCCGCTTAAGCAGGAGAACCTACACCGCTTCAGACAAGTGATTGTCTAGTCCAGGGGTAAGCAACCTCGGCTCTTTTATGACTGGTGGACTTCAACTCCCAGAATTCCTGAGTCAGCTATGCTGAGGGGAAAGGGAGAGGTTTCCAAGGTGAGCCACGCTGGCTCAGGAATTCTGGGAGTTGAAGTCCATGAGTCACAAAAGAGCCGAGGTTGCCTACCCCTGCTCTAGTCTTTTCTTAAAAGATCTCCAGTATATTGCCCAACCTGCCCTCTCCCAGAAGGAGCATCCTCTTAGTTCAGTACATTGCACCTTCTTCCTCCAGGCAAGAGAATGATGAAAATACAATCAAATCCACATTTCCCACCCCTACCCAGAATATTCTTTATGATAACTGAGGATGGGTGGGTAGATTTATATTCTGCCTCTTCTCAAAACTACCTATTTATGGGATAGCAAGCTGCAAAATGCTGGGTGAGGTTGCAGGTGCCTCTGACCCGGCTAGCTGCGCTTGTCTACCCCTCCCCTTTTGACCAGACCAGGGTCTTTTTAGGCCCCAGAACAAAGAAGCTAGTTGTTGCTCCGTAGGGCAGGAGGGGGTAGGCAACCTTGGCTCTTTTAGGACTGGTGGACTTCAACTCCCAGAATTCCTGAGTCAGCATGGGGAATCTATGGCCCTTTTGTGACTCGTGGACTTCAACTCCCAGAATTCCTCAGCCAGAATGGGGGAATCTATGGCCCTTTTGTGACTCGTGGACTTCAACTCCCAGAATTCCTGAGCCAGCATGGCTCAGCTTGGAAGCCTCTCCCTTTTCCCTCAGCGTGGCTGGCTCAGGAATTCTGGGAGTTGAAGTCCAGAAGTGATAAAAGAGCCGAGGTGGCCTACCCCCGCCATGGGGTATCCAGCCATGAGCTGAACAAATTATGGAGGTCAGTCAAATTCGTTTCAGATAAGGTTGCTCCTCTTTTAAGACTAAACTTCTTTGGTGGTTCCAGGCACAAAGTGCATGTCATTAAGATGAAGAAGAAACTCCTGAGGATCAAGATACTCTTTCACACAGCTACAAAGAGCTTAAACGTTAACATTAGTCACTTCAGTAGCAGTCATTCAGACACAGCTTAATGCTGCAACAACGCTTTAGGCAGATCAAAATGGTTTTATTGGGGCTTTTAAGAAGGCTAGTAATCATCTACTACTTTGCAGGAACAAAGCCTAATTGGAACATTGCTATCATGGTGTACAGATTGTCCTCTTGAAACCATGCACTGCATTGTAAGCCAAAGAAATACTTTTTCCCTCCTGAATCATTTAAAATAGCTCCTGGTATTCTTTTTCCCCCCCTTAAAGCCGTAGGTCTGGTCAGGCAAGTATCTACGAAATACAGGTAGTCCTTGATTTACAACCGTTGATCTAGTGACCGTTCCAAGTTACAACGGCACTAAAAGAAGTGGCTTATGACCGTTTTTCACACTTAACGACCGTTGCAGCCTCCCCAGGGTCGGGTGATCAAAATCTGGACATTTGGCAACCCCCTCGTATCTACGACGGTTGGGGCATCCCCGGGTCACGTGATCAACTTTTGTGACCTGACAGAGCCAGATTTTGTTGCTAGCTTAACAACTGCAGTGACTCACTTAACAAATACGGCAGGAAAGGTCATAAAATGGGGGCACACTCATTTAACAACCGTGTTATTTAGCAACAAAAATGCAAATCAATTGCAATCATGAGTAGAGGATTGACTGTATGTGGAGATTCTCACGACATAGACAGACCTGTTGTTTTACCTGTATGCCTGCTCCATCGAAAGCTCCATTAATAAGTTAATGATGCTCTTGCCTTTCTGCCTCAGATTTAGTCATGGAGGAATCCTAAGGGGAAGAGTTTTGAAGAGGATACAGTATATGCAAAGCCACACTTCCTGAGAAAGCCAACTCATTTTGGTTTAGCTCTGTGGACCAAATCAGAAGAAGCAGCAGCAGCAGCAGCAGCGATCCTTAAAAGAGTTGGAAGCGCTGAATCTGCTGTTTTGGATACAGTGGGAGTCCCGGAGGTCCCCTCTCCCCAAAGAGAGATTAGCGTGTCATCAGAGCAGCTGTCCGTGGAGATAAAAAAAATCCATCTCTCGTCCCAAGACATCAGGAAACCTCCAGGACCTGTAAGTCTGCAAAAGGGGATCATCGATCATAAGAGTTTCATCTCTTGGAGGACCAAAAAAAATTATCCAATCGAAAATTAACTAGGCGGTGATTTCATGAGCTTTACTTCTGTTGCGGTCAGGGGGAGGTGATTGAAGTGCCAGGTTGAAGGCCTTTCTGAACTTTTAACAAGAGTGAGGCTTGGGGCCCTTTCAAGATTGATTGATTGATTAGGTGCCGTCAAATCACTGTCAACTCTTAGTGTGCACCTAGATATTCTCCATGACAATCTGTCCCTAACTGTAGGAGAAGGAGTGGCAGAACCTGGAGGCAGAGTCTAAAGAGGAATCGGCCTGGAATCCCTCCCTAGCCGCCAGCAGACTAGATCCCACCTTCCTTCACTGCCATTGACCATTATCTCACTTCAGCAGGTACCCCCCTCCCCCCATTAGTTGACAAGATTCCTGTGTGCTGTTTAGCAATACGTCGCTTTAATTGGACCTTCACTGTTTACTTGGTCTTTCATGCCTGACATTAATCTGGTCCTTCAATCTAGACTTTCGCAGACTGCAGAACGTTGGATTGGATCCCACGTATTTGATGGAGTAAAGAGCAATCCTAAAAACAGACGTAATAACCCATTTGCTACTAGTTTTTAAGGTACCGTAAGTGGTTGTGGGTTTTTGGCTGGAATTGACAAATAATAGTTGTTACCTTAGAAGAGGGGTCTTCAAACTTGGCCCTTTGGTGACTCGTGGACTTCAACTCCCAGAATTCCTCGGCCAGCGTGAATTCTGGGAGTTGAAGTCCACGAGTCATCAAAGGCCCAAGTTTGAAGACCCCTTCCCCAGAACATAGAATAACAGGGCTGGAAGGGACCTTGGAGGTCTTCTAGTCCACCCTCTGCTTAAGCAGGAGACCCTAAACCATTTCAGCCAAATGACTGTCCAGTCTCTTCTTAAAAACTCCCAGTGTTGGAGCATTCACCGCTTCTTGAGGCAAGGAGTTCCACTGGTTAATTGTTCTCCCTGTCAGGAAATTTCTCCTTAGTTGCTTCTCTCCTTGATTACTTTCCCTCCATTATTTCTTGTCCTGCTCTCAGGTGATTTGGACAATAGGGTCACCCCTTCTCTGTGAATTCTTTGCAGGAATGTTGTGTTGTTGTTTTTGTTAGCTTGTTTATAATGTGCATTTTGCGTCTCAGTTTCTCATTAAATGTTTTTTGAAACTGAAGTCACTAGGAAGGTTTGAAAACGTAAGTGGAGGCTTTTTGAGGTAGACTGGAGAGAAAATATCTGGTAATATCCATCTTTCCCACAGCATCCCTCTGGCCAGTTGCTGCCATGTATTCCCTGGTCTTCCTCTGTGCCCAGAAAGTTGTCTCCCACTACACAACTCTGAAAGATGCCCTGGGCTTCCTGCCGAAGGAGCTGTATCCCGTCCTGTTCAAGGCCGCCTTCATGGATAAGAGGACGCCCTCGCTCCAGCATTTAGTGCAGAACTGGCCCTTCCACGTCCTCAGTTTCCAGAAGCTCCTGTGCAAGTGTCAGCATTGCGAACGGGCCCTGATCCGGGAGAAGCCGAACAAGCTGTGCATCCAGGCCATCATCTTGGGGGTGGTGACGTATCTCATGAAGATGCTGGAGGATCGAACTCGTACCAAGAGGTACGCGTACGCCTTTGTTCTTTTGTCCCCGCGAGGGTTAAGGTTGGTGGGTAGCAGAATGTGCTTCTCCAGCGAGGCCAGAAAAATACAGGTGGTCCTCGGCTTGCAACAGCTCAGTTAGGCGCAAAGGCACCAAAAAAAGCGACTAGCGACCGTTTTTCGCACTTGCAACCGTTGCGGCCTCCTCATGGTCACGCGATCAAAATTCGGACACTTGGCAAACGATTCGTATTTACGGCCGGTGACTTTAACTGCCACAATGCAGCCCCAAATTTCTTGATGCTTGGTGAGACTTTTGTTAATTGAATTTTGCCCTGTTTTATGACCTTTGTTGCCAGAGTTGTTAAGTGAATCGTTGCAGTTGTTAATAACACGGTTTTTAAGTGAATCTGGCTTCCCTATTGACTGTGCTTGTCATACAGTTATTTATTTATTATTTATTTAGTTAGTTAGTTGCAAAAGGGGATCACGTGACCACACCACACACACACACACACACACACACGACACACTGTGAGTGTCGTCCGTAGGAGGAGGCAGTTGCCAAGCTCCTGGATTTAGATCATGTGATCCTGGGGATGTTGCAAAGGTCGTAAGTGTGAAAAACGGTCATCAGTCACTTTTTTCGGTGCCGTTGTAACTTCGAACGGTCACTAAACTGATGTAAGTCGAGGACTGCCTGTACAAAGTTAACAACAACAGATTCACTTAGCAACTGTGGCAGGGAAGGTCACAAAGCGGGGCAGAGCTCACTTCACTGTCTTGCTTAGGAACAGAAACAGTGTTGTGGTGTTAAAACCAGGCTTCCCTAAAATTTCTAATTTGGGGTGCCTCTCACCTGGCTCTTTCATTTCCAGTTGTCGTTCTATCACACCCTTAAACTTCTCCCCAGCATTTTTAAGACCCTGGCCCTCTTATCTTATCTGGAAATCCATTTCTCATAGCTCGTGATGCCTACACACGTTGTTAAAACCTTTGCTTGTGAAGAGAAAGGTTGGGTTCCTGTGCCTGATGTTCATTTTATTTGCCCAGTGCCCGTCCTGGACCCTTTGCCCGAAAGACGCTGAGTATACCAAACTGTACCCAATGAGGCAATCCAGTAGTAAAGCAATTTCTTCCAGGGACACCGGAATAATTTTAGCAAAGGAACACGGTGGACACAACAGAATCCTATTTCCTTCCTGGTCCCCTCAGAACACTTATTATTTTGTTGTTGTTGTTAGCTGCGAAGTCGTATCTGACCCATCGCGACCCCATGGACAACGTTCCTCCAGGCCTTCCTGTCCTCTACCATCTTCTGGAGTCCCTTTAAGCTCACGCCTCCTGCTTCAGGGACTCCATCCAGCCACCTCATTCTCTGTCGTCCCCTTCTTCTCTTGCCCTCAATCTTTCCCAGCATTAGGCTCTTCTCCAGTGAGTCTTTCCTTCTCATTAGGTGGCCAAAGGATTTGAGTTTTAGCTTCAGGATCTGGCCTTCTAAACAGCAATCAGGGTTAATGTCAGATAGATAGATAGATAGATAGATAGATAGATAGATAGATAGATAGATAGATAGATAGATAGATAGATAGATAGATAGTTGTTGTTAGTTGCGAAGTCATGTCCGACCCATCGCAACCCCACGGACAACGTTCCTCCACGCCTTCCTTCTCCTCTACCATCTTCTGGAGTCCCTTTAAGCTCACGCCTACTGCTTCAGTGACTCCATCCAGCCACCTCCTTCTCTGTCGTCCCCTTCTTCTCTTGCCCTCCACCTTTCCCAGCATTAGGCTCTTCTCCAGTGAGTCCTTCCTTCTCATCAGGTGGCCAAAGTGTTTGAGTTTCTGCTTCAGGATCTGGCCTTCTAAAGAGCAGCCAGGGTTGATCTCCTCTAGGACTGACCGGTTTGATCGCCTTGCAGTCCAAGGGACTCGCAGGAGTCTTCTCCAGCATCAGAGTTCAAAGGTCTCCATTCTTTGGCGCTCAGCCTTTCTTATGGTCCATATTATTTAGGCTTGTGCAAAGGGTGACCTCTAGGAAGGCAGACCAGCCCACTCGGTGATCAGCTGGAGTAATTACAGATGCCACGTTTCCCCAAAAATAAGACCCAACCAGGAAAATAATCCCTAGCGTGATTTTTTTCAGGACGCTCGTAATATAAGCCGTAGGCCCCCAAATAAGCCACCGTTAAGATTGTCAGCCAGGCGGACACATTTAGATTAGATTAGATTTTTTTTTCTAGATTAGATAACCTTTATTGCCATTTTATACTGTGGGCGCAACGGCACACATTAAAAATGGAATGTAGTTGCTTGCTCTCAAGTGTACACATACGTAGCACACATTTAAAACATACTCTATACAACATAGGTATAGACCTACACCCTTACATTGAAGTAACATATAAATATTAATCGCAATCACATTTAGGACCGTATTTCCCTGAAAATAAGACCAAACTGGAAAATAAGCCTTAGTTAGTGCATCTTTTGGAACAAAATTAATATGAGACCCGGTCTCATTTTTGGGTAAACATGGCAGTCCTCACCTTACCACAGTTCATTTAGCGACCAACGTCACCACGGCCCTGAAAAAAGAGACTTATGACCGTTTTTCACACTTAACGACTGTTGCAGCATCCCCAGGATCACATGATCCAAATTCAGAGGCTCGGCCACTGGCTCACATCCACGAGGGTTGCGGTGTCGCCCGGGATCACGTGATCCCCTTTTGTGAATCTCTGACGAGCAAAATCAACGGGAGAAGCCGGGCAGCTTCCCAGCTCTAGCGATTCACGTGGTAGGCAGCTTGCACCAAGCCAGGCCAGCAAACTCGACTCCTAAAAACTTTTAAGCAAGGCATCCTTCGTCTTAAAACTATAATGCTTTTAAGCAAGGCATCCTTCGTCTTAAAACTATAATGCGGCTTTTGGAAAGCCAAATGAAACATATCTTATTCACAAACTAAAATGAGAGATTTTGGCTTTGCACGGAGGACAGGTCCCAGATAAGCAAAAGTTACTTTGGGGTCCCCGAGCGTGGTTGTTTTCTCGGAAGACGTTTCATGACCCAACTAGATAACACCATCAGTGTTAGAAGGGAGTGAGGTTTCATCGTGATAGCACAGATGCGGTCAGCTAGTTTTCATGAAATGTCCCCAAGCAAATGACCAAGCTCAGACACCGCCAAGGCCCCACAGTCGTCCTCCTCCTCCTCCCTGCAAACTGCACTCCCTTCTAGCACTGATGATGTTACCTAGTTGGGTAATGAAATGTCTGGAAGAAAACCACCCAGCTCAGAGGGCACCAGGGACCCCACAGTCGTCGTCTTCTTCTTCTTCTTCTTCTTCTTCTTCTTCTTCTTCTTCTTCTTCTTCTTCTTCTTCTTCTTCTTCTTCTTCTTCTCCTCCTCCTCCTCCTCCTCCTCCTCCTCCTCCTTCTTCTCCTCCTCCTCCTCCTCCTCCTCCTCCTCCTCCTCCTCCCTGCAAACTATCTTCTAGCACTGATGATATTACCTAGTTGGGTAATGAAATGAGAGAGCAGCAAGGACCCCACCGTCCTCCTGCTTTAACGGCTTTCCTTTTTGCAGCAAGGGTCAGCGCTTGCAGATCCTGGACATGACGGGCCTGCAGGATGAAGGGCACGGGCCGGAGAGCATGAGCCTGTGGTCCAGGACGGTCACGCTGGCCAAGGCCTGCCTGGATGTCTCCAAGCAGCAGAGCAAGTGCTTGAAGCGCTCTTCCAAGCGGAGGAAGGGCCCCTACAGCAGCTCGGTGGCCCAGCCGGCGCCCCAGCCCATTTCCGTGGATGTCTGGGTGGACCTCTTTGTCAACAGCACCTCCTACGTGGTGCTGAAGGACGCCCTGCAGATCAACAGCGGCAACGCCCTGCGCCTGCGCTGCCGGGACTTCCGGGCAGAAGAGCTCTCCATCGCCAGCACCGTGGGGCTCCTGGAGTTCCTGGACCCGGCCGGGGTCCGGCAGGTGGACCTGCGTTTCAACAACCTCGGCCTCTCCGGCCTCAGGGTGGTCCTCCCGTACTTGACCAAGTTCACCAACCTGGCCAGCCTGAAGCTGCCCTACAGCAACATCGACGTCCGGCGTCTGACGGTGGGCATGGAAGGGAGCCTGCAGTACTTCGCCAACCAGCTCAGCCGCATGAGCTGCCTGAAAGAGCTGAACCTGGGCTCCTCCCGGCTTTCGGGAAAGTTGCGGCAACTCCTGGGGTAAGAGATCCAGGCGGAGCGGCTCTGCCCACGGGGCAGAGGAGGGGAAGGCCGAGTTCCTCCTTCGAGCAAAGTGGCCGCGCTCCCATTCAGAAATTTCATTTCCATTTGCCGCCTGTCTCTTCCACCACCCCCTCCCTCCGATAATTTTTATTTTTATTCTTTATGATTCATTTGTCAAAATGTAAAATACAAAAATGAGAAACAGGGGAAAATAGGGAAGGAGAAGAGGACGAGGAAAAAGCGTAGGGTGACGCGGAGAGGGGAAAGGGTTAAAGTTTGTAGGATGCCATGCGTTTGTGGGCTTAATGTGTACTTTTGCGTTGCTTTTTATTTGTTTAAATCTCTCCTGTGCTGCCTTTCACTTCTTAAAAGACCCACTAAATTGGTGGCGCGCAAGCTGAACAGTTGACCAGTGGAACGCTCCAACACTGGAAGTTTTGAAGAAGAGACTGGACAACCATTGGTCTGGAATGGTCTAGGGCAGGGGTAGGCAACCTCGGCTCTTTTATGACTCGTGGACTTCAACTCCCAGAATTCCTGAGCCAGCATGGCTGGCTCAGGAATTCTGGGAGTTGAAGTCCACGAGTCATAAAAGAGCCGAGGTTGCCTACCCCTGGTCTAGGGCAGGGGTAGGCAACCCTGGTATAGGGTTTTCTGCCTGAGCAGGCGACTCTTGTTATTTTGTAATCTCAAGCCTTGGCATGGATGTGGGCCTTGAAACCTTTAATGAAGCCCCAGAGAGCTTCAGGGCACGTTCTTGAATTGTAATTTTCAGGGCGCCCAAAAGGGAGATTGGGAAAAAAAGAAAAAGAAAAGATATATATATATTCACGGTTGGATTCATTACTTATAACTGCTTAAGTGCATATCCTTGGGCAAATGAAACACATTTGATTTGGCATCCTTTTTTCTCTTCCCCCCCCCCCCCCCATTTTCATTTTATTAGTTGGGGTTGAATATCTTTTTGCGTTACTTAGATCATACCGCGTGTAAGGTTTTGTTGTTGTTTTTAAAATTAGGGTAAGCCCCCCCCCCCAGACTTAACCTGCGGCGAGATGGGCGGTCAGTAAATTTCATCGGTAAAACAACCAGCCTTGGCTGTGACTCTTGGCCACGCGTCCTTGGCGCCCGGCAGGCCGGGCCCAAGGGTGCTTCCACTCCAGAAACGGCCGCAGAGCTCGTTGTGTTCCCAGCCTGGGTGGGGTGGGGGGGCTGTAGAGCATAACATGGGGGGGACAGGGGGGGCTGCCAGTCCTTAAGCGGCCTTCTCTCTCGCTGTGTCTGCAGGGACCTGCGAAGCCCGCTGGAGAGCCTGGAGCTGGCCTTTTGCTGCCTGCTGCCCAACGACTTCGCCTACCTGTCGCAAAGCCTGCACACCTCGGCCCTGAAGAAGCTGGACCTGAGCGGCAACAACCTGTCCGACAGCCTCCTCCAGCCCCTGCAGGGCCTGCTGACCGAGGCCGCCGCCTCCTTGCTCCACCTGGACATCATGGAGTGCCGGCTGATGGACACCCACCTCAACCTGCTCCTGCCCGCCCTCTGCCGCTGCTCCCGCCTCCGCTACCTGGGGGTCTTCGGCAACCCCATCTCGGCCAAAGGGGTGAAGAACCTGCTCCACAAGACGGTGGGCCTCTCGGACCTGCGGCTGGTCATCTACCCCTACCCCGTGGACTGCTACGGGGACGACCTGCCCTGGCCCCCCACCTCCTCCAACCTGCTCAACGGCTCCGTGGACGAGGAGAAATTCTCCCGGGTCAGCAACGAGCTCCAGCAGATGCTGCTGAGCGCCAACCGGGCGGACGCCATCTGGACCACGAACCTTTGTCGCCACAACAGCCTCGACTATTTCAGTTTATAGCCCCCCCCCCGCCCCCACTTGGACCTCCGTACTCTTCTCCTCCAAAAGAGGGAATAAACCCCCTCCTCTCCCCTCTCTTGTCGCTGATCTCAGCCCCCCCTCCTCCCGGAAGCCACATGGGAAAGGAGCCAGCGAAGGGGAACCCCCACGCAGGGAGGGGGGGCACAGTTGGGGCAAGGGGGGGCACTCTGCCCTCTTTCCATCTCTGCTGAAGATGGATGCCAGCCCGGAGGGCCAGTTCCAGCGTTATTCTTCTTTTCCATTGCAATTCCAATGCATGTAGCAAGGGGGGGTGGGGGGGGGTGGGGGGGTGGAACAGTCATTTTCCTGGTTGGTTGATTGGGTTTGTGTTTTTTTTCTTTCTTTTTTTAAAAATTCTGTACATGAGAATGTAGCGTTCTGTTGCTGTGTGTGGGGGGGGTGGTCCGAGACGGGAGGGTGTAGTTGGGCGCTTTTCGCCTCTTGTCGTTTGCCCTCTCGTGTTGGTCGGATAAGGTGGGAGCAGGAAGGCTTGTGGGTCTCGGGTTTGGAGGGAAGCCTTGTTTTACGACGGGCGGCGGGGACGGGGAAGACGACACGACGGCTTTTATCTTTGAAATAAAAGACGATGGCTCTCCGAGCAAAAATACTGGAATCTTGTCATTTACTTGCGGGAAGGGTTAGGGTTCTGCCTGAAGCGCCAGCTGTTTCCGACTTGAATTAAAGTTCTGATCGAGCTGAAGCTGAACTACGGATGAGTAGACAAAATGTGAAACTTACAGCCGTAGTGGTGCAGTGGTTAGAAGGCAGAACTCTCGCGACTGCCAGCAGTTCGATGCTGAGCGGCTCCAGGCTGACCCGTCCTTCCAAGATCAGTCAAATGAGCACCCAGATTGTTGGGCTACACGTGCTGACATTTGTACACCGCTCAGACAGGGTTGTAAAGCACCACGGAGTAGTAAGTCTAGATGCTGTTACTGTGGCTATTAAAGGGATGGCCGTCCCAAAGGTGCTTTTTCCAAAAGGCAACTGGACTTCCTTAAGGTTTCCCCCCCCCCCTTTGGAAACGTTTATTTTTATTTTATTTATTTATTTTATTGAATTTCTATACCGCCCTTCTCCCGAAGGACTCAAAGAGAAACGATGAGAAGCCAAATAAATGTTTCCAAAGGAAAAAAGGCAAGGCAGTCTAGCTGCCTTTTGGAACAACCCTAACTTGGATGGTTGAGAATCTCCATAGACAACGGGATGGTAAGAGGGAAAGAAAAAACATAGTGAAAGAAATAATAATAAATAATAATATTTTTTTAAGGAGATACCTGGTTGATACCTAGGATGCTGGCAGCAACCCGTGTCAACCATTAATTAGTGCCAGTCAGTTTGAGTGTTCAGTTGACTGAGGTTCATGTTTTATGAATAAAAGTTTTATAATAATAATAAAGTCGGAAGGGACCTTGGAGGTCATCTAGTCCAGCCCCCTGCTCAAGTGGAAGACCCTACACCATTTCAGACAAATGGCTGTCCAGTCTTCTCTTTAAAACCTCCAGTGATGAAGCACTCACAGCTTCTGGAGGCAGGTGGTTCCACTGCTTAATTGTTCCAACTGTTAGGAAATTCCTCCTTAGTTCCAGGTTGCTTCTCTCCTTGAGACGTTTCCATCCGTTGCTTCTTGCCCTGCCTTCAGGCGCTTTGGAGAATAGCTTGACTCCCTCTTCTTTGGGGCAGCCCCTGAGATACTGGAAGGCTGCTATCAGGTCCCCCCCTCGTCCTTCTCTTCATTAGACTACTACACCGACCCAGTTCTCTGCCCTCTTTCCAGAGTCTCAGCATTTTTTTACATCATACTGCACCCTTATGACTTGGTAGTTGCTCTTTTGCTCTGCCAAGTTCTCAGCTGCCATTGCTTATGCCAGTGTTCTCCCAAGGAGAGGAGCCTTGGTGGAGCAGTGGGCTAATGCCTCCTTAAGTAACACCAGCTGCCTGCAATTAGTGCAGGTTCGTATCCCACCAGGCTCCAGGTTGACTCAGCCTTCCATCCTTCCGAGGTAGGTAAAATGAGGACCCAGATTGTTGGGGGCAATAAGCTGACCTTGTAATGATGCCCCTTGGGGTGTGTGTGTGAAAGCCCTAATAAGCAGGCATATACATAGAATGAAGGCTACTGCTAAGCTTGTAAGCCGCCCTGAGTCTTCGGAGAAGGGCGGGATATAAATGGAATTAAAATAAAATAAATAAATAAAATAAAGTCCCAAGAAATTTGTGGCTTGATAGTTTTTTTTAATTTTTATTTTAATTCCATTTATATCCCGCCCTTCTCCGAAGACTCAGGGTGGCTTACAAGGTTGTCAAACAGGATACAGTGCTCCGAGCGTTGGTCCCTCTCGGATGTCCGTCTGGCCCACAGGTGTCAAACTCGATCACGTCAGGCGACGTATTGCAGTGTTTTTTGCCTTTGCGGAGCTGGGGTGACGTGGCCTGTGTGTGACGCCTCCACCCCCGCGGGCCACCAGTTTGACACCCCTGGTCTAACCCAGGGCTTTTCAACCTTTTCACCCATTGTACCACTTTTAGGATACGGCAACATCCGAGTACCACCAGTCGCCTAGCAAGGTGTCAAAAACCAGATGACCAAAATAAAAGGAAAAAAGTGATGAAGTACAGGTAGTCCTCGACTTACAACAGTTCGCTTAGTGACTGTTCAAAGTTACAATGGCACTGAAAAAAGTGCCCCCCAAGCCACAGCCGAGCAAGACGCCTGCCTGCCCGCCCGGCGGCGCTCTTCCTCCTGTCCGAGGAAGGGGGTGGGGTGGAGGTGTTTGATTTTTATCCCCCCCCCCCATCTGCTGGGTGGTTGCAGCAGGTTTTTGTTACTTCACAGGACCCTGGGACACTCTGACCGTCATAAATATGAATCAGTTGCCAAGCATCTGAATGGAAATCAGCTGGAGCCTGGTGCTGATCCTGGCGCTTCCGCTGAGCCCTGACAGCCCTGCAGCTCCAGCCGTCTCTCGCTCAGGCTTCTGCGGTGCTGCCACCGGTTCAGCTCATTCCCCTCCCCCGCTACCACTTTTCTAGGATGGCCGCATACCACCTGCCAGGTGCCAAGGTACCACAGGTGGTACCCGTACCACTGGTTGAAAAGCCCTGGTCTAACCCATAGAAAGAATGGGGAGAAGACAATTGAACGTGTGCGGTTTGACTTGTGTGCTCTTTGCACCGTGGCAGTGTGGACACGCCGCAGTTTTCAGTGCCAAACGCTATACAGTTGGTCCTCGACAATTCATTTAGTGACTCTTCAAAGTTACAATGAGACTGGAAAAAGTGACTCTTGACTGTTTTTCATACTTACCTTTGTAACCACCCTGTGGTCGCATCATCAACATTTGGACTCACATCAGCTGCCAAAAAAGCCAACACAGTGCTAGGCTGCATTAACAGAGGGATAGAATCAAGATCAAGTGAAGTACTAATACCGCTTTACAAAGCCTTGGTAAGGCCACACTTGGAATCCTGCATCCAGTTTTGGTCACCACGAGGTTGAGACTCTAGAAAGAGTTCAGAGAAGAGCAACAAAGAGGATCGGGGGACTGGAGGCTAAAACATAGAAGGATCGGTTGCTGGAATTGGGTATGTCTAGTCTAATGAAGAGAGGGACGAGGGGGGAGATGATAGCCATCTTCCAGTATCTCGGGGCGGTCCCAAAGAAGAGGGAGTCAAGCTATTCTCCAAAGCACCTCAAAGCAGGACAAGAAGCAACGGATGGCTGGAGAATTCTGGGAGTTGAAGGCCACGAGTCTTTCAAGTTACCAAGTTTGGAGACCCCTGGTGTAGAATCATAGGAATCAAACTCCAGCCGCTTTTCAGGGGGCGGGGGGAAAAGGAAATCATTGGTACGAAAAATAATAATAATAATGGATGAGCGTTTTGGTTTCGAGAGAAGGTGAAAACTTTCCAAAGTGAAAGACCAAAAAAAAAAAAAGGCAAGCAAAAGACAGAACTTTGTACAAGTTGCCAATTTCGGTAGCCTCCAAAGCCGGAACCCGCCCCCTTTGTACAACTCCCTTGCTTATCTAGGTAGCCTTAGGCTTTCAGGCCTAAGGCGGGACTAGAACTCACCCTCTCCTGGCGATTGGCCCAAAGTCACCCAGCCGGCTTTCATGCCAAAGGCGGGACTAGAACTCACCGTCTCTTGGTGATTGGCCCAAAGTCGCCCAGCCCGCTTTCAGGCCTAAGGCGGGACTAGAACTCACCCTCTCCTGGTGATTGGCCCAAAATCATCCTACCAACTTTCAGGCCTAAGGCAGGACTAGAACTCACCCTCTCCTGGTGATTGGCCCAAAGTCACCCAGCCGGCTTTCAGGCCTAAGGTGGGACTAGAACTCACCCTCTCCTGGTGATTGGCCCAAAGTCACCCAGCCGGCTTTCAGGCCTAAGGCGGGACTAGAACTCACCGTCTCCTGGTGATTGGTCCAAAGTCACCCAGCCAGCTTTCATGCCTAAGGCGGAACTAGAACTCTCCTGGTGATTGGCCCAAAATCATCCTACCAACTTTCAGGCCTAGAACTCTCCTGGTGATTGGCCCAAAATCATCCTACCAACTTTCAGGCCTAAGGCGGGACTAGAACTCACCCTCTCCTGGTGATTGGCCCAAAGTCACCCAGCCGGCTTTCATGCCTAAACTGGGACTAGAACTCCCAGTCTCCCAGTCTCTAGCCTGTTGCCTTCACCATTAGATGAAACTGGCTTTCAGAATGAGGCAGTTTTTAGAACCAAAATACTGAATAATGTGAACAGCTTTTTTGCGTTATGCCGCCCCAAAGACTGATGCAATATAATTTGTTTATCATGAGCTGTTACCACTAAGATACAAACATCCCTAGTTTTGTTCAAGAAAGTCCAGCAGGAACATTGAGAATGGTTTGCTGGCTGCTACAACGGATTGCAATTTTGAAGGGAAATACAGACCTGTATTTGTTGCATTTATATCTTGCTTTCCTGCCAGAAGCTCAAGGTGACGTGCAAAAGGACCTCTATTTTTATCCTGGCAACAGCCCTGGAATGGAGATTATCACGTGAAGTGATAGCACCGCTCTATCCTGCACTAGTGAGGCCGCACTTGGAATACGGCATCCAGTTCTGGTCGTCATGATACAAAAAAGATGTTGAGAATCTGGAAAGGGTGCAGAGAAGAGCATCAAAGATAATTGGGGTGCTAGAGGCTAAAACATACGAAGAACAGTTGCAGGAATTGGGTAGGTCTAGTTTAATGAAGAGAAGGACAAGGTGGGACATGATAGCAGTGTTCCAATATCTCAGGGGCTGCCACAAAGAAGAGGGAGCCAAGCTATTCTCCAAAGTGCCCGAAGGCAGGAGAAGAAGCAACAGATGGAAACTCGTCAAGGAGAGAAGCAACCTGGAACTAAGGAGAAACTTCCTGACAGTGAGGACAATTAACCAGTGGAACAACCTGACTCCAGAAGCAGTGAATGCTCCAACACTGGAAGTTTTTAAAGAGACTTTAGGGGGTTAAAGGTTGGAGTAGAACAGTGGTTCTCAACCTGTGGTCTGCAGACTCCTGGGGGGGGGAATGTGATGACACACAGGGTTCACATCAAATCTGCAGACCACACCAAGCTGGCAGGAATAGCCAATACTCCAGAAGATAGGCTTAAGATACAGAAGGATCTGGACAGACTCGAACACTGGGCACTATCTAACAAAATGAAATTCAATGGTGAAAAAAGTAAGGTTCTACATTTAGGCAGGAAAAATCAAATGCAGAGGTATAGCATAGGTGGTACCTTGCTCAATAGTAGTAACTGTGAGAGGGATCTCAGAGTCCTAGTGGATGATCCCTTAGATATGAGCCAGCCGTGTGCTGCAGCTGCCAAATAAGCCAACACAGTCCTTAGGCCGCATTAACAGAGGGATAGAATCAAGATCACGTGAAGTACTAATACCACTTTACAAGGCCTTGGTAAGGCCACACCTGGAATATTGCATCCAGTTTTGGTCACCACGATGTAAAAAAGATGTTGAGACTCTAGAAAGAGTGCAGAGAAGAGCAACAAAGATGATCAGGGGACTGGAGGCTAAAACATAAAAGGAACGGTTGCTGGAACTGGGTATGTGCAGTTTAATGAAGAGAAGTACGAGGGAGGACACAATAGCAGTCTTCCAATATCTCAGGGGCTGCCCCAAAGAAGAGGGAGTCAAGCTATTCTCCAAAGCATCTGAAGGCAGGACAAGAAGCAACGGATGGAAACTAGTCAAGGAGAGGAGCAACCTGGAAATAAGGAGAAATTTCCTGACAGTTAGAACAATTAACCAGTGGAACAACCTGCCTCCTGAAGCTGTGAATGTTCGAACACTGGAGGTTTTTAAGAAGAGACTGGACAACCATTTGTCTGAAATGGTACACGGTCTCCTGGCTTGAGCAGGGGGTTGGACTAGATGACCTCTAAGGTCCCTTCCAAATTATTATTATTATTATTATTATTATTGTTGTTGTTGTTGTTGTTGTTTTTGTTATTATTATTGATTTAATTCTTGAGTTAAGTCTTGGTCTGTGGCCACAAAAGGTATTTAAAGGGAACTCACGGTGAAGAAAAGTTTGAGAACCATTGGATTAGAACAGGGGTCCCCAACCCCCGGTCCGTGGACCAGCACCAGACCGCAACATGCCAGCAACCGGACCGCACAAACAAGCAAAACCCCATCCATGGGATGCAGGCAGCACACAAAACCACGCACCCTCCGGTCCACGAAAAATCCTCTCTCCATGTAACCAGTCCCTGGTGCCCAAAAGGTTGGGGACCTCGGGACTAGAAGACCTCCAAGGTCTAATCCTATGCCAGGGGTAGGCAACTTTGGCTCTTTTATGACTTGTGGACTTCAACTCCCAGAATTCCTGAGCCAGCCATGCTAAGGGGAAAGGGAGAGGTTTCCATATTGAGCCATGCTGGCTCAGGAATTCTGGGAGTTGAAGTCCACCAGTCATAAAAGAGCCAAGGTTGCCTACCCCTGTCCTACATTGTATCGCACCCTGTGACATCCTACCTGTGAAGCCTACGTTGAAGATGGGTGCTCTCTTCCAAATACCAGCTGTCGCAACGTTCCCCCAGCAACTCATGCTTGGCTGCGCATAGGCCATGATGCCACAATGGCGGTGACATCACCCCTTGAGGTCACGGGCTGGCCAGAATTCTCGGCCTAAGAAAGAATTGGCTGGAAGGCCTTACAGGCAGAAATAAAAACAGGGTGGGTGTGAGCGTGCCCTCCTGGGACAGATAACGGTGCTAAGTTGGCTTTGCCAATAATGCAGGAAACTTCCGGAGGGCAGGAGCACCGTCCTCTGCCCACTCACCCTCTTCTTTTCTCTTCGCCAGGTCACAGACCAACACGTAGCAACGCAGGCCAACCCTTCAGATATTGGCCACGGAGAAAAACATCCAGGTAGCCCGTCCTGCTGTTTTGCGCTTCCCATCAGTCGGCGCGGCTTTGCTTGTGACGTTTCCAGTAGGTTTGGCTGAAGACAAGGGGTTCGGATCTTAGACTAACCAGGGCTAAACCCTCATTGAAAGAAGTCTCAGCTTCTTTAAGGTGGCTGCTTTCCAAAACTTACCCTACAACCCAAACCCGGTTCGTTTTCCAAAATAGAATGGACAGCCATTTGGGAGGGTACTATAAGGTCTCCCGACCTGAGCAGGGGGTTGGACTAGAAGACCTCCAAGGTCCCTTTCAGCCCTCGGATTCTGTTCGTTTATTTACTTATATTTATCTACGTATGGCACATTGACATCATACTTCAGTAAAAAGGTACGCAGCGACAAAATACAAAACATAGACTATAAGATCTGTAATCTTAAGAGGAAGATTACAAACATACATCTAACTTTCAAATAATATATATATTATCGGGAAATCAGAGGGATCTCCATTACAGGTAGTCCTCGACGTACGGCCACAACTGAGCCCCAGTTTCCTGTCGCTAAGTGAGACGTTTGTTCAGTGAGCTTGGCTCCCTTTTACGACCCTCTCGCCAGAATGAAGTTACGTGAACCACCACAATTGTTAAATTAGTCACACTGTTCTTAAGTGAATCTGGCTTCCTCATGGCCTTCGCCTGTCACAAGGTTCGCAAAAGGGGATCATGTGACCCTGGGATGCTGCGGCCGTTGTAAATATGAGTCAGTCTGCAACCATCTGAACTTCGATCAGCGGACCCTGGGGACGCTGCCAAGTTCGTAAGTGAAAATCAGTCCTAGGTCACCTTTTTCAGTGTTTCTAACACTAAGTCGAGGACTGCTTACATAGGCTGTTTTGTCACCCTGCCACCATGTTGGATAGTTTGTTTTTCGGTCCCACAGTCACAATTTGATGGGGGTATTTTGTCCCACTTACAGAGGGCGACTGAGAATCTATGAATCTGTGTCAACCCCACATCCCTAACTCAGCTGGTTGTTTGAATGTGTCAAAAAAACTCAAGGTGTCACTGACAACTACAGGATCAAGGCATGTCCCGAAGCTCACTCCATCGCAAAGTCGTAGTGCCGTTGTGATTTCTTTAATCCCCTCCTCTGCACACGCTCCCAATTTCGGCCAGCCAGGTGCCAAAGCCCTCCAACTAGAAGTGGATAACTTAAGAGGTCCCCAACCTTTTGGCCACCAGGGACTGGTTCTGTGGAGAAAGGGTTTTTTTTGCAGATCGGAGGGTGTGTGGTTTTGTGTACTGCCTGCATCCTACGGATGGGACTTTCCTTGTTTGTGCAGACCGGTTGCGGGCGTGCTGCGTCCTGTTACTGGTCCATGGAGCGGGGATTGGGGACCCTTGGTATAACTTGACAACTCTCTGCGGGACAACTTGACGATTCAGTTTAATAATTTAAAATAGTTTCTAAAAATATTTTAAGTTTTGCAATTCAAATTTGATTTTGTCCCTCCTTCGGCATCCTTTCTTTGATATTAGTGTACATTTTGTCCCGCAGCTAGTTGGCTCAAGCAAATTGACCACGGCGAATTGACTCTGGCGAGATGGCTGTGATGAGCTGTCCTAGACCCCCTTTTAACAAATTCTCTGGGTTTTTTCTTTCTTTTTTTTGCATTCGCTTTTGTTACCTTTCCCTTTAATAAGGGGAACAATTCAGAACATTCCTCCTTCTTATTAAAGGTAAAGGTAAAGGTAAAGTTTCCCCCGCACACGCGTGCTAGTCGTTTCCGACTCTAGGGGCCGGTGCTCATCTCCGTTTCAAAGCCGAAGAGCCAGCGCTTGTCCGAGGACGTCTCCGTGGTCATGTGGCCGGCATGACTAGATGCCAAAGGCGCACGGAACGCTGTTCCCTTCCCACCGTTGTGGTCCCTATTTTTCTACTTGCATTTTTACGTGCTTTCGAACTGCTAGGTTGGCAGAAGCTGGGATGAGTAACAGGGCAATCTATAAAGGGGAAGGTGTGATTTCTCCCTTTGTTTTTTTTTCTCCAGTGAAATGAATAAAAGAGAGACTGCTTTGCCACTGAAGCACTTCAAATTAAACCGTAAATCAAATGATCTTCCTTGTCTTGGTGTCAGAATTGGGATCTAGCAGGCCAAGGGGCTTATCTAGAAGCCACATTTGACTCATAGACATCAGTACCTCGTTGCTGACGCCTGCTGTTTCGCCTCCCCCCTCCCCAGATGGAGACGTACGAGGATCACCCCTGGTGCTCCTACAGCCATACAAGTGGGGAAGAGGAGATGACCGATGAAGAAATCCACGGCCGTGACCGGCAGCTGGCCAAGATCAGAGCTCGGAGTAACAGCCGATCCCGCCACCGATCCTCCTTCCTGGTGGATGAGCTTGACATGCTGATGGACAAGGCGGCCACCACCATTCAGGCCACGTGGCGAGGCCACCTGACCCGCAAGCAGCTCATGACGGAGCAGGCTGCGGCCACCACCATCCAGGCCGCTTGGAGGCGATACATCACTCGCGAGTACCACGCTCTGCAACGGCAGCAGGAGCCTTCGGCGCAAGTCTACAGGCACCGAAGAACATCCTCCATTTCCTCCTTTGGGAGGGGAAGAGAATCCTGGGGGTACCCCAGGATGGACAGGGAGAGAGCTGCCCAGATCATTCAGGCGCACTATCGGGGCTACATGACTCGCCAGGCCCTCGCCGAATGCCAGCAGGCAGCCACCACCATCCAAGCTCACTGGCGGGGATACCGTACCCGACGGGACATGGCCCAAGCAGGAAGCCACACTTACCACCCTGGACGTCCACAGAGGACCTACTACAGTCCCCCAAGGTTTCCAACAGGGACCTACTATGGCCATCCCAGCTACATGCCTGGAAGCTCCTCCTGGGTGGGCCCGTACCCCAGGAAACACTGGCGCAAGTGCCTTGTGGGAGACCCTGAGGAGTGGAAAAGCAAGGTGCCGCGATCCCCATCCTTCCTGGTCCAACAAGAGGACCCCAAGCCCTCCCAGCCCAAGACCTGTCCGCGCTGCGGGAGGTGCACCAGCATCCGTGTGCTTGTGGGCGTGGGCAAAGGGCCGCCATCAGAATCGGAAGTGGAGGACAGTGAATGCGAAGGGCACGCAAGTATTTCCCCGCCCAGGAATGCCCGAAGGATGTCCTACACCTCCAGGCAGGAGGGACCAGCGTACAGGCAGCCACGCCATTACGGGCCACGCTTCTCCTATCAGGGGCCTTCAAAAAGCTACCAGGCAGCTGCCGATGAGCAGCCACGGAGGCAGAGTCGGGAACCCAGCATAGTCATCAGCCAGCGTGTGGCCCCCAGCACACAAACCTCCCTACGGCTGACACGGGAGCGCAGCAGCAGCCGGAGTCTCTCCTCCACCAGTGTCCAGCGGCAGCAACTGCAACAGCAAGGCATGCCTTCCCAGGGCACCTCCGACTGGTTGTATGAAAACTACGGTGCCCGCCGGATGGGCGAAGGCCAGAGGCGCGTGTTCAAGACCAGGAAGCAGATGTGGCATGTGGTGCGCGCAGCCACTCTGATCCAGGCCTTCTGGCGGGGCTGGAGGGTCAGGCAAACGTTGCGTCTCCAGGAAGAAGCGGCGATCAAGATCCAATCCGCCTATCGGGGTTACCGAACCAGAGCTTACCTGATGGAGGTGGGAATCCTCAGTGAAGGGGATCCGGATTAAAACATGCTCAGGGGACTGGTCCTCTTGGAACTGGGAGGGGGGGGAAGAGGCGGCTCAAAGGAGAACACCCATTTCAGCCTCTGTCTCCCGGCCTCCTCGAACAAGGATGCTTGCATTTTAATAAATTGAGCCTAATTATGAATGCTTCTCAAGTTTTGCTTATAGGAAGTCCTTCACTTTGTTTAGTGACCACCTGAAGTTAAAATGGCACTAACACAATGGCTTAGGGCTGCTTTTCACACCTACAGCCGTTGCCGCATCCGTGTGGTCACCGTGTTCAAAATTTGGACGCTTGGCAACTGATGTGCACTTACGACAGGTTGCAGTGTCCCTGGGTCATCCCTTTTTTACGGCGTTCCGGCAAACAAAGTCCATGGGGAATCCTGTTACTCACTTAACAACTGTGGCAAGAAAGGTTGCAAAACGACTCTCTCGCTTAGCCCTAGGAAAGAACAAAAAGGTAGCAGAACAATAAAATAAACAATGAAAGAGAATAAACGAGAAATACAACAATACGATTACCCAAAAAAAAAGAGAGAAACATGTTGAGCAGCAAAATCATTTGGGCTGCAATTTGTTTAATGATTTAAAATTTCATGCTCCAATGTTTGTACCTGTTTTTAGCGTATATGTAAGCCAGCCAGAGTCCTTTGACAGTGAGACGAGTGACGTATAAATGTAAGAAAATGAATAAACTATGTTGGTTAGAGAGATGCCACCACATAAGTAGGCACCTTCCCAGCATCCCTGCCCGTGCAGCCCAACGGCAAGAAAACGTTTCAGTCAGCAGGAATCCTTCAGCAAAATCAAGATTCTCTTCCCCATTATCCCCTGCCCCGTTCCCTAAAAGAAGACAACACAGCCTCAACACCAAGGAGACGCTGGTTATATTTTATTGGCTTCTTTGCTTGGGCAGCCATTTTGTTCCTGGCACAACTACACTTCTTTGCTTGGGCAGCCATTTTGTTCCTGGCGCAACTACACTTCTTTGCTTGGGCAGCCATTTTGTTCCTGGCGCAACTACACTGCTATGCTGTTGTCTGTGCTTTGGGGGCACAGCTGATTTCATGGTTTGGGGTTAGGTGGGGAGAAGGAGCCGTCACATTAACACTGGCAGAGCAGTCTACAAGTAATCCTTGACCTAACAACCATTGATTTAGTAGCCGTTCAAGGTTACAATAGCACTGAAAAAGTGACTTATGAGGGGTTTTCACACTAACCACCGTTGCAGCTTTGCCCCGGTCACGTGATCAAAATTCTGACACATGGCGACGGAGTCACATTTATGACGGTCATCGTGTCCCGGGCTCAAGTGATCACATTTTGTGACCTTCTGACAAGCTAAAGTCAATGGGGAAGCCAGTGAGTCATTAACAACGGTGGCAAGCAAGGTTACAAAATGGGGGCAAAAGCTACTTAAGAACTGTCCTGCTTAGCCACAGAAATTTTGGGTTCAACTGTGGTCATAAGTCAAGGACCGAACGCCTGTAAGGTGGAGGTAAGGAGGGTTTCTTTCCGTTCATTCTACAAATGCCGCTGTGCAGCTCAGGACTGTGACATTATTTTTATCCTTTTAAAACAAAATGACAGGCAAGCCCCCTCCAAAAAACCTGAGCGTCCCACTCAGCCTGCGTGAGGGACTGTAAACGTCGTTCCATCGTCACTGAAGTCTTGGTCAAATTTGCTCAGTTTTGGTCAAATTTGCACAGTGAACCACTTATTCAGCCTTCGGTGAGTTTTTTTCCCGAGCTGCACTTTCTCTGCTGACTGTGACCAAAAGCTTTGTGCGCAAGGTCCTTACGTCCAGTTGCAGAATGCCCGGGGAGAGTCACAACTGATGGCTGGGGAAAGTTCAGGGGTCAAAACCCATTGCTGTCCATCAGCTGTCCTATCACGCTTTTGACAGGCCTATCATTTGAAGATGTCCAGCCTGGTGGGTAAGGTGCCTCCAAGTCTTGTGTCTTGAGGGAACAACCTCGGGAGGAGGAAGAGGAGGAGGTGGTGGTGTGGATTCCTCTTTTGCTTGTGAGTGTCCTGGAGGAATCTGATGGATCACAGTGAGAAGCAAAATGCCGACCTAAGGTGACTTTTCTAGCAAAGCTATTCTGGTGTCCTACGCTTTCAGATTTGAAGGTGAACTTGAAGGACCCCCGTGAATTGCTCCACGGCCTTTCCAGAGAACATTGGACAGCGGGATGGGGATGATCAACACGGTGAGGGCCAAACATGACCCAGGAGTAACCACAGGGTGATGGCTCTCGTTGAACATACACGAGTCCTCTCTGCAATCTGTGGGATGGTCCTGTTGTGACTCAGGGTCAGCCTGTGGGTCCGACAGCCGGCTCCGATGTATCGGAGGACTCAGATGTGGGGGAGGAGGGAAACGAACCGGCTGATGATGATTTGGAGACTTTGCAGAGTCCTCAGCCGGGAACCTCTGCTCAGCTGTGTGAGCCCGAGAGTGCGGAGGATGATGACCCACAGCTGGCCCTGTTCAAGGACGCCCGACGCAGGAGGCAGTCGAGCAGGGACAAACAAAGAAAGGCTATGGGACTCCTCGGGAGGAGGCACAGGGAGACCACGCCCTGAGCTCTCTATAAAAGGAGTGTTTGGGGAGGGGCTGGTTGCTGAAAGCAACTCTTTTGCTTGAGAAGATAAGCTCTTGTGTGTTTACTATTAAATCTTGGCAGAAGCCTTTTAGCCTTGGACGCTTTCCAGTCTCTTCTTTTGATTAGGGGTGCGAGAAGAGGGCTGGTTCAGAACAGGTCCACCCCCACAGGTTCCTCCACTGAAGGCCCCAAACTTAAGCAGACAATGGTAGGAGGAGGTCAAGAAAACAGCTCCATTGGGGAGGGGGAGGGTGTCCATTCACCCCAACTTCCATAGCTCCACTCAGCAGTGGATTTCGTACGCTATCTGAGGCTGGAGCATCACTCCCTGGTTGGAGAAGACCTCGCTGCCTTCTTGGGGACCCTCCTCTTCTCCTTCCAGAGTCTGAGTCGCTTGGTCTTGCAGCTGCTCCGGGAAGACCCCCGCCAGGCCTTCGGGGTCCTTATAGGTGGCAAAGAGGGGCTTGTTGCGGTCGATCACAAACATTTCGTGGCCCCTCTCGTCTCGGTACTCCTCCAGCTGCGCGAAAGTGGTGGGCCCGTCGGAGTAGTCGTTGACGTACAAAATGTTCTCCTCCTTCTTCGCCTTTTTCCGCTTGCGGTGTTTCCGGTAGATCATGATCACCAACAGAAGGGCCACCAGGGCCAGCAGGGAGATGGCTACAGCAATGGCCGTCTGCGTGGCCATGCCCAGGGCGTGGAAGTCCATGCTCTCCATGTCGTACAGGGGCTCCTGGCTGATGTCTACCGACGCCGGGTAGCCCTGCAATTGCTGCTGGTGCTGCGAGAGGTTGACCATGAGGTGGAAGACCACGCGGGCCATCCCGCCGGGATTGGAGGCCTCGCATTCGTATTTCCCGGCATGGGACACCGTCACGTTGTTAAGGAACAGCATCCCGCTGCCGGTGTCCGACTGCTCAAAGCGCTCCCCGACGCTACGCTCTCTCAGCTCAAAGCTTCCACTGGGCAGCCGGGTCCGGCTTCCCCTGGAGCCCCCGGCCCGCCAGTGGGCCAGTTTACGCCAGGTCACGAGTGGCTGTGGGTAGCCCGAGGCCTGACAGGAGATGCGCAGGTCGTCGCCCAGCCGGGCCATGACTTCGAGCGGCTGCACTTGTACGACCGGAGGGATGCAGATCAAGCTGTTTCCGGAAACCTCTGCTAGGCTTTGGTAGGCCAGGCGTGGTGGCTCCGAACACTCGATCTTCTTGTCCAGGGGGCTCAGGAGCCTCTGGCCTTCCTCGCGGATCCAGCTGCTGAGCCAGTGCAGAGCGCAGTCGCACCGCCATGGATTCTCTGCCGGGGGAAAAAAAACCAGGATCCTGTCAATCATAGTTCACTGCAGGTCTTTCAAGAGAAGGCTGGGCCGCCACTTGTCTGGAACGGTATAAGGCAGGGGTAGGCAACCTCGGCTCTTTTATGACTCGTGGACTTCAACTCCCAGAATTCCTCAGCCAGCATGGGGAAACTATGGCTCCTTCATGACTTGCGGACTTCAATTCCCAGAATTCCTCAGCCAGCATGGGGGAAACTATGGTCCCTTCATGACTTGCGGACTTCAACTCCCAGAATTCCTGAGCCAGCATGGCTCAGCTAGGAAACCTCTTCTTTTTCCCTCAGCACAGCTGGCTCAGGAATTCTGGGAGTTGAAGTCCACGAGTCATAAAAGAGCCGAGGTGGCCTAGCCCTGAGCTATGGAGTTGCTCTCTAAGCTTGCTTGTTTCCTTCCTTTCTCCCTCCCTCCCCTCCCTTCTTTGTCCTTGGTGCTCTCTGACCTTAGTTGTTTGCTTGCAGATGTTTCATTAGCCAACTAGGTAACACCATCAGTGGTCTTCCTCCCTCCCTCCCTCCCTCCCTCCCTCCCTCCCCTTCCCTATCCATCCATCCTTGTGATCTCGGAGCTTGGTGGTTTTCTTGCAGACGTTTCATTACCCAACTAGATAACGTCATCATTGACACTGATTCTCTCACTGGCAGTTCAGTCCCATCTCTTACACAACTGAAAGCCGTTGTGACATTAACCCTAACCCTACCCCTGAAAGCCTGACAACTACAATTCTGGGGAGCTACCAAGAGTTCTTTGATCAGCCTCCTAGGCTTTCGGTCCAGCTCGATTGTCTTGCTAAAGCCGAGTCCGATTGCTGGGTTAGACCCGAACACTATCATGCCGGGCCTCGCTCCCCAAAATCCATGAAGCCAGGTCTTCCCACCCTGTACGGTCCCTGCCGTGACGGAACATTGACTGGGTCCAAGTTCTCAGAGGTTCCGGACTTCTTCCTACCGACGATCTCCACGCCTGACTCAAGGGCTTCTCTTTGCCCCAGCTTTTCTTTCATGCAGGAGAAAGGAAGGACTTCCCAAGGTCCCCTTGGACACACCTGTCAGCCTCAGCACTTGCAGACTGATGAGGGGCCTCAAAGTCACCCGGCTGATGGTGCGCAGGTTGTTCTTGCTGAGGTCCAGCAGGGCTAGCGAGGTCAGCCCGGTCAGCGCCTGCTCCTCCAGGATCTCAATGCTATTCTCTTGCAGGTGAAGTTCCTGCAGCCTCTGCAGAGGGAAAACAGGAGGAGAGCTTCAGACTGAGCAGAAAAACCGCCAGCTGACCCAGTCCTGACGCTGTGTGTCTTCAAACAGGGCTCTCCAAGCCTGACCACTCTGGGCCTTGTGGACGTCAACTCCCCAGAATTCCCCAGACAGCGTTCCGGGAGTTGAAGTCCACAATATCTTAAAAGTGGCCAAGTTTGGAGAGCCCTGTCTTAGAACATAGAACTATAGGGCTGGAAAGGACCTTTGGCTCTTTGATGACTGTGGACTTCAACTCCCAGAATTCCTGAGCCAGCGTGGCTCAGCTTGGAAACCTCTCCCTTTCCCCTCAGCATGGCTGGCTCAGGAATTCTGGGAGTTGAAGTCCATAAGTCATAAAGCGGCCTAGGCCAGGGGTAGGCAACCTTGGCTCTTTTATGACTGGTGGACTTCAACTCCCAGAATTCCTGAGCCAGCCTGGCTCAGCTTGGAAACCTCTCCCTTTCCCCTCAGCACGGCTGGCTCAGGAATTCTGGGAGTTGAAGTCCATGAGTCATAAAGCGGCCTAGGCCAGGGGTAGGCAACCTTGGCTCTTTTATGACTGGTGGACTTCAACTCCCAGAATTCCTGAGCCAGCCTGGCTCAGCTTGGAAACCTCTCCCTTTCCCCTCAGCACGGCTGGCTCAGGAATTCTGGGAGTTGAAGTCCATGAGTCATAAAAGAACCAAGGTTGCCTATCCCTGCCCTACTAGACCATTCTGGGTAAATGGTTCTCCATTTCCTTCTTAAAAGCCTCCAGTGTCGGAGCACCCATAACGTCTGAAGGCAAATTGTTCCACTGATTGATTGTTCTAATTGTCAGGAAAAGTTCTCTTTATTTCTAGGCTTGTTCTCTCCTTGATACGTTTCCATCCATTGCTTCTTGTCCTGCCTTCAGGCGCTTTGGAGAATAACTTGACTCCCTCTTCTTTGGGGCAGCCCCTGAGATACTGGAGCATTGCTATCATGTCACCCCTGGTCCTTCTCCTCACTAGACTAGCCGTGCCCAGTTCCTGCAACCGTTCTTCATCTGTTTTAGCGTCCAGTCCCCTCATCATCTTTGTTGCTCTTCTCTGCCCTTTTTCTAGCATCTCAACATCTTTTATTATATTGTGGCAATCAAAATGGGATGCAATATTCCACGTGTGGCTTCACCAGCCCAGTATAAAACAGCATAAAGGAACGTAGCCCATTAGGGTCTATTGAATGTTGATTTATACAATAGAAGGCTTAGTTCAATGCATAAACCTAAGCTTGGCCTCAGTTTCCCAAAACAGGGATTATAAATTGATCAAGGAGAGATTCAACCTGGAAATAAGGAGAAATTTCCTGGCAGTGTCAACCAATGGAACACAAGTTGCCTTCAGAAGAAGCTTCATCCCTGGAGGCTTTCAAGAAGTGACTGGGCTGCCTTCTGTCAGAAATGGTGTAGGGTCTCCCGCTTGGGTGGGGGTTGGACTAGATGACCTCCAAGATCCCTTCCAACTCTGTGATTCTATAATAATAATAATAATAATAATAATAATAATAATAATAATAATAATAATAGTAATAGTAATAATAATAATAAAGTTGGAAGGGATATTGGAGGTCATCTAGTCCAACCCCCTGCTCAGGCAGGAAACCCTAGACCATTTCAGGCAAATGGCTGTCCAGTCTCTTCTTAAAGACTTCCAGTGTTGGAGCATTCGCAGCTTCTGGAGGCAGGTGGTTCCACTGGTTAATTGTTCCGACTGTCAGGAAGTTTCTCCTTAGTTCCAGGTTGCTTCTCTCCTTGATGAGTTTCCATCTATTGCTTCTTGTCCTGCCTTCAGGAGCTTTGGAGAAAATAGCTTGACTCCCTCTTCTTTGGGGCAGCCCCTGAGATACTGGAACGCTGCCATCATGTCCCCCTCGTCCTTCTCTTCATTAAACTAGAGACATACCCAATTCCAGCAGCCGTTCCTTATAATTCTAACTCTAATTAATTCTAATCCTAATTCTTATTCTAATTCTAGTAATTCTAATTCTAATAATTCTAATTCTAATAATTATAATTGTAATTCTAACCCTAATTCTGATTATAATTATAATTTTAATTCTAATTCCAATTCTAATTCTAATAATTCTAATTCTAATTCCAATTCTAATAATTCTGATTCTAATAATTCTAATTCTAATAATTCTAATTCTAATAATTCTAATTCTAATAACTCTAATTCTAATTCTAACACCAACCCTAATTCTAATTATTCTAATTCTAATTCTAACCCTGATTCTAATTCCAATTCCAATTCCGATTCCAATTCTAATTCTAATTCCAATTATAATTGCCATGTGCTGCCTTTAGTGGACCCCCAGGGAGCCTCACCTCCAAGTCGCAAAAGGTGAAATCCGGCAGGCGGGTGATCTGGTTGCCCGAGAGGTAAAGGACCCGCAGGTGCTCCAGACCCTTGAAGATGCTGCTGTTGATCAGATGGATGCGGTTGCCGTTCAGCGCCAGCTCCAGCAGCCGGTTCTGGTGGTGGAAGGCGCCGGGCTCCAGGGCGGAAATGGTGTTGTTCTGCATGTAGAGGTACTGGAGATCCAGGAGAGAGGCCAGCTCTTGTTGCCGGATCTGGGTGATGCTGTTGTCCTGCAGGAAAATGGTCTGCCAAGCCGGGGTGGGGGGAAGGGGGGGAGACAAAGCCCAGATTCAGTAACAGGGTGGGACACAGGTCCTTTGTTACACAAATTACAGCCTGGGGTGCCTGGTGCCCTCTGAGCTGGGTGGTTTCCTTGCAGGCGTTTCATTACCTAACTAGGGAACATCATCAGTGAAAGAAGGGAGGGGGGCTTGCAGGGAGGAGGAGGAAGAGGAGGAGGAAGGAGGAGGAGGAGGAGGAGGAGGAGGAGGAGGAGGAGGAGGAGGAGGAGGAGGAGGAAAGGACTGTGGGGTCCTCAGTGCTCTCTGAGCTTGGTTCTTTTCTTGCAGACATTTCAAGACCCAACTAGATAACATCATCAGTGCTAGAAGGGAGGGGGGTTGGGGAGGAGGAGAAAGGGAGGAGGAGGAGGAGGAGGAAGAGGAAGAGGAGGAAGAGGAAGAGGAGGAGGAGGAGGAGGAGGAAAGGACTGTGGGGTCCTCCTTGATGCTCTCTGAGCTTGGTTGTTTTCTTGCAGACGTTTCATGACCCAACTAGGTAACATCATCAGGGCCAGAAGGGAGTGGGGTTTGCAGAGGAGGAGGAGGACTGTGGGGTCCCTGGTGCTCTCTGAGCTGGGTGGTTTCCTTGCAGAGATTTCATGAGGCAGCCAGGTAGCATCCTCAGTGCTAGAAGGAATGGGGTTTGGGGAGAGGAGGAGGAGGAGGAGAGCTGTGGGGTCCTTCTCCCCGTGCTAAGGGTCTTCTCCTCTTGGGCGGCTCCTTAGCTGTCTTGAGAGTCATTGAAGCTCTACACTCATTTGCCCTCTGGCTGTGGAACCATCCAAGTGGCCTCTGCCACACCGAGCGTGCTAAGGACCGGCCTTCAGGGTACTAACGACCAGACGACTGCCAAGAATATCAGTCCTTCCCTTCTCCACCATTTGGTCAGAACTGAGGAAGCCTCTTGGGCGAGAAGCCGCCTTGGAAAAGCCACTTCCGGAGGGACTGCAGAACCTGGCCCTGCCGGTGGGGGAAGAAGAGGGGGGAGCGCTGGTGGCCTCACCTGGGTGGTGGGGGAGATGCCCCCTGGAATGTCCTTCAGCCCCAAAGAGCCACACTCCACCGTCAGGCTGTAGCAGCGGCAAGGCGCGGGGCAGACGTGCGCCTGGAACACCAGGAGCCCGAGCAGCAGGAGGCAGACCAGTGGGGCCTTCGCCGGGGCCATCCTAGACCAGCTGCAGGAAAGAGAGAGGGAGAGGGAGGGAGGGAGGGAGAGGGAGAGAAAGAGGGAGGAAGAGAAAGAGGGGGAGAGGGAGGGAGGGGGGAGAGGGAGGGAGAGGAGGAAGGGAGAGAAAGAGGGAGGGAGAGAGGGAGAGGGAGAGAGGAAGAGAAAGAGAGGGAGAGGGAGAGAAAGGGAGGGAGAGAAAGAGGGGGGAGAGGGAGGGAGAGGAGGAAGGGAGAGAAAGAGGGAGGGAGAGAGGGAGAGGGAGGAAGAGAAAGAGGGAGGGAGAGAAAGAGAGGGAGGGAGAGAGGGAGAGGGAGAGAAAGAGGGAGGGAGAGAAAGAGGGGGAGAGGGAGGGAGAGGAGGAAGGGAGAGAAAGAGGGAGGGAGAGAGAGGGAGAGAGAGGGAGGAAGAGAAAGAGAGGGAGGGAGAGAAAGAGAGGGAGGGGGAGAGGGAGAGAAAGAGGGAGAGAAAGAGGGGGAGAGGGAGGGAGGGAGAGAGGAGAGAGGGAGGGGGAGAGAGGGAGAGAGAGAGAATTGAAAAAGGGCTCCCAACACTGGAGAGATTGAGGCAGGTCACCCCAAGATGGCCGGATGGGACCCTTTGGCAGTCTGGTGATGACGAGGATCATTAACATGATCTCAAGAGTGCCCAACTGGGCACTTTCTACAGGTAGTCTTTGATTTCAGCCCCATCCTGTCGTGTACAGGTAGCCCTCAACGTTCAACCACAACTGAGCCCAACGTTTATGTTGCTAAGCGAGACAGTTGTTAAATGAGTTTTGTCCCGTTTTACGACTTTTCTTGCAGTCGTTAAGTGAATCACTGCAGTTGTTAAGTTAGTAACACTAGTTCTTCAGTGAACCCAGCTTCCCTGTGGACTTTGTCAGCAGGTGCCAAAAGGGGGATCATGTGAGCCCGGGGACACTGCGACCGTCATAAATACGAGTCATTTGCCAATCGTCTGAATTTTGATCACACCTCCACGAGGATGATATAATGGTCATAAGTGTGAAACATGGTCATAAGTCAGTTTGAATTGTCACTAAGCGAATTATTGTAAGTCAAGTCGACTTACGACCATTTTTTTAGCGACCATTTGAAATGACAACGGCACTGGGAAAAAGGGACCGAGGACTGTTTTTCACACTTAACGGCCGTCACAGCACCCTCGTGGACTTGTGCAACTGGCAGGTGCTAAGGACTGTTGCGGCACTCTGGGATCACGTGATCCACCACTTGTGACCTTCCAAGCCGGCTTCCAACAAGCCAAGTTCACGGGGGAAGCCGGATTCGCTTGACGACCGTATGATTCACTTAATAACTTCAGTGTTTCGCTTGACAACTGTGGCAAAAAGGTCGCAACTGGGAACAAACAGCTGCCTGGTGTAGCCATGGAAATGTTGGACTCTGGAGTCCGGGGTGCTCTCTGAGCTGGCTTGTTTTTTTTTGCAGGCATTTCATGACCCAACTAGGTAGCATCATCAGGGCTACAATGGAGTGCTCTTTGCTGTCAGTTTATAAAAGGTAAAGGTAAAGGTTCCCCCGCACACGAGTGCTAGTCGTTTCCGACTCTAGGGGCCGATGCTCATCTCCATTTCAAAGCCGAAGAGCCAGCGCTTGTCCGAGGACGTCTCCGTGGTCATGTGGCCGGCATGACTAGATGCCAAAGGCGCACGGAACGCTGTTACCTTCCCACCGTAGCGGTCCCTATTTTTCTACTTGCATTTTTTACGTGCTTTCGAACTGCTAGGTTGGCAGAAGCTGGGACGAGTAACAGGCGCTCACTCTGCTACGCGGCACTCGGGATTCGACCCGCCAAACTGCCGACCTTCTGATCGACAAGCTCAGCGTCCTAACCCACTGAGCCACCGCGTCCCTGTCGGTTTATATAGTGGTGCATATATTTGCCTGTCTGGCGGGGGGGGGGGCAGTAGGGAATTTATACAAGCCCAGCACATCAGCCATCAATGGATACATAGACATTAACAACATCTATTTATATTATAGAAGTTGGAAGAATATAACAAAAGATATTTTTCTAATAACTAGAACCTCGGAGTCCTAGTAGACAGTCACTTCAATATGAGCCAGCCGTGTGCTGCGGCTGCCAAAAAAGCCAACACAGTGCTAGGCTGCATTAACAGAGGGATAGAATCGAGATCACCTGAAGTACTAATACCACTTTACAAGGCCTTGGTAAGGCCACACCTGGAATACTGCATCCAGTTTTGGTCACCAGGATGTAAAAAAGATGTTGAGACTCTGGGAAGAGTGCAGAGAAGAGCAACCAAGATGATTAGGGGGCTGGAGGCTAAAACATATAGGGAACGGTTGCTGGAATTGGGTTTGTCTAGTTTAACGAAGAGAAGGGTGAGGGGTGACATGATAGCAGTGTTCCAGTATCTCAGGGGCTGCCCCAAAGAAGAGGGAGTCAAGCTATTCTCCAAAGCGCCTGAAAGCAGAAGAAGAAGCAACGGATGGAAACTGGTCAAGGAGAGAAGCAACCTGGAACTAAGGAGAAACTTCCTGACAGTGAGAACAATTAACCAGTGGAACAACCTGCCTCCAGAAGCTGTGAATGCTCCAACACTGGAAGTTTTTAAGAAGAGACTGGACAGCCATTTGTCTGAAATGGTATAGGGTTTCCTGCCTGAGCAGGGAGTTGGACTAGATGACCTCCAAGGTCCCTTCCAAATTTTATTATTATTATTATTATTATTATTATTATTATTATTATTATTATTATTATTATGGTGATGGATAGAATTTACTTGTAAAAAATAAGAATGTATTGAAATGAACAATGTAAGCACTGTAGACAGGATAATTACTTTTTAATGAAATAGGAAAATGTGGGTTACCCCAAAATTAAGATTTCTTTTATATATTACAGGCTATTCTAGAATATTCTATTGCAATTAGGTAAAACTTAGAAACAGGACATGGATATGCCTAAGTGAAAATGTATTGAAATTTCTTCTAATTGATTATGTCACAAATGTATTGCTTCGGTTAATTGGATTATGTTCTAACTAAGAGAATCGAAGAGGGAATCTTTGTTGACGTGACTTGATTACCCAACCACCGTATTGCTTCATAAATACCTAAATGTAAAATTAAAAAATTAATAAAACTTGTACAAAAAATCCCTCTCAACAACATCTATAGACTACGCAGAACAGACAATCCTCCTCCTCCTCCTCCTCTCCACAAACCCCCCTCCCTTCTAGCACAGATGAGGTTCCCCAGTTGGGTCATGAAACATTTGCAAGAAAACCACCAAGATTAGACAGCAACAAGGACCTTACAGTCCTCTTCCTCCTCCTCCTCCTCCTCCTCCTCCTCCTCCACTCCAAACACCCCCTCCCATCCAGCATGGATGATGTTACCTAGTTGGGTCATGAAACGTCTGCAAGCAAAAAAAAAAACCCCACCAAGCTCAGAGACTACTAAGGACTCCACAAGCACCAAGAAAAACAATATTTCCATTTACTGCCCTACGGGCACCGACCTGGGCTCCCTCTGCCTCAGTTTCCCCACTTTAAAGCTCGAGTAACCCGAGGCTTCCCGAAGGACTTCCCAAGTGGAGTTCAGAGGCTCTAAAGACCAAACGGCAAGCAGGGCACTCGGTCGCCCTTGCGAAAGGAGAGACGCCAGATTGCGATCGACTCTGATCCTCCACGGAGAGGGCAGGGATGACGTGAGAAACAACCAGCCTCTTAATCCCCAGGGGCTCGTAATAAAGAATATTCCCCTGAGATTACAGTGGATTAAGCCTGACGGGTCATTAGAAAAACTTGGTCACAGGGAAAATATCCAGTGTGACCTTTAGCTTGAAAAGCCGGTAGTGGAATTATGGGAGAAATCTGGTCGGCAGGGATCTCCGTTCCCCCCCACACAGACACCACGCAGACCCCCCAAAGGGGGTGAGGGTTTGTAGTTGCCTGCTGGGTGGACGTGTGTGTGTGTGTGTGTGTGTGTGTGTGTGTGTGTGTGAAAGGTGGTGGTGGTGGGGAAAGCATCTGCAAGCTAAGCTCCCAGGGGAAGCTGCAACTCCATTTTTGCAAGAGAATATTTAAAGGGCTCTCCCATAACAGCCCGGCGGCCTTTTCGGGAGCGTCTCCTTCTCAGCCAAAGAAAAGAACGAAGCAACTTCTGCTTGGTTTCCTTACAGAGTACGGAATAACAGAGCTGGAAGGGACCCTGGAGGTCCTCTAGTCCAGCCCCCTGCTCAGGTGGGAGACCCTTACAGAATAACAGAGTTGGAAGGGACCTTGGAGGTCATCCAGTCCATCCCCCTGCTCAGGCGGGAGACCCTTACAGAATAACATGAGTTGGAAGGGACCATGGAGATCCTCCAGTCCAACCCCCTGCTCAGGGGGGAGACCCTTGCAGAATAACACGAGTTGGAAGGGACCCTGGAGGTCCTCTAGTCCAGCCCCCTGCTCAGGCGGGAGACCCTTGCAGAATAACACGAGTTGGAAGGGACCCTGGAGGTCCTCCAGTCCATCCCCCTGCTCAGGCGGGAGACCCTTGCAGAATAACAGAGTTGGAAGGGACCCTGGAGGTCATCCAGTCCAGCCCCCTGCTCAGGTGGGAGACCCTTACAGAATAACAGAGCTGGAAGGGACCCTGGAGGTCATCTAGTCTAGCCCCCTGCCCAAGCAGGAGACCCTTGCAGAGTAACAGAGTTGGAAGGGACCTTGGAGGTCATCTAGTCCAGCCCCCTGATCAAGCAGGAGACCCTTGCAGAATAACAGAGTTGGAAGGGACCTTGGAGGTCATCTAGTCCAGCCCCCTTGCTCAGGCAGGAGACCCTTGCAGAATAACAGAGTTTGAAGGGACCCTGGAGGTCATCTAGTCCAGCCCCCTGCTCAGGCGGGAGAAACCCTATGCAGCTAGTCCTCGACCACAACTGAGGCCAGAAGGTCCACTGCTAAGTGAATCAGTGGTTTTGCCCCATTTTAGCCCCTTTCTTGCCACACTTCTTAAGTCGGTCACCGCAGTTCATAAGTCAGTAACACGGTCGTTAAGTGAATCCGGCTTCCCCCATTGACTTCGCTTGTCAGAAGGTCGCAAATGGGGATCGCGTGACCCCCGGGAGACTGAAACCGTCGTAAGTGTGAGCCGGTTGCGAAGCGTCTGAATTTTGATCATGTGACCGGGGGGGGTAGAATGCTGCAACGGTTGTAAGTGTGAAAAACGGTCAAAACTCATTCTTTTCAGTGCTGTTGGAACCTTGGTCACTAAATGAACTGTTGTAAGTCGAGGACTACCTATATCCCGCCTTTATTATTTTTACAAACAATCCAAGTGACAACATATTCAAGCACACTTTCCCCCTTTGATTTTCCCCACAACAGCAACCCTGTGAGGTGGGCTGGGCTGAGTGAGATTGATTAGCTCAAAGTCACCCAGCCCACTTTCATGCTTAAGGCGGGACTAGAACTCACCATCTCCTGGTGATTGGCCCAAAGTCACCCAGCCCACTTTCATGCCTAAGGCGGGACTAGAACTCACCATCTCCTGGTGATTGGCCCAAAGTCACCCAGCCCGCTTTCATGCCTAAGGCGGGACTAGAACTCACCGTCTCCTGGTGATTGGCCCAAAGTCACCCAGCCCACTTTCATGCCTAAGGCGGGACTAGAACTCACCGTCTCCTGGTGATTGGCCCAAAGTCACCCAGCCCACTTTCATGCCTAAGGCGGGACTAGAACTCACCATCTCCTGGTGATTGGCCCAAAGTCACACAGCCCGCTTTCATGCCTAAGGCGGGACTAGAACTCACCGTCTCCTGGTGATTGGCCCAAAGTCACCCAGCCCACTTTCATGCCTAAGGCGGGACTAGAACTCACCGTCTCCTGGTGATTGGCCCAAAGTCACCCAGCCCACTTTCATGCCTAAGGCGGGACTAGAACTCACCGTCTCCTGGTGATTGGCCCAAAGTCACACAGCCCGCTTTCATGCTTAAGGCGGAACTAGAACTCACCGTCTTCTGGTTTATTGGCCCAAAGTCACCCAGCCCGCTTTCATGCTTAAGGCGGAACTAGAACTCACCGTCTCCTGGTGATTGGCCCAAAATCACCCAGCCGGCTTTCATGCTTAAGGCGGAACTAGAACTCACCGTCTCCTGGTGATTGGCCCAAAGTCACCCAGCCGGCTTTCATGCTTAAGGCGGAACTAGAACTCACCGTCTCCTGGTGATTGGCCCAAAGTCACCCAGCCCGCTTTCACGCTTAAGGCGGAACTAGAACTCACTGTCTCCTAGTGATGGGCCAGAGTCACCCAGCTAGCTTTCATGCTTAAAGCGAAACTAAAAACTCAGTCTTCTGCTTTCTAGCCTGGTGCCTTAACCACTAGACCAAACTGGCTATAAAAGAGCCGTATTCCTTCCTTGCACAATATTAGGGCGAGCAGACCTAAGGAAGTGTGTGTGTGTGTGTGTGTGTGTGTGTGTGTGTGTGTGTGTGTGTGTGTTAAATTGAAAGGGAAGGGCTGGAAATGTCATTCCTCATTTGAGCATGCAAGCCTTTCTTCACCTGACGTGACATTTCCTTGCCAGAGGGACACACAGATGCACACTCTGGGTTTAAATGTGGCAGCCGCTGCCGCCCGTTCGAGCTACAATGCAGAAGGGTCTCGGTGGGTCAGGCTGGATGCCACTGGCATTAGGATTGTGGAGAGCCCTAAATTTTCTGGCTGTTTGGATGGGAAGAGGAAGCCTCTGACTCCCGTCTCCCACGCATTAAGGCTGCAAATCTGGGATAGTTTGCACGCAGAAACTGCCATAATTTAAGGTACGCTCAACAGCTGCCATGGTATATTACTTTTCCACAGTGAAAGGAAAAAATGTGACCCACAGTAGTTTCAGTGCAGTCCTTGGCGCACACACACACAAACACACACACACACACGCACACAGAGCAGGAAGAAACAGCCCTCGCCCCATTTCCCATAAAGACCAACTGCAGATGTCCGTAAAGAGAATTCACCTTTTTTGCCACCCTAATCTTCAGATTAAAAAACAAAGACGCAACAAGTCCGTTCAGGTCTCCAGGTAGTCCTCGATTTACAACCATTCATTTAGTGACTGCTCAAAGTTACTACGGCCCTGAAAAAAAAGTGACCTGGGAATGTTTTTCATGCTTACAACCATTGCAAGCAGTCTCCCGTGGTCACATGATCAAAATTTGGGTGCTTGGCAACGGACTCGCATGTATGATGGGTGCAGCACACGCGCCACACACACACACACACACACACACACACACACACACACACACACACGGGTTACGTGATCCACTCTGGCGGCCTTCTGACCAGCAAAGTCAAAGGGCGAAGCCAGATTCACTTAACAACTTCTTGTAGGTAATCCTCGACTTAACGACCACAACTGTGTCCAAAGTTTATGTTACCAAGTGAGAAATTTGTTAAGTGAGTTTTGCCCCAGCTTTCCTAGCCACGGCGGTTGTTAAGCGAATCGCTGCAGTTGGTAAGTCAGCCACACGGTTGTTAAGCGAATCACTGCAGCGTGGCTGGCTGGGGGATTCTGGGAGTTGAAGTTCACAAGTCTTCAGGTTGCTGAGGTTGGGGATCCCCCGCCCTAGCTGACTCTCTACCTTTCCATGAATGAACTCTCAGGTGGAGTTCACACATACTTAACCAGATCTGTGGTTAAACAGCCGCGTTTGACCAAGGTGGGCTGCTCACCAAGTCTGTTTTTCTCTCGTTTAGACTACTGGACTACAACTCCCAGCATTCTGGCTGGGGAATTCTGGGAGTTGCAGTCCACTGGTCTTAAGCTGAGAAAGTCTGCTTTAAAGTTTTGTGCAAAGCTGAAAAATGGCTTACAGGAAGTCCCCGATTTACAGCGGTTCATTTAGTGACCGAACAGTGTTACAACGGCACTGGAAAAAGTGACTTATGACCGTTTTTCACACTTACGACCGTGGCAGCATCCCCAGGGTCACGTGATCAGAATTCAGACCCTTGGCAACCGATTCGTCTTTATGACGATCGCAGTGTCCCCAGGGGGGGGGTGTGTCACGTGATCCGCTTTTGCAATCTTCTGACCAGCAAAGTCAACAGGGGAAGCCAGCTTCACTTAGCGACCGCCTGACTGTAACTTAACAGCTGCAGGGATTCCCTTAGCAACGGTGGCGAGAAAGGTTGTAAAACAGGGCAAGCTCCACTTAGCAAATGTTTCACTTAGCAACCTAAATTCTGGGCTGAATTGTCGTCGTAACTTCAGGACTGCCTGCATTTCGTTAACCAGGATCAGGGGACAAAAAAAAAAACCTTTTAACAAAAGCTTGGGCAGAAAATCAAGATGGGTTTTGTCAAGAAACGTTTGGCTGGCATTTTCCTGAGGCACAAATGGCCTGGTCTACCTGGAGCCTCCTCTGCAGAGGCCAAGATGCAGCCCAGGTGAACTGCAGGAGAGTATTTATGGGCTGTAGAGTATTATGGGCTGTAGAGCAGGAGAAGGCAGAGTCAGAAGGATAAGCTCGGGCCAAGAAGCTTAATCTTTGCGGCAGGGGTCTCCAAACCTGGCCCCTTTAAGACTTGTGGACTTCAACTCCCAGAATTCCCCAGCCAGGAGAGGTGGCCTCATGGCTGGCTGAGGAATTCTGGGAGTTGAAGTCCACAAGTCTTAAAGGGGCCAGGTTTGGAGACCGCGGCTTTAAGGCAGTGTTCTTTAATCTTAGCCACCTTAAGATCTCTGGACTTCAACTCCCAGAATTGCCCAGCCAGACACTTTAAAACTTGTCAAACCACGTTTAGGCAATCCACACATTTTCAACCGCAGCACAACTCTGGCAGCTTCCCAGCTCTAGCGATTCACGTGGTAGGCAGCTTGCACCAAGCCAGGCCAGCAAATTCAACTCCTAAAAACATTTAAGCAAGGCGTCCTTCGTCTTAAAACTACAATGCGGCTTTTGGAAAGCCAAATGAAACATATCTTATTCACAAACTAAAATGAGAGATTTTGGCTTTGCACGGAGGACAGGTCCCAGATAAGCAAAAGTTACTTTGGGGTCCCCGAGCGTGGTTGTTTTCTCGGAAGACGTTTCATGACCCAACTAGATAACACCATCAGTGTTAGAAGGGAGTGAGGTTTCATCATGATAGCACAGATGCGGTCAGCTAGTTTTCATGAAATGTCCCCAAGCAAATGACCAAGCTCAGACACCGCCAAGGCCCCACAGTCCTCCTCCTCCTCCTCCTCCCTGCAAACTGCACTCCCTTCTAGCACTGATGATGTTACCTAGTTGGGTAATGAAATGTCTGGAAGAAAACCACCCAGCTCAGAGGGCACCAGGGACCCCACAGTCTTCTTCTTCTTCTTCTTCTTCTTCTTCTTCTTCTTCTTCTTCTTCTTCTTCTTCTTCTTCTTCTTCTTCTTCTTCTTCTTCTTCTTCTTCTTCTTCCTCTTCCTCTTCTTCTTCCCCCCTTCCACAAACCCCACTCCCTTCTAGCACTGATGATGTTACCTAGTGGGGTAATGAAATGTCTGGAAGAAAACCACCCAGCTCAGAGAGCATCAAGGACCCCACAGTCGTCGTCTTCTTCTTCTTCTTGCAACTTGGGAGTCCTCCTAGATTCACGGCTCACCTTGGAAGACCATATAGGAGCCGTGACTAGGGGGGCCTTCGCACAGGTTCGCCTGGTGCGCCAGTTGCGGCCCTATCTTAGCCGGGATGATTTATGCACGGTCACTCACGCGCTCGTGTCCTCTCGTCTGGACTACTGCAACGCTCTCTACATGGGGCTGCCCTTGAGGACCACCCGGAAGCTCCAACTGGTACAGAATGCAGCCGCGAGAGTTGTGTTGGGAGTCTCCCGATACTCCCACGTTACACCTCTGCTCCGTGAGCTGCATTGGTTGCCGGTTGCCTTCCGGGTGAGATTCAAGGTACTGGTAACGGTGTTCAAAGCCCTCCATGGCATGGGGCCGGAGTACCTTAGGGAACATCTGCTGCCGGCATCAAGCTCCCTGCGCCCTGTGCGTTCCCACAGAGAGGGCCTCCTCAGGGTGCCACCGATCAGAGAATGTCGACTGGTGGCCCCCAGGGGGAGATCCTTCTCTGTGGGTGCTCCGGAGCTGTGGAATCAGCTACCGGTAGAGCTCCGGATGGCGCCCGATCTTCGCTCCTTTCGTCGCGATCTCAAGACGTTTCTGTTTGTTCAAGCCGGCCTAGCCTGATGGGGACTGGTGGGGTTTTTTATTTTTGGTTTCTTAATTTTATCTTGGGGTTTTAGAATTGTATTCCAATTGTTTTATCTTGGGCTATCATTTAATCTCTTTTTAATGTTTGTATTTAGTATTTTATTCTGCCCTGTGAACCGCCCTGAGTCTTCAGGGAGAAGGGCGGTATAGAAATATTATTAAATTAAATTAAATTAAATTCTTCTTCTTCTTCTTCTTCTTCTTCTTCTTCTTCTTCTTCTTCTTCTTCTTCTTCTTCTTCTTCTTCTTCTTCTTCCTCTTCCCCCCTTCCACAAACCCCACTCCCTTCTATCACTGATGCTGTTACCTAGTTGGGTAATGAAACGTCTGGAAGAAAACCACCCAGCTCAGAGGGCACACGGGACCCCACAGTCCTCTTTCTCCATCTCTTCCTTTCCACACTCCCTTCTTTTGATGACTGGGGAATTCTGGGAGTTGAAGTCCACACAACCTGAAGTTGTTGAGGTTGAGAAATGTTGTCCTACCTAAAGCAAAGGAGCCACGTCTCCCTTTACAATTTTTGGGCCTGCAAATTAGTATCCCGTCAGTCCCATCTCCAACTTGGGAACTTCCAGAAGTATGAATTTAATTTAACTCCATTTAATTTGATTTATCTTAAAGCTTTAACGCACACTCCACCAGAGTTCCTATGGCAAAGAAACTCTAAGCAATCCTTTTTGAAACAATCAACAGAAATCTTTACAAAGAAGAGACCAGACAGCCATTTGTCTGAAATGGTATAGGGTTTCCTGCCTGAGCAGGGGGTTGGACTAGACGACCTCCAAGGTGCCTTCCAACATCATCACCATTATCCTCCACCATTTTGATTTCCGCGAACGTCAATACCACAAAGGATGATTGATGCGTGAACCACAGTTGGAGGCCCATATTGTGAAAAAACACCCCAGCAGAACACAAGAAGCAGAGTTTATTCTGCACATCACAATTGTTGGAGTGTGCAAGACCTGCTGAACCTCAAACCTCGGCTTACCAAATGCGGTGCCAAGTTCACATACCCCAGACCCGAAGTCTTTACTTAAAGTAAAACTTCCCTTCTTATTTCATCGAGTTTTTACTTCTTTCAGATGCCGCGGTAAAAACTTACAAGCTGATTTAAAGGAAGCTCGCCCAGCCTTTCAACACAAAAGCTTCTGTGTTGGGTTCCACAAGCCCCGTGGGACCCACAATTTCCATTTGCTAAGCGAAGCAGCTATTAAGTGAGTTGCGCCCCATTTTACGACCTGGCTTGCCCCAGTTGTTAAGCGGATCACTGCAGTTGCTAAGGGAATCATGGTGCTGTTAAGTGGATCTGGCTTCCCCTATTGAATTTGCATGTCAGAAACTGGCTGGGAAGATTGTAAATAGAATAACAGAACACCAGAGTTGAAAGGGACCTTGGAGGTCATCTAGTCCACCCCCTGGCCAAGCAGGAGACCCTTGCAGAATAACAGACCTGGAAGGGACCTTGGAGGTCTTCTAGTCCAACCTCAGGCTCAAGCAGGAGACCCTTACAGAATAACGGAGCTGGAAGGGACCCTGGAGGTCCTCTAGTCCACCCCCTGCCCAGGCAGGAGACCCTTAAAGAATAATGGAGCTGGAAGGGACCCTGGAGGTCCTCTAGTCCACCCCCTGCCCAGGCAGGAGACCCTTGCAGAATAAAGGAGCTGGAAGGGACCTTGGAGGTCTTCTAGTCCAGCCCCCGGCTCAGGCAGGAGACCCTAGTTCCAGATTTTTGCACATTCTTTGCACATGCGATCACATGATCTTTAGGGCAGTGCAACCCTCATGAGTACATGCCAGTTGCCAAGCATCTGAATTTTAATCACGTGACCACTGGGCTGCTGCAACAGTTCCCAGTGTGAAAAACGGTCATAAGTCACCGTTTCCGGTGCTGTTGTAACTTTGAACGGTCACTAAACAAATGACCGTAAGTCAGGAGTGCCTGTACCGAATCCCATCCGTCTCCAGTGCCCAAAAGAAGCCTGGATGGCAGAGGTGCCCCCTTTGAGGGCATGCGCTCTCGGGGACCGTCCTCGGGGGTGTCTTCAGGATGGGCCTCTGGACTGGGACCTTCTCCTTCCGGATGCCTTGAACCCGGCTCTTCCTGTTCTTAGGAAGGGAGCGGGCCCAGAAGGGTCCTGAGAGCAGCGCTGGGCTCCCAGAAGCCTCCCAGGATGGCTTTTAGGGCACAGCAAAGCAGTGGAACTCCCCGCCACGAGATGAAGATACCACGGCTTTTTTTGCAAGCGAGTGCCCGGAAATGTTTCCTGCCCGAGCAGGGGGGTTGGACTAGACCAGGGGTAGGCAACCTCGGCTCTTTTAGGACTCGTGGACTTCAACTCCCAGAATTCCTGAGCCAGCCATGCTGAGGGGAAAGGGAGAGGCTTCCAAGCTGAGCCATGCTGGCTGAGGAATTCTGGGAGTCGAAGTCCACCAGTCATGAAGAGGCCATAGTTCTCCCATGCTGACTGAGGAATTCTGGGAGTTGAAGTCCACCAGTCATGAAGGGGCCATAGTTCCCCCATGCTGGCTGAGGAATTCTGGGAGTTGAAGTCCACCAGTCATGAAGAGGCCATAGTTCTCCCATGCTGGCTGAGGAATTCTGGGAGTTGAAGTCCACCAGTCATGAAGGGGCCATAGTTCTCCCATGCTGACTGAGGAATTCTGGGAGTTGAAGTCCACGAGTCATGAAGGGGCCATAGTTCTCCTATGCTGGCTGAGGAATTCTGGGAGTTGAAGTCCATGAGTCCTAAAAGAGCCGAGGTTGCCTACCCCCTGGACTAGACGACCTCCAGGGTTGCCTTCCAACTCTTGCTCCATCTGTTACTTCTTTCATCGGTGAGCCTGCTATTCCAGGAGATGGGCTCCCTCGGCTGGGGATGATGGGCCAGGCTGGGCTCCCAGGGGGCCGGGAGGAGTCCGGGGACGGGGGCAGAGGGGGCTTCCCCGCCCAGGGCAGACGACCCATCCCGGCCCCGCCGCGGCCCCCGCTCACCTGCCCCGCCCGGCTCTCCATGGCATCGGCGGCCTGGCTCCGGCTGGCGCGGCTGCGATGCCCGCCCGGCTCGCCTGGGCAGCCGCCAGTGCGCCGCTCGCTCTCTGCCTCCGCCAGCCGGGGACCTCCCCCCCCGCCCCGCCCCGATGACGTCACCCGCCCCCCCTCCTGGCCCCCCGCCGCCGCCCACGCGCGGCTTGCGGGGAGCGCTGGTCGTGGGGAAGCGGGCAGGTGCACGGGTGGAGGGAGGGAGGGAGGGAGAGAAGGAGGGAGGATAGGTGGGCGGATGGGCAGGTGGAGGGAGGGAGGGAGGAGGGATGAATGGAGGGAGGGAGAGACAGGTGCACGGGTGGACGGGCAGATGGATGGAAGGATGGATGGATGGACGGGCAGATGGATGGATGGAAGGAGGGAGGGAGGGAAGGAGGGAGAGAAGGAGGGAGGGACAGCTGCACGGTGGACAGGTGGGACGGATGGGCAGGTGGAGGGAGGGAGGGAGGGATGAATGGAGGGAGGGAGAGACAGGTGCACGGGGTGGACGGGCAGATGGACGGAAGGATGGATGGATGGACGGGCAGATGGATGGATGGAAGGGAGGGAGGGAGGGAAGGAGGGAGAGAAGGGAGGGAGGGAGGGACAGCTGCACGGTGGACAGGTGGACGGATGGGCAGGTGGAGGGAGGGAGGGAGTGGATGAATGGAGGGAGGGAGAGACAGGTGCACGGGTGGACGGGCAGATGGACGGAAGGATGGATGGATGGACGGGCAGATGGATGGATGGAAGGAGGGGAGGGAGGGGAAGGAGGGAGAGAAGGAGGAGGGACAGCTGCACGGTGGACAGGTGGACGGATGGGCAGGTGGAGGGAGGGAGGGAGGGATGAATGGAGGGAGGGAGAGACAGGTGCACGGGTGGACGGGCAGATGGACGGAAGGATGGATGGACGGGCAGATGGATGGATGGAAGGAGGGAGGGAAGGAAGGATGAGAGA
>NC_139516.1:210975000-211179769 GCF_947247035.1 Vipera ursinii | reverse complement strand
ATCGGGGGACTGGAGGCTAAAACATATAGGGAACAGTTGCTGGAATTGGGTATGTGTAGTTTAATGAAGAGAAGGGTGAGGGGGGACAGGATAGCAGCCTTCCAATATCTCAGGGGCTGCCCCAAAGAAGAGGTAGTCCAGCTATTCTCCAAAGCGCCTGAAGGCAGGAGAAGAAGCAACGGATGGAAACTAGTCAAGGAGAGAAGCAACCTGGAACTAAGGAGAAATTTCCTAACAGTTAGAACAATTAACCAGTGGAACAACCTGCCTCCAGAAGCAGTGAATGCTCCAACACTGGAAGTTTTTAAGAAGAGACTGGACAGCCATTGGTCTGAAATGGTCTAGGGTTTCCTGCCTGAGCAGGGGGTTAGACTAGAAGACCTCTGAGGTCCCTTCCAGCTCTGTTATTCTGTTATTCTATAACCCCAGATCAATTAATCAGTGGAACACAAGTTGCCTCCAGAAGCTGTGGGTGCTCCATCACTGGAGGTTTTTAAGAGACTGGACAGCCATTTGTCTGAGATGGTATAGGACAGGGGCAGGCAACCTTGGCTTTTTTATGACTCGTGGACTTCAACTCCCAGAATTCCTCAGCCAGCATGGCTCCGCTTGGAAACCTCTCCCTTTCCCCTCAGCGTGACTGGCTCAGGAATTCTGGGAGTTGAAGTCCACCAGTCATAAAAGAGCCGAGGTTGCCTGCCCCTGGAATAGGAGGTTCTCCTGCTTGAGCAGGGGGCTGGACTAGAAGACCTCCGAGGTTCTCTTCCACGTCTCTTATTCTGTACTCACGTGTACCATGGAACACCCAAACATTTGGCAGTGTTTTCTGCACTGTGAATTGATCAACAGCGCACCACGGAAAAATCCGCTCAGATACGCTGCCATCAGGGCCGAAGGCCTCATCAGCGCCTGGATCAATTTTGTTAATAAAGCTTCTCTTGAGATGGATGCTATTTTTACTGGAACGATTTCCCCAGGGAAGAATGGACAGATTGCCGGTGGAGCCCCGGGGTCATTCAAGCTTTATCTTTCATTTCTTTCTCTCCTTCTATTTTTTTCAGATGCGCATGGAAATAAAACAAGGGATAGAAGCAAAAAGTGGTTGCCATAGGAGCCCATATGCCGGTCGTCCTTGACTTATAACCGTTCATTTTTCACACTTACAACCTTTGCAGCACGCCCATGGTCACGTGATCAAAATTCGAATGCTCGGCAACTGGCATGTACTTATGCCGGTTGTCGTGTCCCGGGGTCACATGATCTCCTTTGGCGATCTTCTGGCAGGCAAAGTCAATGGGGGAGGCCAGATTCACTTAACAACTTGGTTACTAACTTATCAACTGCAGTGATTCACTTAACAACCAAGGCGAGGAAGGTCGCCAAATGGAGCAAAACTCACTTAACCAATGTCTCACTTAAGAAATCTTGGGCTGAATAATAATGGTGATGATGATGATGAAGAAGTAGTTGGAAGGGACCTTGGAGGTCATCTAGTCCCCTGCTCAGGCAGGAAACCCTACAACATTTCAGACAAATGGTTGTCCAGTCTCTTCTTAAAAACCTCCAGTGATGGAGCACCCACAAGTTCTGGAGGCAGGTTGTTCCACTGGTTAAGTGTTCTAACTGTCAGGAAGTTTCTCCTTAGTTCCAGGTTGCTTCTCTCCTTGATGCGTTTCCCTCCGTTGCTTCTTGTCCTGCTTTCAGGGGCTTTGGAGAAGAGCTTGGCTCCCTCTTGTTTGGGGCAGCCCCTGAGATACTGGAACTCAGCAATCATGTCCCCCCTCGTCCTTCTCTTTATTAAACTGGACATACCCAATTCCAGCAACCGTTCCTTTTATGTTTGAGCCTCCAGTCCCCTGATCTTCTTTGTTGCTCTTCTCTGCACTCTTTCTAGCGTCTCAACATCTTTTTTACATTGTGGTGACCAAAACACCATGCAGGATTCCAAGTGTGGCCTTACCAAGGCCTTGTAAAGCGGTACTAACACTTCACCTGATCTTGATTCTAGCTTGTGGACCTACGTTCAAGGACTATTGGTATTTGTGTCCAGGGGAAACCAAAAAGCCTCTGGATCGATTCATTTGGCTCCCAATGAATGTACGTTTTTTCTTTTTTACCGGAAGCTGTTTTGCACAACTCTTTTATGAGAAACGACCATCGCACCAGGCTGTTTTTCCCGCACAAAAGCCCCGACTGAAGTCCAGCGTTTGAAGGCAGCTGGTTCAGAGGATCAGACTTCTGATTGTCCGTTTGTCCTCTGGATTCCAAACAGCAAGGAGGGCCTTGCTCGATTCTGTCTCTATCCTAGCTGTGTTGTCACATCACTTTGATTCCTCTCTCCACGGGGTCACTCTGGCACAGTCCCTCCACTTGAGAAAAATTCCCTTTTTGGCGCACGTTAGATCCGAGAGCCGAGCCAGAGGAGCAGGACATGCCGGTCCAGAAACATAGTAAGTGAGTGAATGAATTCGTAAAGAATTTTAAAAGTGCATTGCTCGTCCTGGAGGGATTTTGGAAAGCCAACTTAAAATGCCGTTGCCTCGTGAAAAAGCACCCTTGGGTGTTTCCTCCCATCGCGTCCCCGGTTAAGGTGGCTGGACGCCTGACCACCCAAGGAATTCTAAGCCTGGCGCACAAACGGAGCTTCTCCTTGCATCATTCATTTCTAAGCCTTTACACTGAGCCAAGCCGTAGTTTGTTTTGGAGGCGTGCCAAGGAGCAGCTGGCACGCCAAGGTTGCCTGGCACCGCTTTCCCTTTCCTGGAGATCTTGTGTCGAGGCAAGGAGTAGACATCCGTGCGGGATGGGGTTGGAGGTAAACAGACCCAGGGCACTTGACATGTTTGCGGAATGCCTCTCCGTCATCCCGTTTTGCTCTTGGTGTAGTTTGGGCTTCACTCGATCCAGCTTCACTGCTGTGTTAATTAAAGCGCTGTCCATCAAACATCTCAGCCCGAGCAAATCTATGTACCAGGCTGGCTGGGGAATGCTGGAAGTTGAACTCCAGACATCTTCAAAGTTGCCAAGTTTGAAAGGCTCTGATTGAAATGAATTGCTCGGTTTTGGCAATAATCTCCGCCACCCTGAACCTGACACCATTGAAGCCGGTCAAGTGGGTAGCCTGAACCCAGTCCCTCCCAGTATGGAGCTTTGCAAAACCCATGAATTCTTTACCTGTGTGCAACCAGTAAAAAGGTGTCCTTCCTTCCCTCCCTCATCCATTCACCATTTCCTTCCATGCTTCCTTTCCTCATCCATCCATTTCCTTCCTTCTCTCCCTCCCTCCTCCATCATTTCCTTCCATCCTTCCTTTCCTTATCCACCCACCCACCAATCCATCCATCCATTGCCATCCACCCACCCATTTCCTTCCTCATCCATTCTCCATCCTTCCTTTCCTTATCCACCCGCTGTCCACCTACCCCCCACCCATTTCCTTCCTTCCTCATCCTTTCTCCATCCTTCCTTTCCTTATCCACCCGCTGCCCATCTAACCCCCACCCATTTCCTTCCCTCATCCTTTCTCCATCCTTCCTTTCCTTATACACCCACTGCCCACCTACCCACCCATTTCCTTCCTTCCTTCATCCATTCTCCATCCTTCCTTTCCTTATCCACCCGCTGCCCACCTACCCATTTCCTTCCTTCCTCATCCTTTCTCCATGCTTCCTTTCCTTATCCACCCGCTGCCCACCTACCCCCCACCCATTTCCTTCCTTCCTCCTTTCTCCATCCTTCCTTTCCTTATCAACCCACTGCCCACCTACCCACCCATTTCCTTCCTTCCTTCCTCATCCATTCTCCATCTTTCCTTTCCTTATCCACCCGCTGCCCACCTACCCACCCATTTCCTTCCTTCCTTCCTCCCTCCCTCAGGAATTCTGGGAGTTGAAGTCCACAGACGTTTAAGTTGCCAAGGTTGAAGATCCCTGCTACAAACTATTCCAGGGAACTCGACATCCAGGAAAACTTTAGCTCAAGATCGGTAAATGAGACAGACTTTCCTTAAACTGCTCCCTACCAACAGCACCACAGTTTGCTGACTTGGGGGGGAGGTGTCTGTGCTTTTGCCAGGCTGTCAAAGGGCTTTGGCCAAGCTGAATGGACATCCTGAAAACTGCATTTCTAACAGAACTGAAAGCCAGGACAACCATATTTTTAATTAAGGTAAATCAAATGATGAACGGCTAAGGGGAACTAGGTATGTTTAGCTTAATGAAGAGAAGGGGAGACGTGACAGCGTCTTCCAATACTTGAGAGGCTCTCCTAGAGAAGAAGGGGACAATCTATTCTCCAAAGCACCTGAAGCAAAGACAGGAAGTAATGGATCCAACCTGGAAATAAGGACGAATTTCCCAATCGTGAGAATGATCCATCAGTGGAAGACCTTGCCTCTAGGAGTTGTGAGTGCTCCATCCCTGGAGGTTGTCAAGAAAAAGACTGGATATCCATTTGTCCAGGATGGAATTAAGGTCTTCCTGCCTAGGTCACGGGTTGAAGACCTCCAAGGTCCCTTCCCATCCTGGGATTCTAAGATAATGATGGCGAATTTGTTCAGGAGAGTGAAAGGCGAAGATCCCAACAGAAAGGAGGACTGCCCCATACCCACATTTGAGGAATCTACTCATCAGCCGACTGAGTTTCCTGCCGCTAAGCCAAGTTTGGCTTTAATTTGTTAATTTGTTTTTTTATTAAAATTTACACTCCGCCCATCTCACCGCTGAAAGCAGCTGTTGGTTGTGCAGGGAGCAAGCTTGAGGAAGTCAGAAAACCAGGCACTTAAGCCACACAACCGCCTGGACACACAGCAGTCCTGCGCACAAGCCATAGAACAATTTCATTCCCAGAGACCTTGTCCAGGATCCTTGCCCAACTGGATAGGCTTCCAGCTATCTTCTTGAGATGGTCTCCTTGGATAAAGCCCAGGCGCCCGGAACAGCAGGACGGACGTGGTTCGGGTGGCGGTCAAGCCAAGGATGTTCAAGAGGGTCCCGAGAAGACCTCCAGGCATCGGCAGGGATTCCTCGCTTTGCGACGGCCTCAGATCAGCGGCAGCAGCTCATTGGTGAGAGCGTACCTCTTCTCCTGCCAGCGGAAATGAGTGGGCGGCCGACCGGCTCCGTCCTGGTACTCGAAGCCAGGGCTGAGCTCAAAGGCTAAGGAGGACTTGACCAGTCCCACCCCGCCAGCCTTTTCTGGCCCCGGGTGATAGACCCGCCCGTTCTCGGGCAGCATGACCAGCTTCTCCGGCTGGAAGGGCACGGCCAGGCGGTCGGCGCCCCCGCAGAAGGAGAGCAACGGCTGGCCCGAGGGCCCTTCCAAGAGGTGGGTGAAGACGACGGGCCGGTCGTCGCAACGCAGGTAGTTGTGCTCCCGGCCGCAGGGCGACAGGTAAGGAAAGGAGTCCTCGTAGCGGCCGCTTTGGTTCAGCTTCAGCTGCTTGAAGAAGAAGACCAGGAACTGCTTGTCTGCGGGAGGGAGGGAGGGAAAGCAGAGGCCGGTCAGTGGGGCACAGACAGGCCCATTGACTTTGGACGCTGGCGGGGCCCTGCAACACAATGGCTCCCTCTGCTGGTATAGCAGTGGAATGGAATGGAATGGAATGGAATGGAATGGAATGGAATAGAATGGAATAGAATAGAACAGAACAGAATAAGGAATAGGAATAGGAATAGAAATAGGAATGGAATAGAATAGAATAGAATAGAATAGAATAGAATAGAATAGAATAGAATAGAGAACAATAGAGAATAGAGAATAATAGAGAATAGAGTAGAATAGAATAAACTGTAGAATAGAACAGGATAGATTGTAGAATAGAATAGAATAGAATAGAATAGAATAGAATAGAATAGAATAGAATAGAATAGAACAGAACAGAGAATAATAGAGAATAGAGAATAATAGAGAATAGAGTAGAATAGAATAGATTGTAGAATAGAATAGAATAGAATAGAATAGAATAGAATAGAATAGAACAGAACAGAACAGAGAATAATAGAGAATAGAGAATAATAGAGAATAGAGTAGAATAGAATAGATTGTAGAATAGGATAGGATAGAATAGAATAGAATAGAATAGAATAGAATAGAACAGAACAGAACAGAGAATAATAGAGAATAGAGAATAATAGAGAATAGAGTAGAATAGAATAGATTGTAGAATAGAATAGAATAGAATAGAATAGAATAGAACAGAACAGAACAGAGAATAATAGAGAATAGAGAATAATAGAGAATAGAGTAGAATAGAATAGATTGTAGAATAGAATAGAATAGAATAGAGAATAGAGTAGAATAGAATAGATTGTAGAATAGGATAGGATAGATTGTAGAATAGAATAGAATAGAATAGAATAGAATAGAATAGAATAGAAGTGGAAGGGACCTTGGAGGTCTTCTAGTCCAACCCCCCGCTCAAGCAGGAGAACCTATACCATCTCAGACAAGTGACTGTCCAGTCTCTTCTTAAAAACCTTCAGTGATGGAGTACCCCCGGTTTCGGCTATTGCTATGACCCATTGCAGCATCCTCAGAGTCATGTGATCAAAATTCGGACACTTGGCAACTGGCATGTATGTATTTGCAACCTTTGCAGTGTCCCAGGGTCATGGGAATCGTCATTTGTTACCTTCCCAGCCGGCTTCTGACAAGCCAGGTCAACGGGGGAAGCCAGGGTTGGTTAATGACAGCATGGTTCATTTAACAATTGGGGCAAAAAAAAAAGTCATAAAATGGGGCAAAATTCGCTTAACAGCTGCCTTGCTTAGCAGTGGAAATTTTGGGCCTCAATTGTGCTTGTAAGTCGAGGGTTACCTGTCCATCTGGTGGGACACCCCCGTCCCAATAAAGGGCTTTCTCGGTAGTGACCCCTTCCCAATGCAACATCATTCCTCGGGAGATACAGTTGGCCCCCACCCTGAAGGAGGAGGAAGAAGAGGAGGAGGAGGAGGACAAAGAGGAGGATGAAGAAGAGGAAGAGGAAGAAGAAGAAGAGGAGGAGGACAATTGTGGGGTCCTTGGGGCTCTCTTGGTTATTTTCTTGCAGCTGTTCCATTACCCAACTGCGTAACATAATTTGTGGTAGAAGCGAGGGGGTTTGCACTTTCTAGCACTGGTGATCTTACCTAGTTGGGTCATGAAACATCTGCAAGAAAATCACCAAGCTCAGAGAGTGTCAAGGACCCCGCACCTCTGGTCTTCTTCTCCAGGACCCCTCCTCGTCCTCTTATACTACCCCCATCCCTTTTTGCACTGATGATGTTACCTAGTAGGGTCATGAAACGTCTGCAAGAAAACAACCAAGCTCAGAGAGCACCAAGGACCTCACAGTTCTCCTCCTTCTCCTCCTCCTCCTCCTCCCCCCTGCAAACCCCACTCCCTTCTAGCACTGATGATGTTCCCTAGCTGGGTCATGAAACGTCTGCAAGGAAACCACCCAGCTCAGAGAGCACCAAGGACCCCTCATTTCAATCCTGAGCTAGAAATGCTCTTTTCTATCAGCCTTCTTGATCAGCACCTCTGACTCTGAGCACCCGGGAAGACCCTCCCCCTGTACGTTTTCCTTTTTCTTGGAATTCACTCTGGCTGTTCTCCTTGGTGCTGGCAGCCTGCCAAGCATCCCTGGCCCGAAGCCACCCATTCCGTGGCGTTTACAAGCACCAGCAGGGACACAAGTCATAAATTTGAATTATTCGCAGCGCAGCTGCAGCCTCGTAATTGGCAAGCGGGAATCAAGATGCAGAAAAGCACCCTGTTTGCTTTTGCTGGGAGCCGGGTGGGTGGGTGGGAAGTCGAGCGAGAGGCTGCTGGCGAAAGGCCAGTTCCCCACTTCGGAGCATTATGCAACAAGGGCAAAATCCATATGGGTCTGTTAAGGCAAGCGTGGGCAAAGACGACACAAGGTTCGTGCTTGAGGGAGAAGACAGCAGAGGAGAAAGCTATGGGTGGCATTTTTTTTACATGTGATTTAGTGGCTGCAGGTTCCCCTCTGCTTAATTCCAACAGAATAGAATAGAATAGAATAGAATAGAATAGAATAGAATAGAATAGAATAGAATAGAATAGAATAGAATAGAATAGAATAGAATAGAATAGAATTTGAGCAGAAGATAAAATATGGAATGGAATGGAATGGAATGGAATGGAATGGAATGGAATAGAATAGAATAGAATAGAATAGAATAGAATAGAATAGAATAGAATAGAATAGAATAGAATAGAATAGAATAGAATAGAATTGAATTTGAGCAGAATAGAAAATATGGAATAGAATAGAAAATGGAATAGAATAGAACAGAACAGAATAGAATAGAGTAGAATAGAATAGAATAGAATAGAATAATGGAATGGAATAGAATAGAATAGAATTGAATTGAATAGAATTTAAGCAGAATAGAAAATATGGAATAGAATAGAAAATGGAATAGAATAGAATAGGATAGAATAGAATAGAATAGAATAGAATTTGAGCAGAATAGAAAATATGGAATAGAATAGAAAATGGAATAGAATAGAACAGAATAGAATAGAGTAGAATAAAATAGAATAGAAAATGGAATAGAATAGAATAGAATTGAATAGAATTGAATTGAATTTAAGCAGAATAGAAAATATGGAATAGAATAGAAAATGGAATAGAATAGAATAGAATAGGATAGAATAGAACAGAATAGAATTTGAGCAGAATAGAAAATATGGAATAGAATAGAATAGAATAGAAATCTTCTGACAGCCAAGTCAATGGGGAAACTGGATTCACTTAGCAACCGTGTGATTCACTTAACAACCGCAGTGATTCACTTAACCACCATGGCAAGAAAGGTCGCAAAAATGGAGCAAAATTTACTTAAGAACCCCCCGTCTTGCTTAGAAATGGAAATTTTGGCTCAATTGTGGCTGTACGTCGAGGATTACCTATACCAGGGGTAGGCAACCTTGGCCCCTTCATGACTGCTGGACTTCAACTCCCAGAATTCCTGAGCCAGCATGGCTCAGCTTGGGAAACTCTCCATTTCTCCTCAGCATGGCTGGCTCAGGAATTCTGGGAGTTGAAGTCCACGAGTCACAAAAGAGCCAAGGTTGCCTATCCCTGGCCTATACCCAGAAAGTTTTATTCTGCTGGCAATTTGTGTTAACCAAGCATATTTGTTTCTTGAGGAAAGAATCTGCTGTTCTTCAGAAGAAGAAAAAATACAGTCTGAGGCAGTGCTTCCCAACCTTGGTGTGTCTGGACTTCAACTCCCAGAATTCTCTAGCCAGCATGGAAGAAGAATTGCTCCAAAGGCTGAAAAGATGGTCAGGAGCTGGACAGTGAAGGCCCCACTGGTTCTCCCAGTTGGTCATCTCTGTCCAGGAGCATTTTGAGGCTGACTTAAACCAGCGCTCCCATAATGGCCTCCAAGCCAAGCTAGAGAGAACCAACCTGGAATTAAGGAGAAATTTCTTGACAGTTAGGACAATTAACCAGTGGAACCACCTGCCTCCAGAAGCTGTGAATGCTCCAACACTGGAGGTTTTTAAGAAGAGACTGGACAGTCTTTTGTCTGGAATAAAGAACAGTTGCAGGAATTGGGCATGTCTGGTTTAGAGAAAGGAAGGAACAGGGGTGACATGATAGCAGAGTTCCAATATTTGAGGGGCTGTCCCAAAGAAGAGGGGGTCCACCTCTTCTCCAAAGCATTTGAAGGCAGGACAAGAAGCAACGGATGGAAACTCATCAAGGAGAGAAGCAACCTGGAACTAAGGAGGAATTTCATGACAGTGAAAACAATTAATCAGTGGAACAACCTGCCTCCAGAAGTTGTGAATGCTCCAACATTGGGGGGGGGGGTTAAGAAGAGATTGAACAACCATTTGTCTGAAATGGTCTAGGGTTTCCTGCCTGAGCAGGGGGTTGGACTAGATGACCTCCAAGTTTCCTTTCAACTCCATTATTCTGTTATTCTATTGTCTCTAAAGCATACGTTGAGCACAGTACAAGAAGCAACAGATGGAAGGTTATCAAGGAGAGAAGCAACCTAGAACTAAGAATTTTCCTGGTAGTGAGACTAACTGATGAGTGGAACAGAAGTTGCCTTCACAAGTTATGGGCGTTCAGTCACTGGAGGTTTTCAAGACGAGATTAGGCAATCATTTGTCTAAGGTCTCCTGCCTTGGGCAAGGGGTTGGACTAGAAGACCTCCAAGGTCCCTTTCAACTCTGTGGTTCTGTTATTCTATTATCCCCCATGACCCTACCTCAGTGTCTATAATCTGGGTGCAATAGGTAGAATATCCCCCTCAAAGTGTCCATAATCTGGGTGTAATATCCCCCTCAAAGTGTCTATAATCTGGGTGTAATAAGTAGAATATCCCCCTCAAAGTTTCTATAATCTGGGTGTAATAAGTAGAATATCCCCCTCAAAGTATCTATAATCTGGGTGGAATAAGTAGAATATCCCCCTCAAAGTGTCTATAATCTGGGTGCAATAAGTAGAATATCCCCCTCAAGGTGTCCATAATCTGTGTGCAATAAATAGAATATCCCCCTCAAAGTGTCTATAATCTGGGTGCAATAAGTAGAATATCCCCCTCAAGGTGTCCATAATCTGTGTGCAATAAATAGAATATCCCCCTCAAAGTGTCTATAATCTGGATGTAATAAGTAGAATATCCCCCTCAAAGTGTCCATAATCTGGGTGGAATAAATAGAATATCCCCCTCAAAGTGTTTATAATCTGGGTGAAATAAGTAGAATATCCCCCTCAAAGTGTCTATAATCTGGGTGCAATAAGTAGAATATCCCCCTCAAAGCGTTTATAATCTGGGTGGAATAAGGAGAATATCCCCCTCAAAGCGTTTATAATCTGGGTGTAATAAGTAGAATATCCCCCTCAAAGTGTCTATAATCTGGGTGAAATAAGTAGAATATCCCCCTCAAAGTGTCTATAATCTGGGTGGAATAAGGAGAATATCCCCTTCAAAGCGTTTATAATCTGGGTGGAATAAGTAGAATATCCCCCTCAAAGTGTTTATAATCTGGGTGGAATAAGCGGAATATTACCTTTGAAACAAGTGATGAAGTTCTTGACTTTGGTGTCATCCAGGAAAAGCTATTGAATGTGGTCAGGATCGGATGGGGTTGGGAAGGCATGGTGGGGAAGAAAAACATGGAAAAAAAATGAGCAAACTGGAGGCTCCTTTTCCTGAAAAATACAGAATATGCGGAGAGAGTGAAAGACAAGACCTATTGCCTCGGAAATGGAGGCCACTGCTCCACCATCTTGGAGGAGAAGAATGATCTCTTCGCTCGCACAGGCCAGCCTTGAGTCAGTCCATGTGTGAAGCTTATGTAGGAGAAGAGGCTGGGCTGGACAGCGGGGTTAAACATGTCATCAGTTCGGAATGGTTGCATTGTCACAAAAGACCCAACTCCAGTCCTTTGTGAATTCCATTGACCCTTATCTAGTTCCAATTTAGCCTTGATTAGGGGTAGGCAACCTTGGCTCTTTTATGACTCGTGGAATTCAACTCCCAGAATTCCTGAGTCAGCCATGCTGAGGGGAAAGGGAGAGGTTTCCAAGCTGAGCCATGCTGACTCAGGAATTCTGGGAGTTGAGGTCCACGAGTCATAAAAGAGCCAAGGTTTCTTACCCCTGGCCTAGGCCTAGGCCGCTTTATGACTTATGGACTTCAACTCCCAGAATTCCTGAGCCAGCCATGCTGAGGGAAAAGGGAGAGGTTTCCAAGCTGAGCCATGCTGACTCAGGAATTCTGGGAGTTGAGGTCCACGAGTCATAAAAGAGCCGAGGTTGCCTATCCCTGGCCTTGACCATTAGCTGACTAGATCACGGGTGTCAAACTCGATCACGTCACCTGATGTATCGTGACATTTTTGGCCTTCACGGAACCGGGGTGGGCGTGTCCTGTCTGTGACTCACCCAGCCCACGGGCCGCCAGTTTGACACCTCTGGATTAAATTTTGTACTCAGCAATATGACAACGATAATGTTTAAAATTTCTGATGCTGGGAGACAGTTGTTAAGTAAGCTTTGCCCCATTTTACGACCATGCTTGCTGCAGCGGTTAAGAGAATCGCTGCTGTTGGCTTCCTCAGGTCAGAAGGTCGCAAAAGGCTGCGGGATTCTGGGAGTTGAAGTCCACCCCTCTTAAAACATGCCAAGGTCGAGAAACAGGGCCTTAGAAATTACCGTCCAGTTTTTCTTTTCCTACCGACCCCAACTCATTTCCCCTGTAATGTTTAATTCAGGGCCAATTAGATACGCCACAGCAGAGGCAATAACATGAGTCAGCAGCTGAGACTAATGGATTCAAAAGAGCTCCTAGCGGCCCCCAGCGCTGGAACGAAGCGAACATCTCTTCCTAAGCCCAAATCTGCCACTTCGCTGCTTTTCATTTTGCCCTGAAGGTCTCCATTAAGATTTAGCTTTGAATCTGACATTGCCAGCCTCCTCCTTATGTCATTTGGATTCCTTCTGAACTGGAGGAGAAACAGATTTTAGCTTTTTTTTTTTAGCTTTACAAAGCCCTAGTGAGATCACACCTGGAATACTGCAGCCAATTTTTGGTCACCTTATCACAAAAAAGATGTTGAGAGTTTGGGAGAAAAAAATCAGAGAAGAGCAACTAAGAGGATCCAAGGCCTGGAGACTAAAACATACGAAGAACGGCTGCAGGACTTGGGTTTGGCCAGACTAAAGAAAAGAAGAAAGAGGGGAGACACGATAGCAGCGTTCCAGTATTTGAGGGGCTGCCACAAAGAAGAGGGGGGGTCACGTTATTCTCCAAAGCAGCAGAGTGAAGGACGAGAAACTATGGTTGGAAACTGACCAAAGAGAGAAGCAACCTGGAATTGAGGAGAAACTTCCTGACAGTGAGGACAATCAACCAGTGGAACAGAAGTTGCCTCCAGAAATCCTGGGTGCTCCATCACTGGAGGTCTTTAAGAAGAGACTGGACAGTCACTGAGACGGTATAGGTTCTCCTGCTTGAGCAGAGGGCTGGACTAGAAGACCTCCAAGGTCCCTTCCAGCTCTACTCTATTCTTTTGCAGAGGGACACAGTCTCTGGAAACTGGAGGTAGAGGCACTTCTAGACTTACAACTGTGCATTTAGTGACCATTCAAAGTTACAAGGGCATTGACAGGTGACAGGACCATTTTTCACACTTGCAACCATTGCAGGTTGAGGACCAATCATCATGGAGAACTTATCTACAGTATATGCTCGCCAGGAGCCAACATTGGCTTGAAGGCACATAATGAATCAGTTAGTCAGTCACAGAAAAACCCAGCTCTTGACACAAGGCTCTGATGCTGGGAAAGGCAGAAGGAAAAAGCAGAAGAGGACGGCCAGTAGCAAAGAGGGCGGACTCATTTATGGTGGCAAGACCTGAAGGACCACATTAGGGAAGACTGTTTTGGGGGAAATCTACCTGTAATTGATAATACTAATAGCGGGCAATCGATCAATCATGGTACTAAAACTGACCAGGTTTCCATACTCAATAGGCAAGTGGCTGGGTGAGGATTTACTCCTTGTTGGAGAACAACTGACCCAGTCAGGAGGAGGGATCAAATGGGGAATCAGCCTGGATTCACTATGTAAACACAAGCAGGCAAGGTCTGGCCCTCTGCCAAATGCTTATCTAGTCTTTCCCAGGTGAGAGTTGCCAGTCTGGGGGAGATTCCTGTATTATTGGCAGGGAACAATAAAGTAGCTAGTCTGAAGTCTTGTTTCAATTCAATTCAGAACAGAGCTGGAAGGGACCTTGGAGGTCTTCTAATCTAACCCCTTGCTCAAGCAGGAGACCCTATACCAGGGCTGTCAAACTCAATTTCATTGGGGGCTGCATCAGCATTGCAGTTGCCCTTAGGGGGCAACCAGGGCGGGTGTGGCCTACTGGGTGGGCGTGGCCAGAGTGCCTACGGCCTACTGGGTGGGCGTGGCCAGCTCTACCTCGTTCGCATCAAGCGTGCCTATGGGGGCCTGGGCAGGAGTGGGACAGATCTGAGGGTCTCTGGCAGAAGGAGGGTCTCTGGGCCAGGGCCAAGGCAGTGGGGGCCGTTCCCTCACTGTTTCCAGGATGGCTTTGCGGGCCATATGAATTTAATTAATTTTATTAAATTTATATACCGCCCTTTCCCGAAGGACTCAGGGCGGTTTACAGGGTATTTAAAATCAAACAGTACAAAATACAAAAGTTAAAAAACAATTTAAAAAGATTAAATTATCCCTTAACTAAAAACCTCAGTTAAAAATTCTCAGCCTGGGCCAGAGAGCTCAAAGAGCCAGGTCTTCAGGTCCCGGCGGAATGAACGAAGGTCAGGGGCGGTCCTAAGCTCTACGGGCAGCTGGTTCCAGAGGGCAGGCGCATCCACAGAGAAGCCCCTCCCCCTGGGTGTTATCCGCCGGCAATCTTTTACCGGCGGCACCCTGAGAAGACCCTCCCTGTGCGAGCGCACTGGACGAAGGGAGTTTGATGCTGGCAGGAGGTGTTCCCTCAAATATCCCGGACCCAGGCCATTTAGGGCTTTATAGGTCATCACCACTTTGCGGGCCAGATCCGGCCCCCGGGCCTTGTGTTTGACATGTCTGCCCTATACAATTTGGGACAAGTGGCTGTCCAAATCTCCAGGGATGGAGCAACAACTTCCAGAGGCAACATTTGTTCCGCTGGTTACTGGTCCTCACTGTCAGGAAGTTTTTCCTTTGCTCTAGATTGGTTCTCCCCTTGGTTAGTTTCCATCCATTGTTTCTTGTCCTGGTGCTTTGGAGAATAGTATCAATCAATGAGACTAGAGCGAGAAGGGACCTTGGAGGTGAAAGGAATAAAATATTATTCAGTAATTTCTGATGAGTCTAAAGGACATTAGAAGAAGCCACCTGAAAATCCTAAGTAATAATGGTTGTCTCATCTCATCTAAAAGTTGACAAATACAAATGTGACAAGCTGAAATCGCTAGCTAATTAAAACCACAAGTAGTGGAAAAATAACACCTGTAAGTTTAGAGCTCAATACATAACCGCAGACAGTTAAAAAGCAAGCTTTCTTCATAGAATAGTAGATGGTGATAGATAGGATGTGCACAAAGGGGGCTTCTTGGAAAAGGGTTAGGGAGGGGGCAGTGGTTTTAGGCGGTTCGGAGTAGTTTTTGGATGATTAGGGAAGGGGTGTTGAGTGCGATGGGGAGGGGGGAATCTGCGTTGGGGATAGGATATAAAAATGTGTCAAAAAGCTGTTTAAGGTGTGACTGAACTCCTGCGTGGGTGTCAGCTCACCAAGCCTTTGCAAATGCTTCTTTTTAAATAAAAACTTTGTTACTGGAATTCCAAGTGAATTTGTTTGTTTTGGGATATTGAGCCACGTTCCAAACAGAGGTCTTCGAGTCTAACCCCCTGCTCAAGCAGGAGACCCTAGACCAGACATGTCTAACTTGGAACGTCACGTGACGTTGCGCAATGTATCGGGACTGTTTTGCCATTGCTGGCAATGGGGTGGGCACGGCTTCCGCGTGACGCGTCTGGCCCGCACGCTGGCAGTTTTGACACCCCTGCCCTAGAGTCCAGGGGTAGGCAACCTTGGCTCTTTTATGACTGGTGGACTTCAACTCCCAGAATTCCTGAGCCAGCCATGCTGAGAGGAAAGGGAAAGGTTTCCAAGCTGAGCCAGGCTGGCTCAGGAATTCTGGGAGTTGAAGTCCACCAGTCATAAAAGAGCCAAGGTTGCCTATCCCTGCCCTACACCATTCTGGACAAATGCCTGTCCAGTCTCTTCTTAAAAACCTCCAGTGATGGAGCACCCACAACCACTGGTGGCAAGCCGTTCCACTGGTTAATTGTTCTAATTGACTGGTTGACTCAGCCTTCCATCCTTCCGAGGTAGGTAAAATGAGGACCCAGATTGTTGGGGGCAATTAAGCTGACTTTGTAATAATGCCGCTTGGGGTGTGTGTGTGAAAGCCCTAACAAGCAGGCATATACATAGAATGAAGGCTACTGCTAAGCTTGTAAGCCGCCCTGAGTCTTCGGAGAAGGGCGGGATATAAATAGAATTAAAATAAAAAATAAAAATAAAAAATAATTGTCAGGAAGCTCATGGTGGTTGCCGTTTCCTGTGGTCCTTTTCTGCAACCTGCTGAGAAGCAAAGTCCATGGGGAAGCCAAAAATTCACTTAACAACCGCACGATTCCCTTAACAACCGTGGCAAGAAAGGTGGTAATACGGGGCAGAATCCACTTAACAACTGTGTCGCCACAGAAATTTGGGGCTCAACTGTCGTCGTAAGTCGAGGACTACCTGAAATACAAACTTCCCCTGCCCCACTGACTTAGGGGGTCCCTTGCCAGACTTGGTCCCCTGCCCCCCCCAGCCGGAAATGACCTTTTCCAGTTGCAGGGCGGATCCGGTTGCCCCGACGACCTCCCCTCCACTATTGCTCACCCCGCCCCTACCTGTCCCTGGTGGTCGACGTAGTAGAAATACTCGCGGGTGCGGGGCGAGGGGCTCTGGCCTTGCTGGTAGAGAGGCTGTCCGGGCCCGCGACGGATCCCCGGGCGCAGCAGGAAGCCCAGCCCGCCCCGCAGCAGCCGCATCCCGGCTCCGGTCTGGCGGGCTGGCCCGCGGCGGAGAGGAGAACCCGGTTGGTAGGCCGGCGCCGCTCTACCGGAAGCGCTACGGGGGACCCGTACGCCGACGGAAGCGCTCCCCCCGGCGCGCGGGGCCGGCAGAAAAGGTTCCTCCAGCGGTGCGACCCCTGCTGGCCGGGACTGGAACGTCTCTCGCCGGGCGGCCCGAGAGCGGAGTCCGGTCGGCGCTGCTGCTCCCGCCGGAGACCGCGTGAGTACCCCCCCCGCTGCTCTCGGGCGCCCCCGGTGGACGCCTGCGGGTCTTTGCAGCCGGAGGGGCGCCTGGGCTAAGCGGGGGGACCCAGCGGAGCCTCAAGAGGGGGACCCCGAGCCCCAGGAAGAGCAGGAATCAGAATAGAGCCGGAAGGGACCCTGGAGGTCTTCTAGCCCACCCCCTGCTCAAGCAAGAGAGACCCTATACCAGGGGTCGGCAACCTCGGCTCTTTTATGACTCGTGGACTTCAACTCCCAGAATTCCTGAGCCAGCTGTGCTGAGGGAAAAAGAAGAGGTTTCCTAGCTGAGCCATGCTGGCTCAGGAATTCTGGGAGTTGAAGTCCACAAGTCATGAAGGGACCATAGTTCTCCCATGCTGGCTCAGGAATTCTGGGAGTTGAAGTCCACGAGTCATGAAGGGGCCATAGTTCCCCCATGCTGGCTCAGGAATTCTGGGAGTTGAAGTGCACAAGTCATGAAGGGACCATAGTTCCCCCATGCTGGCTCAGGAATTCTGGGAGTTGAAGTCCACGAGTCATGAAGGAGCCATAGTTTCCCCATGCTGGCTCAGGAATTCTGGGAGTTGAAGTCCACGAGTCATAAAAGAGCCGAGGTTGCCTACCCCTGCCCTATACCATTTCAGAGGAGAAAGAGGCTGCCGGGGCTGTTCCTCCTCCTCCTCCTCCTCCATCAAAGAAGGGGAAATGTGCCTTTTCTTCCTTCCTCTTCCCCTCCTCTTCTCCTCCTCCTCTCCTTTTTCCTTCTCCTCCTCTTCCTCTTTTGTTCTCTTCCTCTTTCCTCTTTCATCTCCTTCTAGAGCACTTCCTTCTCCACCCTTTCTTCTTCTTCTTTCCTTCTCCATCTTGCTCTCCTCCTCCTTCTTGAGCATGCATGTTCTTCCTTGTCTTCTACAACACTTCCTTCCCCCTTTTTCTTTCTGCATCTCTTCCTCCTCCTTTTCTTCTCCTTCCCTTTTGTTCTCCTCCTCCTCCTCCTCCTCCCTCCTCTTCTCCTCCTTCCTGAGCGTCATCTGTTCTTCTTCCATTGCTTCCTCCTCCTCCTCCTGATGTTCCCTAGCTGGGTCATGAAACGTCTGCAAGGAAACCATCAAGCTCAGAGAGCACCAGGGACCCCACAGTCCTCCTCTTTCTCCTCCTCCTCCTCCTCCTCCTCTTCCTCCTCCTCTTCTTCTTCCTCCTCTTCCTCCTCCTCCTCCTCCACCTCTCTACAAACCTTTCTAGCCCTGATGATGTTCCCTAGTTAATAATCATAATCATAATCATAATCATGATAATGATAATAATAAAAATAATAAGTTGGAAGGGACCTTGGAGGTCATCTAGTCCAACCCCCACTTGTACAGGAGACCCTATACAATTTCAGACAAATGGCTGTCCAGTCTCCTCTTAAAAACTTCCAGTGTTGGAGCATTCACAGCTTCTGGAGGCAGGTTGTTCCACTGGTTGATTGTTCTTACTGTCAGGAAGTTTCTCCTTAATTTCAGGTTGCTTCTCTTCTTGACGAGTTTCCATCCGTTGCTTCTTGTCCTGCCTTCAGGTTTTTGGAGAATAGCTTGACTCCCTCTTCTTTGGGGCAGCCCCTGAGATACTGGAAGGCTGCTATCATGTCACCCCTCACCCTTCTCTTCTTTAAACTACACATACCCAATTCCAGCAACCGTTCCTTATATGTTTTAGCCTCCAGACCCCTGATCCTCTTTGTTGCTCTTCTCTGTACTCTTTCCAGAGTCTCAGCATCTTTCTTATATCTTGGTGACCAAAACTGAATGCAGTATTCCAAGTGGGGCCTTACCAAGGCGTTGTAAAGTGGTACTAGTACTTCACGTGATCTTGATTCTATCCCTCTGTTAATGCAGCCTAGCACTGTGTTGGCTTTTTTGGCAGCTGCAGCACACGGCTGGCTCATATTGAAGTGATTGTCTACTAAGACTCCGAGATCCATCTCACAGTTACTACTATTGAGCAAGGTACCACCTATACTATACCTATGCATTTGATTTTTCCTGCCTAAATGTAGAACCTTACTTTTTTCACCATTGAATTTCGTTTTGTTAGATAGTGCCCAGTGTTCGAGTCTGTCCAGATCTTTCTGTATCTTAAGCCTATCTTCTGGAGTATTGGCTATTCCTGCCAGCTTGGTGTCGTCTGCAAATTTGATGAGTTCCCCATCTATCTCCTCATCCAAATCGATGGGTCATGAAACATCTGCAAGGAAACCACCAAGCTCAGAGAGCACCAAGGACCCCACAGTCGTCGTCGTCCTCCTCCTCCTCCTCCTCCTCCTCCTCCTCCTCCTCCTCCTCCTCCTCCTCCTCCTCCTCCTCCTCCTCCTCCTCCTCCTGTTCTTTCTTCCCCTCTTGGAGTCCAGAAAGAGAAAATTTCTCTTCCTTCTTCTTATATCACTGTGTAGCCCACTCCCCCCAGGAAAACTGCAAAGGGAGTCCTCAGCTTACAGCCGTCCATTTAGCAACGGTTCGAGGTTATGTTAGGCACTAAAAAGTGGCTTAGGACCAACCTTTGCCTTTGTACGGTACATCCATACAGTCTGGAAGACTTATAGTTCCAAGGTTCGGTACCTCTGCTCTAAATCAAGAGGTGGTGGCAGAGAAAAGCTTTGTGTGAAACTCTGTAGAGATTCTCCGTCATCCAGGTCATAGTGGTCTCGAAGATGTTTTTTGGAGAGGCAGCTGGACTGTTTTTTCCTTGAGGAAGAAGAAGAGGAGGTTTCGCTTCTCGTCCGAGAAGCTTCATCACTTCACCGTGAACTGATGAAGCTTCTTGGATGAGAAGCGAAATGTCTTTTTCTACAAGTAAAAAACAGTCTAGTTAGATGATGATGATGATAATGATAATTATAATAATAATAATATAAAATAAAATAAAATAATAAAAAACTTTGCAAAATACGTCAAGAAATTGCAGCTTCCTGCAATAACTCCAGCAAAGCTACTGTACAAAAAACTGCGCTACTCGGAACATTTTACATTTTAAGGAGATACCTGGTTGATACCTAGGATGCTGGCAGCAACCTGTGTCAACCATTAGCGCCAGTCAATTTGAGTGTGCAGTTGACTGACTTTCATGTTTTATGAATAAAAGTTTTATATAATAATAATAATAATAATAATAATGATGATAATGATGATGATGATGATAATAATAATAATAATAATAATAATAATAATAATAATAATAATAATAATATAGAGTTGGAAGGGACCTTGGAGGTCATCTAGTCCAACCTCCTGCTTAGGCAGGAAACCCTATACCATTTTGGACAAATGGCTGTCCAGTCTCTTCTTAAAAACTTCCAGTGTTGGAGCATTCACAGCTTCTGGAGGCAGGTGGTTCCACTGGTTAATTGTTCTCACTGTCAGGAAGTTTCTCCTTAGTTCCAGGTTGCTTCTCTCCTTGATGAGTTTCCAACCATTGCTTCTTGTCCTACCTTCAGGCGCTTTGGAGGATAGCTTGACTCCCTCTTCTTTGGGGCGGCCCCTGAGATACTGGAAGGCTGCTATCCTGTCCCCCCTGGTCCTTCTCTTCATTAAACTAGACAGACCCAATTCCAGCAACGGTTCCTTAAACATATGTTTTAGCCTCCAGTCCCCTAATCATCTTTGAGATACCTGTGGGAAACTCCAGTTCATTTCCTTCCTTTAAAATGTACTTCTCAAAAGAATTGGGATGAAATTTGAAAATAGGTTTCGGGCCACGCTGCTCCATAGTAAAAAGTGAGAACAGTTCTCTCGCTGAGTCCATGCAGCTTTTTTCCCTGTTTTTTTTTTACCCTGACGCTCTTCTTATCTGTGTTTACTTCTTTTGCAAACTGTGTTGGTGTCAGCAAAAGGAGAAATTGTTTCATGCAAGACTGCCAGCGCTGTCATTTCTCCCTGGCTTCATAGTTTATTTTGGCTTTGGAGGTTTAATGTAGTAAAAGGGCTCTTAAAAGTGCCTTTGCATTTTATTTCAAAGTTACCCTTGAAATAGAAACCCCTGGCCTGTAGCAGAAGGGATATTGGGGTCTCAGTCCCTTTAAATGCCTTTCCAGAGTTAATTGTTGTCTTTTTAATTACAGTCGATAATTATTCCAATGAACGTCGCATGACAAAGAGCAGTTTAATGGGGTTAGCTGGGGTCGTTCTTTCCATGGGTGCGGCGTGCGGTCGAAGATACATACGTACATAAAATTTCCAGTGCCTGCCAGCAACGCCATTCCATTAGCAAAAGTCATGAAGAAAAAAAAGGGAGAGTTCATTTTCTGCAATTTACACATTTAACAACTTTTTTAATTCTGGTCTTGTAGCAATTGAAGTTATTGCAAAACTTTACTTTTTCCTTCATTGGTGGAGGAACTTGATCTTTGGGGGGAAATGGTCTCTGGGTCTGTTCTAGGAAAAGCAAGCTCTCTTTGGGCAGCTGCTAATGTCTGTTGAGGTTTTAGCTTCTTGGCCAAAGGAACTGAGGAAAAATTAAACCAGCAGAACAGAATAAATGAGTTGGAAGGGACCTTGGAGGTCATCTAGCCCAACCCCCCGCCCAAGCAGGAGACTCTACAGCATTTCTGACAGATGGCAGTCCAGTCTCTTCTCGAAAGCTTCCAGTAATGAAGAATCCCGTATCATTTTGCAAGGGTGTCCAACTTGGCAGTGGACCAGTGGACTTCAACTCCCAGAATTCCTGTTTTACTGTTTTGTCTTTCATCTTACTTTTATAAGCTGCTCCCAGAGCAGTCCCACAGTGGGATGGGCGGCAAATAAATTTAACAAATAAATATAACAGAAGAACAGAAGTTGCAAGGGACCTTGGAGGTCTTCTAGTCCAACCCCATGCTCAGGCAGGAAACCTTGCGACATTTCAGACAGATGATTGTCCAATTTCTTCTTTAAAACTTCCTGTGTTGGAGCATTCACAACTCCTGGAGGGAAGCTGTTCCACTGGTTGTTGTTCTCACTGTCAGGAAGTTTCTCCTTAATTCTAGGCTGGATCACTCCTTGATTAGTTTCCATCCATTGCTTCTTGTCCTGCCTTCAGGGGCTTTGGAGAATAGCTTGACATAATACTGGTAGGAATTTTCCAGTATTTGAGGGGCTGCCAAAAAGAGGAGGGGGTCGATTTATTTTCCAGAGCACCAGAGGAGAAGAAGCAACGGATGGAAACTCATCAAGGAGAGAAGCAACCTGGAATTAAGGAGAAACTTCCTAACAGTGAGGACAATTAACCAGTGGAACAGCTTGCCACCAGAAGTTATGGGTGCTCCAACACTGGAGGTTTTTAAGTAAAGACTTGACAGCCACTTGTTTGAAATGGGATAGGGTCATCTACTTGAGCAGGGGGGGTGGACTAGAAAGCCTCCAAGGTCCCCTCCGGCTCTATTCTGATTGATTGACCCCCTTTTCTTTGTGGCAGCCCCTCAAGTTCTCCAAGACTGCTATCATGCTTCCCCTAGTCCTTCTTTTCATTCAATTAGACATACCCAATTCCTGCAACTTTCCTTCTTCTTCGTATGGCTTAGCCTCCAGTCCCCTAATCATCTTTGCTGCTCCGTTATATTTATATTTTATATATATTTAAATATAAACCAATACAGGTTAGCATATGAGTAAGGAAGGCGGCGGCCACTTTTAAAATTCCATCTCTTTTTTTATTTTTTTACTATGGCTATATTTTTTTAAAATCAGGAATGCCTGCTAAATCGGAGTTCCGAAGAGCATGAAGGAGAACCTTTAAGCTTGACCTCTTGTCCCTTCGGCAAATATGATGACAGGAGGCCTTAAATCCGGACTGGTCCCTGGATCGGCTTCTCAACGTGATCCCAGTCTGGGAGACCCGTGTCTGGATCCCCCTCTGAGTGCAGGGCAGCGGATTCTCCAAGGGTTCCTCCGGAGAAATGTGTTATTCAGCAGCGCTTTGCTAATCAGGCTGGGCCTGACCTTTTACGGGGTCTACCAGGACCGAACAATGCTGGTGAAATACACCGACATTGATTACCAGGTCTTCACCGATGCGGCCAGATACGTCACGGAAGGAAAGTCCCCTTACCAGCGGGCCACCTACCGCTACACTCCGCTCCTGGCCTGGATGTTAACCCCCAACATTTATGTCAGCGACCTGTTTGGCAAGATCCTTTTTGTGACCGGGGACCTGGTGGCTGCCTTCCTGATCTACCGGATCTTGCTCCTTCGAGGGCTGGACAGCCGGACCGCTTACGGGTGCTGCGCCTTCTGGCTGTTCAACCCTCTCCCCATGACCGTCTCCAGCCGAGGCAACGCCGAATCCCTCGTGGCCAGCTTGGTCCTGGGCACCCTCTATTACCTGGCCAGGAGGCACCTAGTGAAGGCGGCTGTGCTTTACGGCCTCGCCGTACATATGAAGATCTATCCCGTGACTTACGCGTTGCCCTTTGTTCTCTATTTGCAAAGCCGCCCCGGAGCAGAACGGGACAAACCGAAGGGGAAGGCAGCTTGCCTCGGGCTGCCCTCGAGCTGGTTCACGCGGGAGGTCCTTCTTTTTGCCACGGTCTCCGTGGGCACCTTTGCCATCCTGGCTCTCTCCTTCTATGCCTACTATGGCTGGGAATTCCTGCAGCACACCTACCTCTACCATTTGGTCCGGAGAGACACCCGCCACAATTTCTCACCCTACTTCTACCTGCTTTATTTGACTGCCGAAAGCCGCTGGAGTTTGGCCCTGGGGCTGGCTGCCTTCCTGCCTCAGCTGCTGCTGCTTCTCGCCCTCTCCTTCGTCTACTACCGGGACCTGGCCTTCTGCTGCTTCTTGCACACGGCGGTTTTCGTGAGCTTTAACAAAGTCTGCACCTCTCAGTATTTCTTGTGGTACCTCTGCCTTCTGCCCCTGGTGCTGCCTTTCCTGCAGATATCCTGGGCACGGGGGGCATTGTTGATGGGGCTGTGGCTCCTGGGACAGGGTCTCTGGCTTCTCCCGGCTTATTTCCTCGAGTTTCAAGGGCAGAATACGTTTCTGCTCCTCTGGCTGGGAGGTTTAGGGTTCCTGTCCATCAACTGCGCGATCCTGGTTCAGATGATTTCTCACTACCGTCCAGAATGCACCTCCAGGAAATTGAAGCCGTTGTAAGTCGGCTTGCTTCTTCAGGCTACGAAGTCGTGTGGATCTGAGCGGCATCGAGTCGAATGAATGGACGCCGGAAATAAAGTTGCTCTGGAAAGAGTTAACGGTTGAGGACGTGGGGGAAAAACAGCGTATTGTTTTTGCAGAAACTGTAAGAAGGCGTGCTAGCCTGTGAAGAAAATACATTGAATATATTTCTAATCTCATGAGCTTGGCTGAAGCTTGGGAACTGTACGTAGGACCTGGGGTCAGAGGCCTGGCTGTGCTAATATACCGGCCTTAAACCAGAATTTGCTGATGTGATAGTTGCTCCAGAGCAGGGGTCTTCAAACTTGGCCCTTTTATGACTTGTGGACTTCAACTCCCAGAATTCCTCAGCCAGCGCTGGCTGAGGAATTCTGGGAGTTGAAGTCCACAAGTCATAAAAGGGTCAAGTTTGAAGACCCCTGCTCCAGAGAGAAGCCCTAGGAATCAGTAGCCATAAAAGATCATTTGTAAATAAGGGCAGGATGGAATTAGAGGAATATAAGTCTAATAAAGATAAAGATAAAGAATGGGAGATGTAATTAAAGGCGGGGAATAATGTACTCACTTTAGGCGCTTCGGATAGATTGTGACAATCTGAGTACTCAGCCAATCAGGGAAAGGTGGGAGGTAAATTTGCAAAAGCGATAGGGAATATAAGGAAATTATATCGATGATTTAAGGTGCGTCCACTGTACCTGTGTGTACACGATGCACCCTCTTAGCAAAGTAATACAAATTGTTTACTCTTGAAAGTTTTGGCTGGTGATTGTTTATTCAAGACTAGACAACGATCCCACAAGGAGAATTTGAGGAAGTGGTTGTTCTGCAGTGGCAAACAGATCGATTCTCTACCATGAACAAATTCGATTCAAAATTTGGTTCATGGAATAGAATGTTTGTAAGGCTTTGGGGTTTTTCCCACAACCTCTGTCCACTCTGAATGTACCCTGTATGGATATAAGAAAATAAAAATATTACATCAACGAAGCTGTTAAGATGAGATATGGATTCCTGGAATTTTATTTGAATGTTACTGAAACCTACAGTTGCAAACAAATGTTTTCAGTAGAAATTCTAACGTGATAATGGTCTTTTAAGAGTCAGGATTGTGTTTTAAAGGTATTCAGATGGATGGATATATTTTTATGCGTTGTGGGAATGGTGTCTTTGGAATTAGTCTCTCTGTGTGTGTTTGTGTGATTTTGTGTGTGACATCATGAGTGCATGATGCAAAATTGAGTTGGCATTTCTCCTTTGGCAACTTTAAGAGAGGTGGACTTCAATTCCTAGAATTCCCCAGCCATCTTGGCTGGCTAGGGAATTCTGGGAGTTGAAGTCCACCTCTTAAAGTTGCCAAAGGAGAGGAACACAGCTGTAAGGGTTCTAATCAGGACCCCCCCCCCCAATGATCAGAAAGGAGGTGGTTGCATTGCGTTTTATAGCCCCTCTTTCCAACACGACAGCCCTGCGAGGTAGTACGATTGGAGAAGAGACCATCTCCAGGGCCCGTTTACATGACGCGAACCCGGAAGTGACTGCTGTTAAGGCATCAGCGCGCCTCTACTACTTCTCTCTACGTTCTTACGGGCGGGGCTTCGGAGATTCTGGGACCGGCCCGGATCTTACGCTCGAATGGGCGTGGCTTCGCCGTCTCTGGAATCGGCTCGCGTCTCCTACGCTCGGAGGGGCGGGGCTTCGGCGGCTCCGTTGCCGGGCGACGGAGCGGAAACGCTCGGGGTCACGGAGCGGCGGCTTCCGGGTCGGCTGCCCTGGAGACAGGCATGACTTCTCTGCGGGCGTTCACTTGCAACGACCTCTTCCGCTTCAACAACATGTGAGGCCCCGGGCCCTCCGCCGGGCGGGGGTGGTCTCCATGACCTCGAGGGACCCCCTTCGCTGCGGAACTGGGAGAAGGGAGGGGCCCGCGCCTGGGAAGGGGCTTCTAAGGAAAGAGCAGAGCCCGTGGAGGAGGGATTGGAAGGGGGGGAGGGGCGGAAGGCGGGTCCTGCGCTCAGCGGGGGTGGACTAAATGACCTCAAGGGGACCCTTCCCGCTGATCACGCGCTTGGCGCCCCCGTTTCTCTTTCCTTATTCCTGCGTACGGAGCCCTCGAGCTCGTGGCGGGCCTCCCCTGGGCTGCTGCTTCGGTGTTTCCCCGCTTCCCAGCCCGGCTTCCCCATCCCAGCCTGGCCCTGGCATCACCTGGTGGTCACCTCTCCAGCAACTCCCCGGCTGAGCCGGTGACTGGGCTGCTGATGCCAAAGCCGTGGCTGCGGAAGAGAGGCCTGCTGGGTCCTCCCCTCAGGGTGTTTCTTGAGGTGGTCTGGATCTCTTGGTGGTCTCCTATCCCAATCCCAACTGGCTCCGATTCTGCTTGGCTTTATCAAGGCCAAATATCAGAGGGACAGCCCCGAGAACGATAGCTATGCGTATTAGATAACGACTAACTAATACAGGTCGTCCTCGACGTACGACCGCAGCCGAGCCCAAAATTTCATTTGCATTTGTTAAGCAGGGGTTGCCCCACTTTAGGACCTTCCTTTGCCACCCTTGTTAAGTGAATCGCTGCACTTGATAAGTTAGCAATCCGGCCGTTAAGCGAATCTGGCTTCCCCCATGGGCTTTGCTTGCCAAAAGCGGATCACGTGACCTTGGGACACCGCCGTGGTCGTACGTGTGAGCCAATTGCCAAGCGTCTGAATTTTGATCCCATGATCGTGGGGGTGCTGCAGAGATTGTAACTGTGAAAAGTGGCCAAGTCCCTTTTTTCAGTGTTTTTAACTTTGAACGTCACTAAATGAATACACACGTACACACACACACACATTTGTGTACATATAGTATATTTACCATTATATTTATAAGCATAAATATATACTATACATATATAAAGTATAAAAATAACAATTATAAATCAATACATTAAAAAGACAACCAACAAACTCCAAGGGGAGTTTCCATGGACCCCCCCAAGGCCTTTTTTTAAAAAAAAAAAATCCCATTTATATCCCGCCCTTCTCCGAAGACTCAGGGTGGCTTACAATCTAAGAAGCACAAATCAATGGGCTTAAGCAATAGCCTTGTTCTCCCCTCAGGTTACTATGTTTCTATGGGGAACCTTCTAGAATGAAAGAAGGGCCTGCTTTATTTTTTCCTTATTGATTGGTTAAATTTACATGCTTTCCCCCTATCAACTGACTCTTGCTTGTGACAGGTGTGCGGTGTTCCCTTGAATGGCTCACGGCTTGCTTCTTGAAGTGTGAAGGAGACTTTCCACTCTTCAACTCACTTGTCTTGTTTCCCAGAGAGGAGTTTGAATATATGACACAGTGCCTTTTAATTTCTTGAATAGCTATAATCTCATGGAGTTATGTCAGCTTTTGAGGAGGGTGTGGGTGGACGGAAGGGAGGAGAAGGGAACCGCACCTGTGGCTCTTCTGGTTTTTGCTTTAACAAAAACAAAAAAAAGCTTTTGCAAACCCCCTCCCTGTCGTTGGCTACAATGCAATCCTAGAATGATGGAGTTGGAGAGGAACGTGAGATCATCTACTCTAGTCCAACCCTCTGCATTCTGCAGAAAGACCAGTTAAACCATCCAGGAGAGGTGGCCATCTGGCTGCTTCTTGAAAACCTTGAGAGAATTATGTCATCCGGAAGATGTTCCTTTTTTAATTTATGTATTTGCACGCACAATAGACGCACGCAAAAACCAGGCATAGGAGCAGTACCAGAAAAAGAAGCAATCTATTGTTTCTATTTCATTTATGTAATTTTTTATGCTGCCTTGATTGGTTTATAAGTAGCTCAAGGCAGCGGACATACCTAATGCTCTTTCCTCTTCCTCTTTTTCCCCGCAGCAACAACCCTGCGAGGTGGGTTGGGTTGAGAGAAGGACTGACCCAAAGTCAACCAGCCGGCTTTCATGCCCAAGGCGGGATTAGAACTCACCGTCTCCTGGTTTCTTGGCCAGCACTTTAACCACTACACTGGGAGTTCCCAACCAGGGGTTCGAAAACTTGGGTTTAGAGGTTTCAAAATTACAGTGTGTGTGCATAATTCGTTTTGAACTCTTGTAAGGGTGTGAGAACATATCAGAAGCGTTCTAGGAGTATAAAAAAGCTCTGCGCTCCACCAAACTGGCTCTCTTTTTCTTAAGCAAAGCGCTCCCTGCTAATTTCTTACATCTTGCAGAGGTACAGAATGAATTATTGCTGTGTTGCTACATAAGAAAAAGACATTTGATGGTCCCTTGATAGACAGGTTAAGCAAGCTGGAGAGATGTCCATGGAGACCCTCCGACATCCAGATCTTGGTTGTCCTTCCATCCCCCACCATCCAGTCAGAACTGAAGAAGCTTCTTGGGTGAGAAGCGAAAGGTCTTCAAAGAGAAACGAGGAAGTCCAGTTGCCTCCTGGAAAAAAAAGCACCTTTGGGATAACCAGGACCTGGATGACGGCGAGTCTCCATAGAGCAGGGGTCTTCAAACTTGGCCCTTTTATGACTTGTGGACTTCAACTCCCAGAATTCCTCAGCCAGGCACGCGTGTCTGGCTGAGGAATTCTGGGAGTTGAAGTCCACCCATCATAAAAGGTTCCCATTAATTGAGGACTGTGTTCTGTCTGCCTGACCTGAGAGTGGGGGGGGGGAGCAAGGAATGCCATGGGTCCCTTCTCCGAAGGAGATCCATTCGGTGGGATCCAGAAGAAGGGCCTTCTCCGTGGTGGGTCCCTCTCTGTGCAACAACATTCCTGCAGAGATCAAGTTGGTCACTGGAAAAAAAAAGAGAGACTTATGACCGTTTTTCACACTGCAGCATCCCCAGGGTCAAGCGATCCAAATCCAGGTGCTTGGCAACTGATTCATACTTAGGACGGTCGCAGTGTCCCTGGTGTCCTGCGGTCCCCTTGTGCAACCTTCTGAAAAGGGAAGCCGGACTCACTTAACAACCGTGGTACTCATTTACCGACTGCAGTGATTCGCTTAACCCCCGCGGCAAGGAAGATGGTAAAATGGGTGCAAAACCCGCTTGACTGATTCACTTAGCCACAGGAATGTTGAGGTCAATTGTCGTAAGTAGAGGACTACCCGTAATTGGTGAACCTGCCGCTCAGAAGGGTTAAAGCGTTCTGTCAATCAAATCTGGAGGGCTGGAATTTGCTTTCCGTTGCTGTGACGTTGGCCAAAATGGCAGTTCTAGTCTGGGAATTTTTCCGTGGGTTGGAAGAGCAGGGCTAAGAAATGTTCAGCTTGAATGGTGCCTCGTCCTTCTCTCAATATTTCAATCAATCAATCAATCAGAATAAAGCTGGAAGGGACCTCGGAGGTCTTCTAGTCCAACCCCCTACTCAGGCGGGAGACCCTAGACTAGGTGCTGGCTCAGGAATTCTGGGAGTTGAAGTCCACAAGTCATTAAAGAGCCAGGTTGCCCACCCCGCCCTAGACCATTTCAAACAACTGACTGTCCAGTCTCTTCTTAAAAACCTCCAGTGTTGGAGTACCCACAACCTCTGGAGGCAGGTTGTTCCACTGGTTAATTGTCCTCCCTGTCAGGAGATTCCTCCTTAGTTCTAGGTTGCTTCTCTCCTTGATGAGTTTCCCTCCGTTGCTTCTTGTCCTGCCTTCAAGGGCTTTGGAGAAGAGCTTGACTCCCTCTTCTTTGGGGCAGCCCCTCAGATACTGAAATACTGCTCTCGTGTCACCCCTGGTCTTTCTAATTGATATTCTTGTTCTTGTTTTCCACAGCAACTTGGATCCCCTGACAGAGACTGTATCTTTTTAAGTCTTCGGGTTGAAGACATTAATGTTCCTAGCCGGGATCTTTGCGTACATTATGTGTTTGCCCAACACCTAGCATGGGTTTCTCTCTCTGGATTTTGATCGTGGGAATATACTGTAATAGGGAAAGCATGGAAGAAGCACACCTACTATGGGAACAACAGCAGCTTAGTCTGTAGTTTCCTACCCGGAAAAGAACATTTAATATTCTGGAATGCAATGACTTCTTTCATAGATTGTTCACGAGGGTGTTGCTAACAGGCAAAACTAGTGGAGTTGTGGATTGATTCTATTATTATTATTATTATTATTATTATTATTATTATTATTATTATTATTATTATTATTATTATTATTATTATACAGAGACCTAGAAATAGAAATAGACTGTGGCAAAGGCAAGCAAGGGTGGTACCAATAGTCATAGGCGCCTTGGGTGCAATCCCAAAACAACTGGAGCACCACTTGAGCACCATCATTGGCACTGACAATTTCGCCATCAGTCAATTGCCAAAGGCGGCCTTACTAGGAACTGCTTCCATCCTGCGACGAGATCTGTGATACCATCAAACATCCACATCTGCCTATCCTAGGTCCTTGGTAAGGACTCGATAAGTAGACAAAAATGCCAAATCCAGTCTGAACATCTGGCTGACTGCGATGATTAATGATGATGATGATGAAGTTGAAAGGGATCTTGGAGGTCATCTAGTCCAACCCCCTGCTCAGGCAGGAAACCCTCTATCATTTCAGACAAATGACTGTCCAGTCTCCTCTTAAAAACTTCCAGTGTTGGAGTATTCACAGCTTCTGCAGGCAGGTTTTTTTTTTGTTGATGCATAGTTTGTCCTTGAATGCCCATTGGTCGAGATGAACTTTCCTTAACCTAAAACCCTTCACAGTATGGCATTCCATTTTACTTGCAATACTTGGCTCACTGGCCAGAGTACTTTATTGTGGCAGAAGCCCCCGGGGGAGAGCTGATGGGCTACAGTGAGTAGAGTGTCTCCCTTTTTTTTCATCTGGACTGTTCAGACCTGAACATACAGGTATTCCTTGGCCAGGGTTAGGCAACCTTGGCTCTTTTATGACTCGTGGACTTCAACTCCCAGAATTCCTGAGCCAGCCACGCTGAGGGAAAGGGAGAGGTTTCCAAGCTGAGCCAAGCTGACTCAGGAATTCTGGGAGTTGAAGTCCATGAGTCACAAAAGAGCCAAGGCTGCTTACCCCTGTCCTTGACCAACAGAGTGAGCCTATGGTATGGGTTGTAAGTCATGACTGTGCCTGATTTTATAACATTTTTTGGGGGGCAATTGTTAAGTGAACCTGGTGATTGTAAAGTGGTCATTAAGGGGAAGCATTTGCCAGAAACTGGAAGCAAGTGCCAGTGTCAGGAAAAAAAAATGTCCTCAATTGTGGTCACGTGACCCCAGGATGCTGCAAATCCAGGCTGGTTGCTAAGCACACACAAGGGGAAATGGACATTAGGACTTTAAATCCAGGTCAAAATTCCCATTTTGGGGGCCTGCCCTAATTTTGCATGGTTGCTAAGCAATGGGTCGTAAGTCGAGGACTAAGCCATAGGCTGGCGATAACTGAAGCTTTGGATCAGTTACAAAGATCCCACTGACGACATGGACTGAAATTTTACGAACATTTTAAAACAACAATGTTTTATAGGCTGTCCTTAACTTACGACCACAGTTGAGGCCAAAATTTCTGTGGCTAAGCAAGACAATTTAAGTGAATTTTGCTTCCTTTTATCACCTTCCTCGCCACCATTGTTAAGTGAATCACTGCAGTTAAATTAGTGGCACGGTTGTTGAGGGAATTTGGCTTCCCCACTAACTCTGCTTGTCAGAAGGTCCCAGGAGAGGATCACGTGACTCTGCAACTGTACGTGCCAGTTGCCAAGTGTCCGAGTTTTGATCACACGATCGTGGAGACCGCAAAGGTCATACATGTCAAAAATGGTCAAAAGTCCCTTTTTTAGTGCTGCTATAACTTTGAACCATCAGTAAGTGAACTGTTGTAAATTGAGGACTAGCTGCATCATTTGAGCTTTGGCTGTGAACTTGAGATATGTTTCATTAGGGCGCCTCTGCAGTGAAACGTGTTTTTTTCTTCTCTCTGCTGGATTAAGAAACTGCTAAAGAACTGCTCCGAATTAAAGATCGGCCGCAGCTTTTCTGTCAGATGATCTTTTCTTTGCAGTCATGGGAAAAGCTGAAGGATCCGTGGCCAGGGAAGAGTGGCACGGCCACGTCACCGCGCTCTCGGTGGCCCCCGAGTTTCGCCGCTTGGGCCTGGCTGCTAAACTGATGGAGCTGCTGGAGGAAATATCCGAAAGGTAGGGATGATTTTGTGAGCAAACATAACAGGCTGGATCCTCAGGGAAGGGTTGGCTAGGTAAAAGTCCTCATTGCCAACGTTCAGTTTAGGGAAATAAATAAAATAGTTGATGGCATAAAGATAGATAGATAGATATCAGAGAGATACAGATATATAGATAGATTAGAGATAGAGGGATTATATGTGTGTGTGTGTGTGTGTGTGTGTGTGTGTATATATATATATATATATAGAGAGAGAGAGAGAGGGATACAGATATATAGAGATAGAGATAGATAGAGACACAGAAATATAATAGATTAGAGATACAGATATATATATAGAGATACAGATAGATAGATTAGCGAGTCAGAAATATAGAGATTAGAGATACAGATGTAGATTAGAGAGAGATACAGATAGATTAGAGAGACAGAAATATAGATAGATTAGAGATTCAGATATAGGTAGATTAGATAGATAGATAGATAGATAGATAGATAGATAGATAGATAGATAGATAGATAGATAGTGTCAGGACCCACCCCAATCCACGTCTTAGGAAAACAAAAACTCTTGGAGTCAGTTCTAGTCCAAAAGGAATCTTTACTAGGACATGCTTGGTTGTGGGAATAAAAGACAGGACTTGGTATTGTTTTACAAATTGAAACTTTATAAAGGGTTCCTGGTTCAACCCCCCCTTCCCTCAACCCCATTTGGTCAGCCCCCATCATTTTACTTCATGTCATCCCTTTTGTGGGAAAAAGAGAACTTCGGATCTTTACGGTTATTGCCTTCTTCCTTTACAGATTCAAATGGAGACACAGGCCAGATGCCTCCTTCCCTAACCCTCCCCTTTGTTCCCCCCAGTTCAAAAGGTTTCCCTTGGTCTTTGAAATAACCTAAGGCAGGCTGAATCCACATCCACTCCTCCTTCCTCGGGAGATGGAAGAATCCAGGGGGGGGGATAATGTTTTAAACATACATTTATGAATGTGATATAAATGGATTCTGACAGATAGATAGATTAGAGAGAGAGAAATAGAGATTAGAGAGACAGATATAGATTAGAGAGATACAGATAGATTAGAGAGACAGAAATATAATAGAGATTAGAGATACAGATAGATTAGAGAGATAGATAGATAGATGATAGATAGATAGATAGATAGATAGATAGATAGATAGATAGATAGATAGATAGATAGATAGATAGATTAGAGAGAGATACAGATAGAAATATAGGTAGGTAGGTAGATAAAGCATTTTCAATTCATTTAAACAATTACATAGTTGCAGAAAGCAAGTTTAAATAATACACTAGGCCAAAGTGCTTTTAAGTGTAAAAGCTAGTGAATCTTTGCATTTATGGGTGGATTTTATAGCAATAAGAAATATGACAGTTCATGATAAGAGCTAATTGTAATAAAAGAAACATACTCATGTGAAACGTGCAGACATAGATTACTTCTCATTGTAACATGAGTGCTCTTAATTCTTCCTTGTATTTTCTTTTAAGCCAGAATATAGGAGAACATTAATTAAAACATTAATTGTGAGCAGCAGTGGCCTAGAGGTGAAGATGCTCGCCTCCCACTCGGAAGGCTGAGAATTCAGTCTCAGGCAGCGACAGATGTTTCTCTCTGGGTGCAACGAGAAAATATCTGCTGCAAACTCCGAATAGGCATCAGGAAGGGCACCCGGCCAGTAAATGCTCAGCTCCACTCAGTCACCCCATGAAAGAAAAAAAGAAAAAAAAAAGAGAACATTAATCCAATCGTTTTCTCGTGAGGGAATCCCCTCCAATTCTTACCTGCACAAAAGCAGATCCATTTTGACATTGACGTAGCACTGTACTTTTTTTCACAATAACATTGTGTAATCTTAATGTTGCTCTGACGGTCTCCTTACCCTTCCGTTTTCTTTCTTGGTGAAGAAAGGGTGGATTTTTTGTGGATCTCTTTGTGAGGGTGTCCAATCAGGTTGCGGTGAACATGTACAAGCAACTGGGCTACAGCGTATACAGAACGGTGTTAGAATACTACTCAGCCAGCAGTGGTGAACCGGACGAAGATGCGTATGGTAAGTGTGTGGGTTTTTAGTGCTAAAGGGTGTTTGGGATAAACATGATGTCAAATGTGAAGAACTAAAAAAGATGTTGAGACTAGAGTGCAGAGAAGAGCAACAAAGATGATTAGGGGTCTGGAGGCTAAAACATATAAGGAACGGTTGCTGGAATTGGGTCTGTCTAGTTTAATGAAGAGAAGGACCAGGGGGGACACGATAGCAGCCTTCCAATATCTCAGGGGCTGCCCCAAAGAAGAGGGAGTCAAGCTATTCTCCAAAGCGCCTGAAGGCAATGGAGGGAAACTAATCAAGGAGAGGAGCAACCTAGAACTAAGGAGAAATTTCCTGACAGTCAGAACAATTAACCAAGTGGAACTCCTTGCCTCCAGAAGCTGTGAATGTTCCATGGTGGCTGGGGAATTCTGGGAGTTGAAGTCCACCAGTCTTAAAGTTGCCAAGCTTGGAGACCCCTGGCCTAAAGTTAGCACAGGCGAGTTCCGTATGTACACATTTATCTGTAATCCAAATTTCCAGAAAGATAAATCAAAATAGCAGCTGAGGGACGGAACAGACACAGAAAGAAAATGAGCTTGTCAGACCAGCGCAGAATTGGCGGGAAACGGTTAATAATATCACGCCATATCCAATTTTACTCCAGATGTTGAGTTTTGAGCACCACTCCTGTAACACTTCATGGAACCCACAAGTAGTAAGACATAGAGGTAGTCCCCGACTTACAACAGTCCATTTAGCGACCATTCAAAGTTACAACAGCACTGGAAAAACGGGACTTAGGTTTTCACCCTTACAACCATGGCAGTATCCCTCTGGTCAAAATTCAGACGTTTGGCAACCGACTCATATTTATGACGGGTTGCAGCGTCCCAGGCGATCACGTGATCCCCTTTTGCGACCTTCTGACGAGCAAAGTCAAGGGGGGGGAGTCAGATCCGCTTAACAACCACGTCACTAACTTAACTGCACTTAACTGTGGCAAGAAAAGTCATAAAGCGGGGCAAACGTATCTCGAATTTTGCTTAGCAGCAGGAATTTTAAGCTCAGTGTGGTCGTAAGTCGGGGACTACCCCGGGGTCAGGTTCCTTAATAACTCCCTGAACCTCCTCCGGTTGGAAATTGTGTGGATGTTTGTGGAAAATCTCATTCCAGAGGGTTGATAGTAGTTGCAGCTACCCTGGACTTTAAATTGCAGGTTGTGTTACTAATTTGTGTTTTGTTCCCATTTTTTTTTTTTACAGACATGAGGAAAGCCCTGTCAAGAGATAAAGAGAAGAAATCAATTATACCGTTACCACATCCTGTCAGACCAGAAGATATTGAATAAGCCGATTCTGCGGTCGCTGTAAAATATATTGAGAATAAAAAGCTGTAGATAAATGGGAACAATTAGGATATCTTTAATGCAACTGGGAGCTTTGGAAGAAAAAAAAAGAGAGTATATGCAAATATCAAATGTTTTCACTTTTAGCCTGCGCTTCTAAATCTCGTAATGCCCCGCCCCAAAGCCAGAAACAACCTTATAACTTCCATATTTCTCACGATTCGGTTTTTAAAAAATATTAATAAATCCAAAGGCCTCATTTCTAAAAACGCAGGACTGCTAACATTTTACATTGTCATTGAATTTTGCATGAGTTTAATAAAATTAAAAAAGCAAATCTTAGGTACAATGTTTGGAAAAAATACTTGGTTTAAAATATGAGGTATTCAAATTGCAAAAATAAAAAGGCAAAAGTGATACAACACTGGAGGTTTTTAAGAAGAGATTGGACAGTCACTTGTCTGAAATGGGAGAGGGTTTTTCCTGCCTGAGCAGGGGGTTGGACTAGATGACCTCCAAGGTACCTTCCAGCTCTGTTATTCCGTTACAATACAGCAAAGGGGGGAAAGAAAGGAGAAAACACATCACACCATAGTTTTCCCTCTGCAAACAAATCAGGGTTTGGCATTGGACTATAAGCCCCCATATTTCCATATTAGTGGTGATGCTGGCTTATTCAACATATTGAAGGCTGTCAAGGGGAATGCATACCCTCCCCCCCATTGTATGCTCTTGATTGTCTTGGGGTAGGCAACCTTCACTCTTTTATGAGTCATGGACTTCAACTCCCAGAATTCCTGAGCCAGCCATGCTGAGGGAAAAGGGAGAAGTTTCCAAGCTGAGCCGTGCTGGCTCAGGAATTCTGGGAGTTGAAGTCCACGAGTCATAAAATAGCCATGGTTGCCTACCCCTGTTAGGTAGAAGTTAAAAAAATATATATCCAGAATGCACCTGAACGCACGTTGAATGCATTCAGTAACAACCCTTCCAGAGCTCTGAGCTACAGGTAGTTCTCAACTTACAACAGTTCATTTAGCGACTGTCCAAAGTTATAAGAGGAAAAAGTGACTTGTGATGGCTTTTCACACTTAAGACCGTTGCAGCCTCCCCTTTTGGTCACCATGATCAAAATTCAGATGCTCGGCAACTGACTCGTATTTGTGATAGTCGCAGTGTCCTCTGTGTGTGTGAGTGTGTGTGTGATGTGATCCCCTTTTGCAACCTTCTGACAAGCCAAGTCAACGAGGCATGCCGGATCCACGTAAGTAACTCAACCGAGTTACTTAACAGCTGCAGTGATTCCCTTAAGAACCGTGGCAAGGCAGGTCGTAAGATGGGGCCATATTCACTTAAGGAATGTCTCGTTTAAGCCGAGGACAACCTGTAATAATGTGATTGTCTGTGAAGCCCAAGGGATGGTGTTTGTACCATCTCCCTAACCCTGGTTTAGGACCGCTGCTGCACAATTTGGCCTTGTGATGTAGTGTCGCTCAGTTTCCACAGGTTTAAACTGTGTGGATATCAGCTCCCAGAATTGCTGGTTGGGGAACTCTGGTGTCAAGGCTCCATCCATATCTCTGTAACAATCTGTATCATTCATTCATTCATTATACATGGGTCTTCAAACTCGGCCCTTTTATGACTCATGGACTTCAACTCCCAGAATTCCTCAGCCAGGCATGCTGGCTGAGGAATTCTGGGAGTTGAAGTCCATGAGTCATAAAAGGGCCGAGTTTGAAGACCCCTGATCTAATATATCCCTTATCTGGCTTTATTATCTATTTCTTTGTCCATCCATCCATATCCCCGTAACTATCTCTGTATCTCTCTCTCCACTCCTTCTTTCCTTCATTATGCATCTATCCTTTATCATCCATTCCTTTTACGTCATCTTCCCATCTGAGGATCACGTGCTCAGGCGAGGGGGCGGCGTAGCTCACGCGCACCGGAAATCCGGCCTCCGGCTGGTGGGAGCGACGCTCTGGCGATTTCTATGGTCCGAGGGGAGGGGGCCGTCGCCTTTTCCTGTTTACTTCCTCTCTTTCTTCCGGGTTCGGGGCAATTTGGGGAGTGGGAGGCGAAGCGGGGCCGCAGCCGGAGGGGCCGCCGGGGGAAGAAGGCGGAGGCGGAGGCGAGGTGAGTCCGGCGAGGGAAGGGGAGGTTCACCCATCCAAGAGGTGTGGGACTACAACTCCCATCACCCTCACCCAGGGGGAGGGGTTGGGGGAGGATTTGTAGTTCCCCCTCTTAGTGGGGGGCGGCCGGTGTGCCGTGGGACAGGGAGTCTCCCCCCCGCCGGTTCCCCTTGGCCGGGCAGGAAGATAATCTGGGCTGGGAAGGGAGACCACCAGGAGATCCCAGGGTGGAGCCGGCAGGCAGAAAGAGGCCCGGGCGCTACAGCAGCCCTGATTTCTGATGTTTGTTTGCTTTATTTGATGTATTCACCATTTCTTCTGTGCAGCTCACAACAAATAAGAGTTAAAAAAAACCCAAACACCCAGGCAACCACCCACAACAAACCACAATTAAAAATGGAGCAAAACATAAAATAATAGTCACAGCCGGAGAGTCCATTTAATCTACTGTAGCTTTGCTAAACATCTGGAAGAAAACAGGCAAGCTGGGAGAGCATCAATGAGGCCAAAGTCGTCTCCTTCCTTCTCCCCTCCCACAACACCTGCTCCTGCCACGGATGATGTTACCTAGTTGGGGCATGAGACGTCTGCCAGCAAATAGCCACCAAGGACCCCACAGTCTTCCTCCTCCTCATCCTCCTCCTCCTCCTCCTCCTTCTCCTCCTCCTCCTCCTCCTCCTCCTCCCCAATCTATTTCCCTTCTAGCTCTGATGATCTCTCGATGGGTCAGGAAATGTCTGCAAGAAAACCGCCAAGGCTCGGAGAGCATCAGGGAGCCCAGAGTCCTCCCTTACGCAACCCCCCCTCCATTCTAGCGCTGATAATGTTACCTAGTTGGTTCATAAAACATCTGCAAAAAAATAACCCAGCTCAACAGCAAGGACTTTATTGTCTCCTCCTCCTCCTCTCACTCCTTTCCAGCCCGGATAGTGTTACCTAGTTGGGTCATGAAACGTCTGCAAGAAAACCACCCAGCTTAGAGGGCACCTAGGACCCCCACAGTCTTCCTCTTCCTCATCCCCCCCCCGATGATATGATCTAGTTTGGGTAATGAAATATCTGCAAGAAACCAGACAAGCTCCGAGAGCACCAAGGACCCCATGGTTCCACCCTGAGTTACAAATAACCCTTGTCCGTTGCTTCTTTCTTATGGTCAAAAATCTTGTCATGAAATTTGGGGGGTGAGTCTGAACCAGCTCTAGTGAGCCTACCATGCAGTGGATCTTTCAAGTGTTATTTAAGGATCTGTGAAGAGGAATGATAGAGTCCAGATCTTTGGAATAATTGTCCCATTCTGCTCTCTTTGGGCCAGGTTTTTTACTCGGAATACCGGACACCGCAGGGCAGAAAGGACGCTGACCAACTGGAGTGAGTTCAGAGAAAGTCCTCAAGAGCGGGAAGGGCCTGGAAACGGGTCCTTTGAAGAAAAGTGAAAAGACCTGGGTAGGTTAGCTGCGGAAGGGACGTTTTGGGGAGAGATGTTGGCAGTTTGGGGATATCTAAATGGTTGCCAGGGACGCAGTGGCTCAGTGGGTTAGGACACTGAGCTTGTCGATCAGGAGGTCGGCAGTTTGGCGGGTCGAATCCCGAGTGCCGCAGAACAGAGTGAGCGCCTGTTACTCGTCCCAGCTTCTGCCAACCTAGCAGTTCGAAAGCACGTAAAAATGCAAGTAGAAAAATAGGGACCACTCCGGTGGGAAGGTAACAGCCTTCTGTGCGCCTTTGGCGTCTAGTCATGCCAGCCACATGACCACGGAGACGTCCTAGGACAAGCGCTGGCTCTTTGGCTTTGAAACGGAGATGAGCACTGGCCCCGAGAGTCGGAAACGACTAGCACGCATGTGCGGGGGAACCTTTACCTTTAAATGGTTGCCAAGGAGAGGAGAGTGTGGACAAGTTCTGTACTTATCTGGGAGGGCATGGAACAAGGGGCTGAAATGGGGGCAGTATTAGACGTCAGGGGGAATTTCCTTCAGGTGAGAACTAGTGGAATAGATACCTCACAAAATTTCATGTTTCACTTCAGAACAGAATAATAGAATAACAGTGCCGGAAAAGGACCTTGGAGGTCATCTAGTGCAACCCACTGCTCCAGCAGGTAGCCCTATGCCATTCCAGACAAATGGCTGTCCGGTCTCTTCTTAAAAATCTCCAGTGATGGAACGTCCACAACTTCTGGAGGCTTCCACTGGCTTATCATTCTCACCATCAGGAATGTCTGTGGAGATTCTCAGTCATCCTTCCCAAGGTAGTCTTCCAAAGGCAACTGGACTTTGATGGGTTTTTTTTTTTCTTCTTTGAAAATGTTTCGCTTCTCATCCAAGAAGCTTCTCCACTTCTTAAGTTCAGCACTGGAGAAAGTTCTTGGATGAGAAGCGAAATGTTTCCAAAGAGAAAAACAAGGCAAGCCCAGTTACCTTTTGGAAAAGCACGTTTGGATCGCCACAGGTTATCCTCAATTTACCATCACAGTTGAGCTCCAAATTTCCGTGGTTCAATGAGAAATTTGTTTGTCCCCTTATGCAGCTTTTCTTGCCACGCGTTTGTTAAGCGAATCGCTGCAGCGGTTAACAACACAGTTAATTGAATTTTGATTTTCAGTTAATTTTGCCCCCATTTAACGACCTTCCTGGCCACAGTTGCTATGGGAATCACCACAGTGATTAAGCTAGTCACACGGTCGTTAAGTGAATCTGGCCTCCCCCCCGATGACTTTGCTTGTCGGGAGGTTGCAAAAGGGGATCACGTGACCCCGGAACGGTGTGGCTGTCATAAATATGAGTCAGTTGACAAGTGCCCGATTTTTGATTACATGACCACAGGGCTGTCACAACCGTAAGCGCGAAAAACATTTGTAAGTCCCTTTTTTCCAGTGCCGTTGTAACTTTGAAACGGTCACTACACGAAGTGTTGTAAGTTGAGGATTACCTGTTTTAAGAAATTCCTAGGTTGTTTCTCTCCTTGATTAATTTCCATCAATTGCTTCTTGTACTTTGGAGAATAGCGTCCAGATTGAATAGCCCTCCGTCTAAAATGCGTTTAACAGGTCCTGCACCGAATGGGGTTGGACTAGATCAGGGGTCTTCGAACGTGGCCCTTTGATGACTTGCGGACTTCAACTCCCAGAATTCCTCAGCCAGGCACGTGTGCCTGGCTGAGGAATTCTGGGAGTTGAAGTCCGCAAGTCATCAAAGGGCCACGTTCGAAGACCCCTGGACTAGATAATCTCTGAGGTACTTAACTGATTCTGTGATTTCCTACTGTACTAATCTTTAAATCATCCTTCAAATTGTGTCTAGGTAACAAAAGCGCTACTCCGTGCTGGATTAAACCACCCACCATGTCTAAAGATGAAGAAAAAGTTAACTTGCGTCGCCTGGAGCCTGCCATCCAGAAGTTTATTAAAGTTGCCATTCCCACAGATCTGGAGCGGTTAAGAAAACATCAGATAAATATTGAGAAGGTTATTTTTTTTAAAAAAATGTTAATCTTAAGAAGGTCTGGCAGGAGACTCATATTGCGGGTCCCATAAACGGGGGAATGTTGTCAGAGGACCTAAGAGGAACAGTTTTGTACGGGGTGTGTGTGTGTGTGTGTCCTTGACTCACAGCCATTTGTTTAGCGACCGTTTGAAGTTGCAACGGCAGTGAAAAAAGGGACTTTTGACCAGTTTTTGCCCTTAACGACCATTGCAGCGTCCCCAGGATCAGGTCATCAAAATTCAGCTGCTTGGCAACTGGCTTGTATTTATGACAGTTGCAGTGCCCCGGGGTCATGCGATAGCAATAGCAATGACAGCCCTTAGACTTCTATACTGCTTCACAGCGCTTGTAAAGCCCTCTCTAAGGGGTTTACAGAGTCAGCCTGTTGCACCCCCAACAATCCGGGTCCTCATTTTACCGACCTTGGAAGGACGGAAGGCTGAGTCAACGTTGAACTTCGTCAACATTGAACTCCTGTGCATCACCACGGCTTCCTTCCTTCCTTCCTTCCTTCCTTCCTTCCTTCCTTCCTTCCTTCCTTCCTTCCTTCCCTCCCTCCCTCCCTCCCTCCCTCCCTCCCTCCCTCCCTCCCTCCTTCCTTCCTTCCTTCCTTCCTTCCTTCCTTCCTTCCTTCCTTCCTTCCTTCCTTCCCAAGCAATAGCACTTAGACATATACTGCTTCACAGCACTTTATTCTGAGTGGTTTACAGAGTCAGCCTATTTGCCCCCCAACAATCTGGGACCTCATTTTACCAACCTCGGAAGAAGGGAAGACCGAGTCGGCCTTGAGGTGGTGAGATTCGAACTGCCGAACTGCTGGCAGCCGCCGGTCAGCCAAAGTCCTGCATTCTAACCCTTTTACGACCTTCCGACCATGGGGAAGCCAATGGGGAAGCCAGGTTCTCTTAGCAACCTTGTGACTAACGGCAGATGCAGGAATTCACTTAACAACCGTGGGGAGGAAGGTTGTAAAACAGGGCAAAACTCACTTAGAATGCCTCGTTTAGGTATGGAAATTTGGCCTTCCATTGTGGCTGTAAGATAAGGACTACCTGTGTTGGGGCCCTACCCTGTGGAACATCCACTCCCTCGAGGTGGGTCTGGGCCCAACCCTGCTGGGGTTCCTTAAATAATGGCTTGTCAACTAGTTTGGGGACCCCTTAATAGAGCAACGCCTTAGCCAGTGGTAGGACAGCTAATGGCATGTTTATATCTCGCCGTTTTTTTAATCTATTAATTTAAATTAGTTGTTTCAATGGTTTTTACAGTATATATCCTTGGTTATTACTGTGTAGGCCACGGGTAGGCAACCTTGGCTCTTTTATGACTCGTGAACTTCAACTCCCAGAATTCCTGAGCCAGCCATCCTGAGGGGAAAGAGAGAGGTTTCCAAGCTGAGCCATGCTGACTCAGGAATTCTGGGAGTTGAAGTCCACAAGTCACGAAGGGGCCATAGTTCCCTCATGGTGGCTCAGAAATTCTGGGAGTTGAAGTCCTCGAGTCATGAAGGGGCCATAGTTCCCCCATGCTGGCTGAGGAATTCTGGGAGTTGAAGTCCACAAGTCACGAAGGGGCCATAGTTCCCTCATGGTGGCTCAGGAATTCTGGGAGTTGAAGTCCTCGAGTCATGATGGGGACAAAGTTTCCCCATGTTGGGTGAGGAATTCTGGGAGTTGAAGTCCTCGAGTCATGAAGGGGCCATAGTTCCCCCATGCTGGCTGAGGAATTCTGGGAGTTGAGGTCCACAAGTCATAAAAGAGCCAAGGTTGCCTACCCTGGTGTAGGCTATTCAGAGTCACTGAGATGGGTACTGTGATTAAAGAAAGAAATATTTTTACACCTCGGCTGAAAAACGTCCCTTTGCTCTCTGCTTGATCAAAACCAAGCTGAAATAGTGTGGCTGAACATAAGAAACCCTGCCATGCTCTTTCCAGGGAAAAATGTCTTGGATGTAATTTAGAATAGAATAGAGTTGGAAGGGACCTTGGAGGTCATCCAGTCCAACCCCCCTTCTCAGGCAGGAAACCCTAGACCATGTCAGACAAACGGCTGTCCAGTCTCTTCTTAAAAACTTCCAGTGTTGGAGCATTCACCACCTCTAGAGGCAAGTTGTTCCACTGGTTAATTGTTCTAACTGTCAGGAAGTTTCTCCTTAGTTCCAGGTTGCTTCTCTCCTTGGTTAGTTTCCCTCCATTGCTTCTTGTCCTGCCTTCAGGTGCTCTGGAGAATAATCTGACCCCTTCTTCTTCTTTGGAGCAACCCCTGAGATACCGGAATGCTGCTATCCTCTCATCCCTTGGTCCTTCTCTTCATTAAACTCTTCGTTAAACTTGACACCTTTTTCTTTAGGGCGTCCCCATTTTGCACAAGGGAGGAGGCAAATCCTTGGGTGGTTTGACTCCGTGCCAATTGAGAGGCCGTGTTTCTGAGACCCCATCCCCTCTGCTCTCTGTCGTTTGCAGTATCAGAGGTGCAGGCTGTGGGACAAACTGCACGAAGAACACATCAATGCCGGTCGTACCGTTCAGGTAAGGAGACGACGGCCGTAGACGTCCGCTGGAGAAGACAGCATGCTGGGAAAATGAGCCCCTCGGTAATCTTTTTCTGGGGAAAGCAGAGCTGTGGGAACGTGCCCCCGTGTTATCCGTTGGGTGGGTTTCTTTAAAAGACATATGAACCGCCTCGTTCCCGAGTCTTGAGGCAACCTCAGCACCTTTAAGAGCTTTGGCCTATCTGGGGGAATTCTGGGAATTAAAGTCCACGCTTCTTAAAAGTTGCCAAGTTTGGGGAACACTGCTCTAGCAAGGGGTTCCTCCATCTGGGCTTAAGAGCAACGCTTTTCGGGTCCTTTTTAGTCTATTTCAGGACTTTCCAACTTTAGCCACTTTTAAGACCCGTGGACTTCAACTCCCAGCATTCCCCAGCCAGCACTGTTAAGTAGTCCTGGATTTACAACCATTCGTTGGGTGACTGACGTTACAACAGCACAGAAAAAAGTGACTTACAATCGTTTTTCACACTTACGACGGTTGCAGCATCCTCCACATGATCAAAATTCAGACACTTTGCAGCTGGTTCATATTTACGACGGTCGCAGCGTCCCAGGGTCACGTGATCCTCTTTTGAGACCTTCTGAGAAGCAAAATCAATGGAGGAAGCCAGATTCACTTAACAACCGGGTTACTAACGTAACTGCAGTGATTCACTTAACGGCTGTGCAAGAAAGGTGTAAAATGGGGCAAAACCCGCTTAACAACTTCAGCGGAGCTGTGTTCGTAAGTTGAGGACGACCTGTATTTCAGGGTTCCCCAACTTTGGCTAGTGGAGGCGTAGGGAACCTTGGCTCTTTGATGACTTGTGGACTTTAATACCCAGAATTCCTGAACCCAGCCATGCTGGCTCAGGAATTCTGGGAGTTGAAGTCCACAAGTCATGAAGGGGTCATAGTTCCCCCATGCTGGCTGAGGAATTCTGGGAGTTGAAGTCCACAAGTCATGAAGGGGCCAAAGTTCCCCCATGCTGGGTGAGGAATTCTGGGAGTTGAAGTCCTCGAGTCATGAAGGGGCCATAGTTCCCCCATGCTGGCTCAGGAATTCTGGGAGTTGAAGTCCATGAGTCATGAAGGGGCCATTGTTTCCCTCATGCTGGCTCAGGAATTCTGGGAGTTGAAGTCCACCAGTCATGAAGGGGCCATAGTTCCCCCACTCTGGCTGAGGAATTCTGGGAGTTGAAGTCCACCAGTCATGAAGGGGCCATAGTTTCCCTCATGCTGGCTCAGGAATTCTGGGAGTTGAAGTCCACCAGTCATGAAGGGGCCATAGTTTCCCTCATGCTGGCTCAGGAATTCTGGGAGTTGAAGTCCACCAGTCATGAAGGGGCCATAGTTTCCCTCATGCTGGCTCAGGAATTCTGGGAGTTGAAGTCTACCAGTCATGAAGGGGCCATAGTTTCCCTCATGCTGGCTCAGGAATTCTGGGAGTTGAAGTCCACAAGTCATAAAAGAGCCAAGGTTGCCTACTCCTGGGCTAGTGTAAGATGCATGGACTTCAACTCCCAGAATTCCCCAGTCAACAGTAACTATTATTATAGACATAACAAATAGAATTCTTGGGGGGGGGGCGTTTTGTACCTAGCCTGATTTGCAATGGAGGCCTAACCGAAGTAAAACGGACGAGTCCTTTTTTTCAAATATTACAGCAGCTGCGAGCAAATATCCGAGAGATGGAAAACCTTTGTTCCCGAGTCCGGAAGGAAGATATTATGACTTTGCAGAGAATGATTGATCCCGTGAAAGAGGAGGCTTCCTTGGCCGTAAAAGAATTTTTACAGCTGCATTCGGAGTCTGCCGAAGTGCTGAAAAGACAGTTCAGAGAGCAGGAGGCCTCCTCATCGGCTGCTTTGACCCGCTCTACCACCATCGCAGCAGGTACTGTTTATTTATGTATTATTTTTTTTTTAATCCTGGGTTTATTATTATTATTTAACAACTGTCAGAAATTTTGAGCTCATTTGTGGTCGTAAGTTGATAACTACCTGTATTTTCAGGTTTTTCCAGCTTTGGCTACTTTAAGGTGCATGCACTTCAACTCCCAGAATTCTCCAGCCAGCAGTAACTATTATTGTATATAATAAAGAGAATTCTCTAAGTATTATAGAAAAAGGGTATGTATAAGTGTATAAGTATACTTGTATAAACAGAGGCATAGAATCAAGATCATGCGAGTTATTATTACCGCTTTATAAAACCCTAGTGAGGCCACACCTGGAATGCTGCAGCCAATTTTGCTCACCATATCACAAAAAAGATGTTGAGAGTTTGGAAAAAATTCAGAGAAGAGCAAGTAAGATGATCCAAGGCCTGGAGACTAAAGCATACGAAGAACGGCTACGGGACTTGGGTTTGGCCAGTCTTAGGAAAAGAAGATTGAAAATCAGGCTTGTCAGATGTTATATTTTTTCTGTCCTGCTGTATGGAGTAAAGAGTTGGTCTTTGACAGAAGGCCACCCGAAGAGATTAGAAGCATTTGAAATGTGGATTTACAGGCGGCTGTTACGTAGAAGCTGGGTTGACAAGATCAGAAATGAGGGGGTGATAAGCTGCCTGGGAAAGCCAAGGGAAATCTGGAGACCCATCTATTTGAACAAGCTGGCCTGGCCTGATGGGGGATATGTTAGGGTTTTAATGGGTTTTTTTTATATTGATATTGTTTTAACTGGACTACTATTTACCGTATATACTTGAGTATAAGCCGAATTTTTCAGCCCACTTTTTGGGCTGAAAAATTCCACTTCGGCTTATACTCCAGTCAACAAAAAAAACTTACCGAGGACTTGTGCGCGGCCGAGGCTTTGGTGCTTCCGGGATCGCCCGCACCTCTCCCAAGCCACCGCCGTCCGAGACCTGCCGAAGTTTGGGGAGGTTTGGGGAGGTGCGCGCGCACCTCCCCAAACTCCGCGCCTTGCCTGCCTGCTTCTTTCCGCAGCGGAAAGAAGCAGGCAGGCAGGGCGCGGAGGAACGGAGACTTGCCGACGTTTGGGGAGGTTTGGGCGTCTCCCCAAACCTCGGCAGGTCTCCGTTCCTCCACGCAGACCTGCCGACGTTTGGGGAGGTTTGGGCGCCTCCCCAAACCTCCCCAAACCTCGGCAGGTCTCCGTTCCTCCTGCCGACCTTTGGGGAGGTTTGGGCGCCTCCCCAAACCTCCCCAAACCTCGGCAGGTCTCCGTTCCTCCTGCCGACCTTTGGGGAGGTTTGGGCGCCTCCCCAAACCTCGGCAGGTCTCCGTTCCTCCGCGCAGACCTGCCGACGTTTGGGAAGGTTTGGGCGCCTCCCCAAACCTCCCCAGGTCTCCGTTCCTGTTTGGGGAGGTTTGGGCGCCTCCCCAAACCTCCCCAAACCTCGGCAGGTCTCCGTTCCTGTTTGGGGAGGTTTGGGCGCCTCCCCAAACCTCGGCAGGTCTCCGTTCCTCCGCGCAGACCTGCCGACCTTTGGGGAGGTTTGGGCGCCTCCCCAAACGTCCCCAAACCTCGGCAGGTCTCCGTTCCTGTTTGGGGAGGTTTGGGCGCCTCCCCAAACCTCCCCAAACCTCGGCAGGTCTCCGTTCCTCCGCGCAGACCTGCCGACGTTTGGGGAGGTTTGGGCGCCTCCCCAAACGTCCCCAAACCTCGGCAGGTCTCCGTTCCTCCGCGCAGACCTGCCGACCTTTGGGGAGGTTTGGGCGCCTCCCCAAACCTCCCCAAACCTCGGCAGGTCTCCGTTCCTGTTTGGGGAGCTTTGGGCGCCTCCCCAAACCTCCCCAAACCTCGGCAGGTCTCCGTTCCTCCGCGCAGACCTGCCGACCTTTGGGGAGGTTTGGGCGCCTCCCCAAACCTCCCCAAACCTCGGCAGGTCTCCGTTCCTGTTTGGGGAGGTTTGGGCGCCTCCCCAAACCTCGGCAGGTCTCCGTTCCTCCGCGCAGACCTGCCGACCTTTGGGGAGGTTTGGGCGCCTCCCCAAACGTCCCCAAACCTCGGCAGGTCTCCGTTCCTGTTTGGGGAGGTTTGGGCGCCTCCCCAAACGTCCCCAAACCTCGGCAGGTCTCCGTTCCTCCGCGCAGACCTGCCGACCTTTGGGGAGGTTTGGGCGCCTCCCCAAACGTCCCCAAACCTCGGCAGGTCTCCGTTCCTGTTTGGGGAGGTTTGGGCGCCTCCCCAAACCTCCCCAAACCTCGGCAGGTCTCCGTTCCTCCGCGCAGACCTGCCGACCTTTGGGGAGGTTTGGGCGCCTCCCCAAACGTCCCCAAACCTCGGCAGGTCTCCGTTCCTGTTTGGGGAGGTTTGGGCGCCTCCCCAAACCTCCCCAAATCTCGGCAGGTCTCCGTTCCTCCGCGCAGACCTGCCGACCTTTGGGGAGGTTTGGGCGCCTCCCCAAACCTCCCCAAACCTCGGCAGGTCTCCGTTCTTCCTGCCGACCTTTGGGGAGGTTTGGGCACCTCCCCAAACCTCCCCAAACCTCGGCAGGTCTGCGCGGAGGAACGGAGACCTGCCGAGGTTTGGGGAGGTTTGGGGAGGTTTGGGGAGGCGCCCAAACCTCCCCAAAGGTCGGCAGGTCTGCGCGGAGGAACGGAGACCTGCCGAGGTTTAGGGACGTTTGGGGAGGCGCCCAAACCTCCCCAAACGTCGGCAGGTCTGCGCGGAGGAACGGAGACCTGCCGAGGTTTGGGGAGGTTTGGGGAGGCGCCCAAACCTCCCCAAACAGGAACGGAGACCTGCCGAGGTTTGGGGAGGTTTGGGGAGGCGCCCAAACCTCCCCAAACAGGAACGGAGACCTGGGGAGGTTTGGGGAGGCGCCCAAACCTTCCCAAACGTCGGCAGGTCTGCGCGGAGGAACGGAGACCTGCCGAGGTTTGGGGAGGTTTGGGGAGGCGCCCAAACCTCCCCAAACAGGAACGGAGACCTGCCGAGGTTTGGGGAGGTTTGGGGAGGCGCCCAAACCTCCCCAAACAGGAACGGAGACCTGGGGAGGTTTGGGGAGGCGCCCAAACCTCCCCAAACGTCGGCAGGTCTGCGCGGAGGAACGGAGACCTGCCGAGGTTTGGGGAGGTTTGGGGAGGCGCCCAAACCTCCCCAAACAGGAACGGAGACCTGCCGAGGTTTGGGGAGGTTTGGGGAGGCGCCCAAACCTCCCCAAACAGGAACGGAGACCTGGGGAGGTTTGGGGAGGCGCCCAAACCTTCCCAAACGTCGGCAGGTCTGCGCGGAGGAACGGAGACCTGCCGAGGTTTGGGGACGTTTGGGGAGGCGCCCAAACCTCCCCAAACAGGAACGGAGACCTGCCGAGGTTTGGGGAGGTTTGGGGAGGCGCCCAAACCTCCCCAAAGGTCGGCAGGTCTGCGCGGAGGAACGGAGACCTGCCGAGGTTTGGGGAGGTTTGGGGAGGCGCCCAAACCTCCCCAAAGGTCGGCAGGAGGAACGGAGACCTGCCGAGGTTTGGGGAGGTTTGGGGAGGCGCCCAAACCTCCCCAAAGGTCGGCAGGAGGAACGGAGACCTGCCGACGAGCCGCGGCTACACAGGGTATTCCTGTGTATTCAGGCTTGCAAAATGGCGGATCGAGCCTCTGCTGGCGGCAGAGGCTTGCAGAACGGCGGATCGGCTTATACTCGAGTCAATAACTTTTTCCAGTTTTTGGGGGTGAAATTGGGGGTCTCGGCTTATACTCGAGTCGGCTTATACTCAAGTATATACGGTAATTCTTTTTAATTTTTGTATTTTGTATTTTATATGTGCCCTGTTCACTGCCCTGAGTCCTTCAGGAGAAGGGCGGTATACAAATATAATAAAATGAAAATGAAATGAAATCGTCAAAACAAAACAAAAGTTAGAATATTTCGGACATGTAATGCGATGCCCATCGTGGCTTGAAAGTCTAAGGGACTGTTCTGGACAAAAATCAGCATCACTTTTTTGTGTGGCTGCTGATAAAAACATGATCGCCAATGTCCGATAACGGATATGGCAGAAGAAGGAAGAAGAAGAAGAAGAAGAAGAAGAAGAAGAAGAAGAAGAAGAAGAAGAAGAAGAAGAAGAAGAAGAAGAAGAAGAAGAAGAAGAGGAAGAAGAAGGAGGAGGAGGAGGAGGAGGAGGAGGAGGAGGAGGGAAGAAAGGAAGGAAGGAAGGAAAAGAAAGAGAAAGAAAGAGAAAGAAAGGAAAGAAAGAGAAAGGAAAGAAAGAGAAAGAAAAAGAAAGGAAAGAAAGAGAAGGAAAGAAAGAAAGAAAGAAAGAAAGAAAGAAAGAAAGAAAGAAAGAAAGAAAGAAAGAAAGAAAGAAAGAAAGAAAGAAAGAGACAGACAGTATTTATTATTCCTTGGGGCGAGGGTGCTTTATAAAATCCATTGTCCAGAGCTGTAGTTGTGTAATGGTTTTAGATGTGGTTGTGTCTGTGTGTACATTTATTTCCTGTCTTGCAGTGTTGATAGCGCGCTGACTGACTGCGCGTTCTTTTCCTTCAGAAACCTTCTCTAATGCGGAAGATGGAGAAAGTTCCCTTAGCCAGATTTTTGCTCCGTTACCAGAAATCCCCCAGGATCAAAACGCTGCAGAATCCTGGGAGGTATTAGAAGAGGTAATTAGCACATCCTATAATAATTTTCTTTTCAAATACAATGTTCATTTTAAAATGTCTTATTAGGACAAGTGACATTTTGCTGAACGAAAGATCTAAAATTTGCACTAAATTATAATTTAAAGCAATGATGTATCATTGGTATTTAACACCGGATATGTTGTCAAGAATGCATGTTATTTTGGAATAGAATAGAATAGAATAGAATAGAATAGAATAGAATAGAATAGAATAGAATAGAATAGAATAGAATAGAATAGAATAGAATAGAATAGAATAGAATGGAGGAATGTAGAAATGTAGAATAGAATAGAATAGAATAGAATAGAATAGAATAGAATAGAATAGAATAGAATAGAATAGAATAGAATAGAATAGGAATAGAATAATGGAATGGAAATAGACTAGACTAGACTAGACTAGACTAGAGTAGCAAATATGGAATAGAATAGAATAGAAAATATGGAATGGAATGGAATGGAATAGAATAGAATAGAAAAGAATAGAATAGAATGGAATAGACTATAGATAGAATAGAATAGAAAATGGATAGAATAGAATTAGACTAGACTAGAATAGGAATAGGAATAGAATTAGAATAGAATAGAATAGAATAGAATAGAATAGAATAGAATAGAATAGAATAGACTATGGATAGAATAGAATTAGACTAGACTAGAATAGGAATAGGAATAGGAATAGAATTAGAATAGAATAGAATAGAATAGAATAGAATAGAATAGACTATGGATAGAATAGAATTAGACTAGACTAGAATAGGAATAGGAATAGAATTAGAATAGAATAGAATAGAATAGAATAGAATAGAATAGAATAGAATAGAATATGGATAGAATAGAATAGAATTAGACTACAATAGGAATAGGAATAGAATAGAATAGACTATGGATAGAATAGAATGGAATGGAATAGACTATAGATAGAATAGAATAGAAAATGGATAGAATAGAATAGAGTAGAGTAGAATAGAATAGAGAATGGAATGGAATAATAGAAAATAGAAATAGAAATAGAAATAGAATAGAATTAGAATAGAATAGAATAGAATAGAATAGAATAGAATAGAATAGAATAGAATAGAATAGAACAGAACAGAGCTGGAAGGGACCTTGGAGGTCATCTAGTCCAGCCCCCTGCTCGAGCAAGAGAACCTATACTAACTGAATGTTATTTTAACTGAATGTGATTTTAAGTGAATGTTACGTTAACTGAATGGTGGAAATGCAAATGTAAAGAAGGGTCCTTGTATCATTTATGTTGGACAAAGGAAAGAAATATCATAGTAGGATTCAGATCTTAATACAGAAGATTCACAAAGTGAATATAAAGATAAAAGCAGAGACTTTTTGGGAGGATTTATTATAATGGAAAAAGACTTGGGGGAAAAAATGGGATTTTGATGTTATATATGTTGACGGCAGCAATATTACTTTACGGACAAAAATGGAAGGACGCTTCTGTTCCCACAACAGATGATCAGCTGCAAAAGTCGATGGAGTTAGCAGAGAGGGATAAACGGATTGCTTTGATAAAAGAAAAAAAAATACAATTGATTTTGTTTCTGTTTGGAAACTGCTTTTGGTGGGGGGGAAAAATGAAATTTTGGTTTTGCTGATTAAACAGGTTTGTTGTTATAAAAATGGCTAGCCTATATTATTATTATGTAAAAGTAAAAAGTTGAGGTGGTATCTTATTATCTTATTCTACTGCACTTTTAAAAAGAAGTTAATGTTGTTTCTTTTTCCCTTTTATCCTACACATTTTTCTCATTCACTTCTCCTCCCCCTCTCTCCCCCCCCATTATTTTCTTTTGTACTTTGTATTTATATTATATTTTGATAAACTAAAAAAAATAGAATAAAAGAAAAACAAACCCGAGTAACATTTTGGTGTTTTCTTTAGGACCTGATTGAACTTAGCACTCTGGTGACAGAGTTCTCCCTGCTTGTTCATGTAAGTAGAGCAAAGATGGTTTCTCTTATTTTACTCCGGATTCTACCAAAAGAGAACCAGAATCTTAACTGGTTTTCTACCAGGCTCCCCAAAAGCTTTAATATTCTCTGCCAGGTAAAATGATAATTTAAAGGGGAAAATGTAGACATCGCAGTAATGTTTGCAGTTTGCATACGGTAATTCCATGATCCTTTTGCTGGCTAGGCCAGGGGTAGGCAACCGCGGCTCTTTTATGACTGGTGGACTTCAACTCCCAGAATTCCTGAGCCAGCCACGCTGAGGGGAAGGGAGAGGCTTCCATGCTTAGCCATGTTGGCTCAGGAATTCTGGGAGTTGAAGTCCACCGGTCATAAAAGAGCCGAGGTTGCCTACCCCTGCCCTATACAATTTCAGACAAATGGCTGTCCAGTCTCTTCTTAAAAAGGAGAAGGAGAAGGAGGAGGAGAAGAAGAAGAAGAAGAAGAAGAAGAAGAAGAAGAAGAAGAAGAAGAAGAAGAAGAAGAAGAAGAAGAAGAAGAAGAAGAAGAAGAAGAAGAAGAAGAAAAAGAGAATTGGAAGGGATCTTGGAGGTCATCTAGTCCAACCCCCTGCTCAGGCAGGAAACCCTATAACATTTCAGGCAAATGGCTGTCCAGTCTCTTCTTAAAAACTTCCAGTGTTGGAGTATTCACCACTTCTGGAGGCAGGTTGTTCCACTGGTTAATTGTTCTGTCAGGAAGTTTCTCCTTAGTTCCAGGTTGCTTCTCTCCTTGACTAGTTTCCATCCGTTGCGTCTCGTCCTGCCTTCGGGTGCTTTGGAGGATAGCTTGACTCCCTCTTCTTTGGGGCAGCCCCTGAGATATTGGAACACTGCTATCATGTCACCCCTCACCCTTCTCTTGTTGAAACCAGACATCCCCAATTCTAGCAACTGTTCTTTAACAATTGTCTCACTTAGCAACGGAAAATTTGGGGCCAAGTCTGCTCTCCCTACAGTAAGTTTGATGCCAGTCAACACCAGGAGGGGAAGTATTAAATCCACTCTGACTTGCCAGATTCCCGTCCTCAGCCATCTAGCGCCACCAGCTCTGTTAGTGAGAGAATGGAGAAAAATTATGAACAAGTCACTCCTAGATTGTGTAGTTCGTTGTGTACATCACATCATGACTGGCTGTAAGCTGAGGACATCTACCGGTCCAGCATCTTACTATTTTTCACATGAAAGATACTGTGCTTCAATGCTCGGACGGCCTCGGCAGGGGTATCTGACTACAGGTCTTCATAACGTTCCTATTTTACTGTTATTTTTTAAAATCTAGGCGAAATGTTGACATACAGGTAGTCCTGGACTTACAACAGTTCATTCAGTGACCGAAGTTAAAAGAAAAAAGTGACTTATGACCATTTTTCACGCTTACGACCGTTGTTCACATCCCCAGGGCCGCGTAATCAAATTTTGGGACACTGGGCAATTGACTCATATTTATGACGGTTGCAGCATCCCGGGGTGGGGGTCACGCAATCCCCTTTTGTGACCTTCTGACAAGCAAAGTCAATGGGGAAGCCAGATTCACTTAATGACTGTGTTACTAACTTAACAATTGCAGTGATTCACTGAACAGCCGGTCGTAAAGTGGGGCAAAGCTCACTTAACAAGCGACTCACTGACCGACAGAAATTCTGGGCTGCCTGGTGGTCATACGTCAAGGATGACCTGCATATTGCAAGTCCACAGATGAAACATATGATTTCTCCAAAGCGCCTGAAGGCAGGACAAGAAGCAACGGATGGAAACTAATCAAGGAGAGAAGCAACCTGGAACTAAGGAGAAACTTCCTGACAGTGAGAACAATTAACCAGTGGAACTCCTTGCCTCCAGAAGCTGTGAATGCTCCAACACTGGAAGTTTTTAAGAAGAGACTGGACAGCCATTTGTCTGAAATGGTATTAGGTTTCCTGCCTCAGCAGGGGGTTGGACTAGATGACCTCCAAGGTCCTTCCAACTTTACTATCATCATCATCATCATCATCATTGTCACTATTATTATGTGCCATATGCTCAATAAATAAATGAGTCCGTGCTTTGCTTGTAGACCCAGCAGGAGAAGGTGGACCGGATCGAAGAGAACGTCTGCAGTGCCGTCGCCAACGTGGAAGAGGGGACCAGGAACTTATCCAAGGTGCGTCTGCACCATCTGCTCTCCGGTTGCGAGCTGGGAGGACTCAGCTACCCATCTTCCACAGTCAGCTACTCCTCCTAACAGGACCCAATCGGTCTTGGCGCGTTTGGGCCAGCGCATCTATGAGCATCGCCAGCCCACTTCTGCCCCAGGCCTGCTCGCGGATACCTGTTTTATTTATTTTTGTAAAACATTTTTGTAGCCGCCCATTTTTCAGTGTTATAAGTGGCTGCCAATCAAAGATCAAAAAAACACATCAAATCATTTTAAAAACCAGTCATGGATTCATATCGCTCACCCAGAGACTCCTTGGCAAGCCAAACGGACTGCAGACAGTCCTCGCCTTACAGTCCTCCTCTTCCTCCTCCTCCTCCTCCTCCTCCTCCTCTTCTCTCTCTCTCTCTCTCTCTCTCTGTCTCTCTTCTGCAAACCCTACTCCCTTCTAGCACCGATGATGGTACCTAGTTGAGTCATGAAACGTCTGCATGAAAAGCACCCAGCTCAGAGAGCACCAAGGACCCCACAGTTCTCCTCCTCCTCCTCCTCCTCCTCCTCCTCCTCCTCCTCCTCCTCCTCCTCCTCCTCTTCTCTCTCTCTCTCTCTCTCTCTCTGTCTCTCTTCTGCAAACCCTACTCCCTTCTAGCACCGATGATGGTACCTAGTTGAGTCATGAAACGTCTGCATGAAAAGCACCCAGCTCAGAGAGCACCAAGGACCCCACAGTCCTCCTCCTCCTCCTCCTCCTCCTCCTCCTCCTCCTCCTCCTCTTCCTCTCTCTCTCTCTCTGTCTCTCTTCTGCAAACCCTACTCCCTTCTAGCACCGATGATGGTACCTAGTTGAGTCATGAAACGTCTGCATGAAAAGCACCCAGCTCAGAGAGCACCAAGGACCCCACAGTCCTCCTCCTCCTCCTCCTCCTCCTCCTCCTCCTCCTCCTCTTCCTCCTCCTCCTCCTCCTCCTCCTCCTCCTCCTCCTCCTCCTCTCTCTCTCTCTCTCTCTCTTCTGCAAACCCTCCTCCCTTCTAGCACCGATGATGGTACCTAGTTGAGTCATGAAACGTCTGCATGAAAAGCACCCAGCTCAGAGAGCACCAAGGACCCCACAGTTCTCCTCCTCCTCCTCCTCCTCCTCCTCCTCTTCTCTCTCTCTCTCTCTCTCTCTTCTGCAAACCCCACTCCCTTCTAGCACCGATGACATTCCCTAGTTATGAAACGTCTGCATGAAAAGCACCCAGCTCAGAGGGCACCCGGGATGCCCGCAGTTCATCCCTGAGCTACAAATATTCTCTTCGCTTGATCTCTTCCCTCTTTGGGGCTGTAGTCAGGACTCCTCTGAGTCAAAGGGTGTTGCTGGCCTGTAGGAACAATTGGAGACCCCTCTGTCCTCTGTCCGCTTCGTTCCCGCGTTCGGAGGTGACCAGCCGCTGATTTCCTCTCTCGTCTCCCAATTCCTGCAAAGCCGTTGGAGCCGGGCAGAGGGTGAGATTGTCTGAGGATGCTCTTCAAGTGACCCTCTTTTCTGCCCCTCTCTTTTTTCCAGGCTGCCACCTACAAGCTGGCTGCTCTTCCGGTGGCCGGCGCCCTCCTGGGGGGAATCGTGGGGGGGCCGATCGGGCTCCTGGCCGGCTTTAAAGTGGCTGGACTGGCGGCGGCGCTGGGCGGCGGCGTGCTGGGCTTCACGGGAGGGAAGCTCATCCAGAGGAAGAAGCAGAAGATGATCAAGGATCTCTCGTCCTCCAGCTGCCCGGATCTGCCCAGGCCCAGCGACCAAGCGGGCAGCTGAGGACGGAGCTGAAGCCGTCCAGACTGGCATCACGGCGCTGCCCTCGCTTTGGCCTGGACTCTGGTCTTCTTCTTCTCCTGCTGGAAATTTTGTTTTTTCCTGTTGAGAATGTGAAAGGGACACAATTCACCCCGGAATAACTCTTTGACTTGCACCCGAGGGATTTGCAAGCCTGGCACGCTCCGGCGTGCCTCACCTGCCGCTTACACCAGGCGAGAAAGGTGCACGCCGAAGGGGGTGCCTCTTACCTGTTCCCCTTACTCCTTCAGGGACTGTTTAACAGTGTTCACCAAATGCCTTTTTTCCCCCCCAGGTAAGACGGAAAGAATGCCCGCAGGTAGCAGTTTTAGCCTCTGGAAAAGGTTTTTTCAGCTCCAGCGCACAAATCCTGTTTTTTTTTTACACCTGTCGGGGTTTTTTAGTGCTTCTGGCGTCTCTGTGGCTGAATCGGTTGGCAGTGGGAGATTGGGGCTCCCGGCGGGACAGGCCTGTGGAGGTCAGGTGAAGAGGGGCCGAGATTTTTCTCGCCTGGGGAGGGGGCTTTTGTTTGCAAATTTTAATTTTCCGGACAGGAGAGTTGGTGTCTACCTCTCATTTTAAAAGTGCCACGGTTTGGAAAAGCCAGAACTGGCTATTTGGGGGCAAATTCTCTGCTTGTTACTTATCAGATGTCTGGAACATCTCAACTGTGGCAACTTTCAGATGAGTGGACTTCAAGTCCCAGAATGCCACAGCCAGCAAAGCTGACGGGACTTCTGGGAGTTGACGTCCACTCACCTGAAAGTTTACCAGTTCATTGGAGGATGCTGGGAATTGAAGCCCACACATCTGGAAAAGGGGATAACATTGCTCTAGAACAGAGGTGGGGAACGATGCCCCCCTTTATGACTTGCGGACTTCAACTCCCAGAATTCCTGAGTCAGCAAGGAATTCTGGGAGCTGAAGTCCACTCATCTGAATGTTTCCCAATGGATTAGAGTGTGCTGGGAATTGAAGCCCACACATCTGGAAAAGGGGGAAACATTGCTCTAGAACAGAGGTGGGGAACGACGGCCCCCTTTATGACTTGCGGACTTCAACTCCCAGAATTCCTGAGTCAGCAAGGAATTCTGGGAGTTAAAGTCCACAAGCCATAAAAGCCATGTGCAACTCACAAAAGCTGTTGTTTCCCCCCCCCTTCCTATTCTAGGATATAAGAAGTCAAAAATTATTTGGTTCCATGCCAGCTGAAGTCTAAGCCTGGAAACAATCTGTTTGGAAGGGAGGGTGTGTGTGTGTCTCTGTGTGTGTGTGTGTGTGCGTGCGAATCAAACAACGGGATGTGGGTTGGTTGGTTCAAAAGAGCAGCATTGCTACAACTCCTGTTTTTCCTCTTTTGCACAAATACGACAGCAACCCGTCAACATTTGGCGTTGCCCCCGGAGTCAGTGACTTAAAAAAAAAAATTACCTATTCGAAGTGTTTGAAACTGTCTCTCGGACATGTTTTTACGTGGCGTGTTGGATGCCCTCTTTTAAAGTGGGGCAAAGCGCTTTTATTGGGTTGTTTGTGCGAACGCCGGGTGCCTGCGCCCCCTCGGATAAATAAAAAGGGTTTTAAAAAGAAGTTTTAAAAAAAGAAACTGGTTCTGTGAACTTTTTGCTGATGTGGCAGTTGGGGAATAACGAGGAGGCTTATTTCCTTATTAGGTTTTGCTGACTGCTGATCCGCGTTGCAGGGCGCTCCGGGAGAAGAAAGCAGAAAGATGCACACTTGTTTGTTTGGGGAAGGGGAGATTTTTAACCCTCTGCGGGGCAGTTCCAGACAAAAAAATAAATTCTCAACTTACAGCAGTCTGTTGAGTGACCGTTCAAAGTTACAGCGGCACTGAAAATTGTGACCTATGACCGTTTTTCACACCGTTGCAGCCTCCCCTTTTGGTCACGTGATCACAATTCAGACGCTCGGCAACTGACTCATATTTGTGACGGTCGCAGTGTCTGTGTGTGTGTGTGTGTGTGTGTGTGTGTGTGAGAGAGAGAGAGAGAGAGAGAGATGATCCCCTTTTACGATCTTCTAACGTCAGCTGGGTATGGCCAGTCTGGAGAAAAGAAGACGGGAGGGGGGGGACATGATAGCAGTCTTCCAGTATCTCAGGGGCTGCCCCAAAGAAGAGGCAGTCAAGCTATTCTCCAAAGCACCTGAAGGCAGGAGAAGAACCAACGGATGGAAACTCATCAAGGAGAGAAGCAACCTAGAACTTAGGACGACAGAGCAATTAACCAGTGGAACAACCTGCCTCCAGAAGTTGTGGGTGCTCCAACACTGGAAGCTTTCAAGAAGAGATTGGACACCCACCTGTCTGGTATAGGCTAGAGACCCTAAATCAGGGGTCTTCGAGCTTGGCCCTTTGATGACTTGTGGACTTCAACTCCCAGAATTCCTCAGCCAGGCACGTGTGCCTGGCTGAGGAATTCTGGGAGTTGAAGTCCACAAGTCATCAAAGGGCCAAGCTTGAAGACCCCTGGTCTGGATCCAAGTCTGCAGGTTCATCAAAATGGCCAACTGAGGAATTCTGGGAGTTGAAGTCCACAAGTCATCAAAGGGCCAAGCTCGAAGACCCCTGGTCTGGATCCAAGTCTGCAGGTTCATCAAAATGGCCAACTGAGGAATTCTGGGAGTTGAAGTCCACAAGTCATCAAAGGGCCAAGCTTGAATACCCCTGGTCTGGATCCAAGTCTTCAGGTTCATCAAAATGGCCAACTGAGGAATTCTGGGAGTTGAAGTCCACAAGTCATCAAAGGGCCACGCTTGAAGAACCTTGCCCTAAATGGGTCCTTGCTATGGAGCTGTCCTTCCTGGGGCTAACAGCAACCAAGATTAATATGCCTGTGAGGTTTTTAATCTGACTGCGTGAGAACGACTACCGGTATAGTTGTTGGTTGTGTTCCCAAAACCAGATGGCTTTCTTAGCAATTGCACATTTACAACAGGCTACCATCGGTTAGTTATAACCCTGGCTTTTGGGTGTGCCTGTCCAAATTCTGTCTGAAGACATAAGAAGGAGTAGGGCGACACGATAACAGTCTTCTTATATTTCAGGGGCTGCCACAAAGAAGAGGTGTGTGTGTGTGTGTGTGTGTGTGTGTGTGTGTGTGAGAGAGAGAGAGAGAGAGAGAGAGAGAGAGAGAGAGAGAGAGAGAGAGAGAGAGAATTTATTTTCCGAAGCACCCGAAGGCAGGACAAGACGCAACGGATGGAAACTCATCCAGGAGAAAAGCAAACCCGGAACTAAGGAGAAACATCCTCACTGTGGGGACAATTAACCCGTGGAACAAACTTGCTGGCTGGGGAATTCTGGGAGCTGAAGTCCACAAGTCTGTTTGGAGAACAGTTGTGCCTCCCATCCAAATATCATCCAAACCCAGCCTGGCTTAAGTTTTCTTTTTTTCCTGAGGTCACCAGCCCCTTGAATTCACGCAGAAGATGCCAATGGCAATAAAATAAAATAAAAAGCAGAATGATGTCCTGGCACGATGCCCTGCGACGGACAGCCTTCTTTGTCGGAGGCCTGGACCGATGCTGGTGCCTGTTGGGTCCAGCCAGATGGGGGCCTGACCTGGTTTGGGGATGGGAACTGCTCTGGCCGAGGGCCAGGATGGGACGGTGAGGTTGGCAAAGGGCCAGAAGAGGGCAGCAAGACACAAACCGGAGCAAGAGAGACCCCAGTTCAGCTAAAGGAGTAACAGGCTGATGATAACAGGGGTCGTGCATTTTCGGGGGGGGGCACGGGGGGCGCGAGAAGCTCTCTTCATATGTTTTAGCCTCCAGGCCTTTCATCATCCTGCTTGCTCTTCTCTGCACTTTTTTCCAAAGCCTCAACCTCTCTTTGTAACGTGGTGACCAAAACTGGATGCCGCATTCCAGGTGTGGCCTTACTAAGGATTTACAAAGCGGCACTCACACTTGAAGGGACGCGGTGGCTCAGTGGGTTAGGACGCTGAGCTTGTCGATCAGAAGGTTGGCAGTTTGGCAGGTCGAATCCCGAGTGCCGCGTAGCAGAGTGAGCGTCTGTTACTCGTCCCAGCTTCTGCCCACCTAGCAGTTCGAAAGCACGTAAAAATGCGAGTAGAAAAATAGGGACCACTCCGGTGGGAAGGTAACAGCGTTCCGTGCGCCTTTGGCATCTAGTCATGCCGGCCACATGACCACGGAGACGTCCTCGGACAAGCGCTGGCTCTTCGGCTTTGAAACGGAGATGAGCACCGGCCCCTAGAGTCAGAAACGACTAGCACGCATGTGCGGGGGAACCTTTACCTTTACCTTACTCACCCTTGACGTGATTTCGATTCTGTGCCTCTGCTTACGCAACCCAGGACTGAATTAGCTTTTTTCTTTGGCTAATGCTCAGCGTCTGGGTAGCGTAAATGCAGTCGGCGCCGCCTGTTCTGAGATCCTTTTCGGATTTTCTGACCTAGTCCCTCGCCCTGGGATTCCCTGGTCTCCCCACCCAAGGAGGAATCTGGCGGGCTGTCTATGGAGATTCTCCGCCATCCGGTTCCTCGTAATCCCGCTTTTTCACGAGGCAACCGGACTTCCTTGTTTTTTCTTTGAAGACATTTCGCTTCTCATCCCAGAAGCTTCTTCAGCTCCGACTGAATGGTGGGGAAGGGAAGGATTTATACTCCTTGCAGACAGCCGGTCATTTGCAATCTTTCAGAGAGTCGTTGAGGCTACTTGGAGGTTTTACCCGTGTCCTCAGGGTCGCCTGAGTGGTGCAAATGGGTGTGGAGCCTTCTTGGAACTGCTGAAAGGACCATGTGGTACACTGGAGATACAGGATGTCCTATCCCTCCCTATAGACACAAAGTTGATGTTGAATCTAATTACGGCAGCGAGACTTTTAGTAGCGCAATATTGGAAGAAGGAAGAACTGCCGACTATAGAAGAGTGGACTTTGAAAGTTTCTAACTTGGCAGAAATGGCAAAGATTTCAGCATATTTGAAAGATCAATCGCAACAGAGATACATTGTGGAATGGAGAAGATGGATTGAATATATCCAGAATAAATATGGGACTAAAAAGTATCATTTAGCATTTGAATAAGTAGCGGATTTTTATGACGTTTAATTAGTTAGTAGTTATTTTATTAATATTTTGACTATGGAGAGTTAAAGTGTGATAGAATTTAATGTTTTATTATTGTTGTTAGCATATTTTAGATTATGCTTGTTTGTATTATTATACCCTGTATTCAGCTCTGGGAAGTCGGGGAGGGGGGGAGGGGAGGGGGAGGAGGGTTTTTTTTTTGTATTCAAAAATGTATTGTAAAACTTTTCAATAAAAAAGGATGTCCTATCCCTCCCCCTCAGTTGAGGGAGGGCTGTTCCATTTGGAGATAGATGGCCTCTTTGGTCCCTCTTTCAAACCAGCGGTCCTTGAAAGAGTGGCCATCTTCGAAAGGCAGATGGAGGTGCTGAATCTTGTCCTGATGGGTTTGCTCTCCTAGGTCAGGGGTCTTCAAACGTGGCCCTTTTATGACTTGTGGACTTCAACTCCCACTCAGCGTGCCTGGCTGAGGAATTCTGGGAGTCGAAGTCCACAAGTCATAAAAGGGCCACGTTTGAAGACCCCTGTCTTGAAGCATCCTGGCTGAGGAATTCTGGGAGTCGAAGTCCCCAGGTCATAAAAGGGCCACGTTTGAAGACCCCTGTCTTGAAGCCTCCTGGCTGAGGAATTCTGGGAGTCGAAGTCCCCAGGTCATAAAAGGGCCACGTTTGAAGACCCCTGTCCTAGGTTGTGCCATCTGCTGGTCTCCCCTTCACTGCTGGCCATACAGCCATGACGCCAGCAGCGGCCTCTAGAGGGCAGCAGAGCCTTGCTTTGGAGAGGGTCCTTTCCTGCAGGGAGGCAAACCTCAGCCAGGCGTTCCCCCCCCCCCACAACATCTGCTTCCGCATCACTTTCTGGATCTCTCCCAGGGAAGGAACCGCTGGCTCCCCTGGCCTTGCAGCTGCAAGAAAAGGGCATGCCGGCAAATGCATGTTGCTGGGGACTTGCGTCTTGTAGCTGCTGTGTGGAAGGTGGCCTCCAGTCAGGGGTCTCCTCCTCCTCCTCTTCCTCCTCCTCCTCCTCCTCCTCCTCCTCCTGCGAAGATGAGCCTTGAGAGTCTGTAAGGTGGGCCTCCTGGAGGAAGCCTGGCGTTGGCCTCCAGGCTCCGGATTGAGGTGCGTGAGCTTCCGAAGTTCAACTCGAGGCATTGAAGCTGGTCAGCTGGAGACTCCCTTCCGGTTTGGAAAGTTTGAGTGAGAATAAAAAGGGGGTGATCAGGCTTGTTAAGGAGGCGCCACCAAGACTGACAGGGCAGGCCACTTGTATAGAAACAGGGAGCAAACGCCACTCCCTTGTTGCCTAGTTGGGTCATGAAATGTCTGCAAGGAAACAACCAAGTTCAGAGAGCACCAAGGACCCCGCAGTCCTCCTCCTCCTCCTCCTCCTCCTCCTCCTCCTCCTCCTCCTCCTCCTCCTCCTCCTCCTCCTCCTCTTTCTCTCTGTCTCTCCTAGCACTGGTGATGTGACCTAGTTGGGTCATGAAACGTCTTGAAGAAAAACACCAAGCTCAGAGAGCACCAAGGACCCCACAGTCCTCCTCCTCCTCCTCCTCCTCCTTCTAGCACTGATGATGCTACCTAGTTGGGTCATGAAACGTTTGCAAGAAAACCACCCAGCTCAGGAAGCACCAAGAACTCCACAGTCCTTCCTTCCTTCCTTCCTTCCTTCCTTCCTTCCTTCCTTCCTTCCTTCCTTCCTTCCTTCCTTCCTTCCTTCCTTCCTCCTTTATTTACCCTTCTCTATTCTGCAAACCCCACTCCCCTCTAGCACTGATGAAGTTGCCTAGTTGGGTCACAAAACGCCTGCAAGAAAACAGTCCCGCTCAGAGAACGCCGAGGACCCCTCATTTGAGCTACCAATATTCTCTTCTGTGGCTAAAAGGTGGGTGGGTGGGCCTGGAGATCTTCGGAGGCCCCAGGGACCCTCCACAACTCTTACGCTGTGAGCAAGGGTGCTCTTGAGCTAACCAATAGCCAAGCTAGCCAAGCTTCACCTTCTTGGGTGAACGCAGAGGGTGGCTTTTGCTAAGCCCATCCGTCCCTTTTAGCCTGCTGTCCGACTGTCGGCCACGTTGGGTGGCTCGTAACAATTAAACAAAGGAATTGCAATAAAATCTGCAAAAGACAATGATAAAAGATGGAGAGCTTGATGAAATGAAGCAAGGGTTCTCCTTCTCCCTCGTAGCCAAAGTCCTGAGTGATGAGCCAAGCCTTCACGGCTCTTCTAAATGATAGCGGCCAGGGGGAGGGGGAAATCTGTGTCCCCCCCCCTCCATGTGAATCGAGCAATCCAGCCTCTCAGGGCGCCTAACCCGGGCAGAGAAAATAACATTGGAGACTTTTAGAGTCCACCTGGCGCAGAAGTGGACAAATATTTCAAGCCCCAGAAGCTAGAATCAAATTTTGAGGCAGTGGGGAATTTCTTTAGCTCCTGTTTCAGCTCTAAGCAGTATTGATTTGCGTTTGATTTCCCTGGAAATAAAATGCAAAGCTCCCTTCAAATCTGAGCACGCCGAGAAAAACCTCGGCGCAACATTATTATTGCCCATTAAAGCTGCACATTCATTTCTTTGGTTCGACTTCCATTTTGCCCGGCCAAATCTATTGTTTCGTTCTTGACGAGCGGACCCATTTTTTTTTCCTTTGAGAAGATAACAGAAAAAAAACAGAGGGGGGGGGGGAAACTAAGTATTCCGTACGATGCGCAGGCTTCGCTTGTATGTCATGAAATAACAGAAGTTTGATTATCAACTTTGGGCTGCTGGAAACTAAGCTGGTCATCAGTCAAGGAGAATCTTTGTAGCTCAGGTGCTCTCGGAGCTGGGTGGTCTTCTGGAAGACGTTTCATAAGCCAGCTAGGTAGCATCATCAGTGCAAGAAGGGGGCGGGGGTTGCAAGGAGGAGGAGGGGGAGGGGGAGGAGGAGGAGGAGGAGGACTGTGGGGTCCTTGGTGCTCTCTGAGCTTGGATGGTTTTCATCCAGACATTTCAGGACCCAATTAGGTAACATCATCAGTGCTACAAGGGAATGGAGTTTGGGAGGAGGAGGAGGAGGAGGAGGAGGAGGAGGAGGACTATGGAGTCCTTGGTGCTCTCTGAGCTTGGCGGGTTTTGTTGCAGATGTTTCATGACCCAGCTAGGTAGCATCATCAATGCTAGAAGGGAGGGGCAGTTTATTTATTTATTTATTTATTAATTAAATTTTTATACCGCCCTTCTCCCGAAAGGACTCAGGGCGGTGTACAGGGCAATAAATATCAGAATATAAATACAAAAGTTAAAAAAGAAGTTAAAAAGAATTAAATAATCATGCCCAATATAATACAATAATTAAAACTGTGTTAAAATGAGATCCAACCCTAAACCCATCAAACCAGGCCAGATTGTTCAAATAGATAAGTTTTTAAATCGCGCCGGAAGGAGCGAAGGTCGGGGGCCATCCGGAGCTCAACCGGAAGACGGTTCCACAAATCCGGCACGCCCACAGAGAAGGCCCTCCCCCTGGGGGTCACCAGCCGACATTCTCTGACCGGTGGCACCCTGAGGAGGCCCACCCTGTGGGAGCGCACTGGATGGAGGGAGGTTGACGCCGGCAGCAGGTGTTGCCGTAGGTAATCCGGACCCATGCCATGTAGGGCTTTGTAGGTCATCACCAGCACCTTGAATCTCACCCGGAGGGCAACCGGAAGCCAATGCAGCTTGCAGAGAGGAGAAGGAGAAGGAGAAGAGATGTGAAGTCCTTGGTGCTCTCTGAGCTTCGTTGTTTCCTTGCAGACGTTTCATGACCCAACTAGGTAACATCATCAGTGCTAAAAGGAAGTGGGCTTTGCAGAGAGGAAGGTACGTAACTTCATTATTTATTTATTTATTTATTTATTTATTTATTTATTTATTTATTTATTTATTTATTTTTATTATGGGACTTATATGCCGCCCTATCTCCCAGAGGACTCAGGGCGGCTCACAACAATAAAAACCAACAGTACAAAAGTTAAGAAAAAATTAAATAACAGCCCCAAATATTAATTACACAGTTAAAAATTAAAACTTTTAAAAACCCATCATCAATCCAGGTCAGCCTGATGGAAAAGGAACGTCTTGAGTGCTAGAGTGGGGAAGGAAGGAAGGAAGGAAGGAAGGAAGGAAGGAAGGAAGGAAGGAAGGAAGGAAGGAAGGAAGGAAGGACTGTGGAGTCTTTGGTGCTCCCTGAGTTGGGTGGTTTTCTTGCAGACGCTTCATGACCCAACTAGGGAACCTCATCAGTGCTAGTAAGGAATGGGGTCTGCTCTCAGTTTATATTCTCCTGCCCTGGGGGTGGTCTTAGAGATTCTTTGTTTGGGGTGTTTGCTGTTGGCTTGTTCGGCTGTTCCTCGATTGGGGTATTGTTTACTTCTTGATTATAGGTCTGATGTTAATCTGGGAGTTAACCTATGCTCATCTGGGAGGTGTTTTGGTCTTTCTGTTCCCCTTTGGGCTTGTCGATTGTCTCTTTTGCACAGTGTGTAGATATTGTCCATGTCTGTGGTGTGCACTGGTGGCTTGTCAGAGCGCCAGGCTTCTAGAAACTCCTTGGTGCTTTTCGACTTGGCTTGGTCTAGGATGGTCACCGTCTCCCAGTTGAAACTATGATTAAGTCTGGCCATATGTTGTGAAATTAAAGTCTTCCCATCAATTCTTCTGCCTGCTAGTTGGTGTTCACGGTTGTGTTTTGCCACTGTACGCTAGTTGTTCCAGGGAAAACCTCCAGAAAACTGGATCTAGTGATCACCTGGGTTTTTGCAGCCTAGAGGTGGTGGCCATCATGCAGCTACGTTCAGGGAAGGGAGAAGGTCTTTGAAATGGTTTATGTTGCTGTTGTTAGTTGCAGAGTCGTGTCTGGCCCATTGCGACCCCATGGATAGCGTTCTTCCAGGCCTTCCTGTCCTCTACCATCTTCTGGAGTCCATTTAAGCTCACGCCTTCTGCTTCAGTGACTCCATCCAGCCACCTCATTCTCTGTCGTCCCCTTCTTCTCTTGCCCTCAACCTTTCCCAGCATTAGGCTCTTCTCCAGTGAGTCCTTCCTTCTCATTAGGTGGCCAAAGTATTTGAGTTTTAGCTTCAGGATCTGGCCTTCTAAAGAGCAGTCAGGGTTGATCTCCTCTAGGACTGACCGGTTTGATCTCCTTGCAGTCCAAGGGACTCGCAGGAGTCTTCTCCAGCACCAGAGTTCAAAGGCCTCCATTCTTTGGCGCTCGGCCTTTCTTATGGTCTTATGGTCTTCTGTCCGTAGGGTGAAATAAATCCAGTGCCCAGAAATTCATCTACAATGTTTGTAGATGTCATTCACTGAAAGATTGACATGTCAGAGAAAAAAAATATCCCTGATCCAAACCTTCATAACGGTCTCGAAAGAGTTTCGTAAGATACATGGGACACTGTTCTGGAAGTACTCCTGGTATCTCCATGGCTTGTTTCGGCTGCAGTGGCGTAGCGTGGGTTGTCAGCACCCGGGGCGGGGCAAGGCAACCGGAAGCGGAAATAGAGGGGCGGGCGGGCGGTGACGTCATGGCACTGCTGAAAAGACGCGCCCCGCAGCGGCGTAGACTTCTGCGCAGAGTCCCGCGGCGCTCTCCAAGCAGGAAGCGCAGGCGTGAGACCGCGTGCACTTGTTCACTTTGGGTTTTGGGTTTGGACCAGATATTTTCCATCGCCGGCTATCACGGAGCCGAACTGGGCGACTTTTAAGGAAGGCTCTTATTCTGGAGCAGTCCGGTGCGTTGAGAAAGAAGGGACCCCAGTTTCTTCCTTCGCGGAACTGGAATCCAAAGTCACCCTGCCGCCGCCCTCCTGCACGCCCGTCCGTCCGTCCACTACCCTTTCTGGCTCGCTCTCCCAGAGCGGATGAAGGAGACACGGGAGGGGGCGGGGGCCGGGAGAGGGGGAGGGCCTCTGCAGCAGGGGGCCTCTCCTGGTTGGGCCCGCGTGCGCGGACAGAAATGACACAGAGCCTCAGTGGCTACCGAGCAGCTCAGTGCGAGCGCGCCCCCCCCGATGTTGCGCCCGGTGCGGCCGGCCCCCCCTGCACCCCCCACGCTACGCCACTGTTCGGCTGGGGTTGATAGGAGGGAAAGAGCAAATTTGAGGTCCCGGCTTTGTTGAGTTCTTCTGGAGTTTAGGCTCTCCTAGAATTAAGAATTCACATGAAACGTTAGGAGCACTTTATACTGCACTGGTAAGACCATACTTGGAATATGAAGTGGGGTACCTCAAGGCTTTGTCTTAGGCCCAGGGCTCTTCAACATCTTCATCAACCATTTGGATGAGGGGATAGATGGGGAACTCATCAAATCTGCAGACGACACCAAGCTGGCAGGAATAGCCAATACTCCAGAAGATAGGCTTAAGATACAGGAGAATCTGGACAGACTCGAACACTGGGCTCTATCTAACAAAATGAAATTCAGTGGTGAAAAAAGCAAGGTTATACATTTAGGCAGGAAAAACCAAATGCACAGGTATAGTATAGGTGGTACCTTGCTCAATAGTAGTAACTGTGAGAGGGATCTTGGAGTCCTAGTGGACAATCACTTCAATATGAGCCAGTCATGTGCTGCAGCTGCCAAAAAAGCCAACACAGTCCTTAGGCTGCATTAACAGAGGGACGGAATCAAGATCACGGGAAGTGTTAATACCAGTTTACAACGCCTAGGTAAGGCCACACCTGGAATACTGCATCCAGTTTTGGTCACCAAGATGTAAAAAAGATGTTGAGACTCTAGAAAGAGTCAAGGTGGCGCAGTGGCCAGAACGCAGCATTGCAGGCTAATTCTGCCCACAGCCAGCAGTTCGATCCTGACTGGCTCAAGGCTGACTCTGCCTTCCACCCTTCTGAGGTGGGTTAAATGAGAACCCGGATTGTTGGGGGTGCAACAGGCTGACTCTGTGAACCCCTTAGAGAGGGCTGCCAAGCACTGTGAAGCGGTGTGTAAGTCTCGGTGCGCTTGCTACACCCCTGCTTTGAACCATTTTAAAGCAAACTGCCAAAAGTCTCCCCTCCTCCCGTCTTTCCTCCAAAGCACAGGTGGTCCTTGACTTACAACCATTCGTTTAGTGACTGTCCGACTTTACAATGGCGCTGGAAAAGTGACTTACGAATGTGGTTTACATTTACGACCGTTGCCGCCTCCCCAGGGTTAGATGGTCAAAACTCAAGAGGCTTGGCAACTGACTCACCGACTCACTTTGATGACGGTTTCCACACACACACCCCACACCCCCGGGCTTCACGCGATCCCCCTTTTGCGACCTTCTGACGGTCAGCGTCAACGGGGGAAGGCCAGGTTCATTCAACGTCCGTGCGTCTGACTTAACAACGGCAGCCATTCATTGAACCGCTGCGGCAAGAAAGATTGTCAGCGGAGGCAAAACCACACCCGACCGCTGTCCCCTTTAGCGAACGGAAATTTGGGGCTCCGTTGCGGTCGTAAAGCGAGGACGTGACCTGCCCTGCCTTCCAGGAAAATCTCCGTGAGGTCCCTTTTCCTTCCGTGCCTGCTGGCCTTCCGAGGGTTTAGCCACCCTTTCGTGCCCCACGGGGTTTCGTGGCCAAGGGCTGTGGGTGCTGCCAGGCAAAGCAAGACGGTGACTGGCCAGCCCCCTCCCCAGCCTCCCCCACCCTCCCCGGTGCCCGGTCTCTAATGGACGTCCAGCCGGTCGGAAATGGCTCTTGAATCTTTAATCGAGGCAACATTGGCGGGGCCATAAACACGAGCTGACAACCGCCAGCCCCTCTCCCCATCTCGCTGCCCCCCCTCTTCCTCCTCCTCCCCCCCCCAGAAAAGCATGTTCTTTACTTAACTCTGCCGTAATGGGTTTAATAGCCCGAGAGGGAGCTGAGGTGAAAGTCGTATTAAAAAATGTATTTCCGAATTTAATTGAGGCGCATCTGCGGGAGAGAGACGGGGGGGGGGAGCAGAGAGGTCACCCCCCAGGGGAGGCAGGAAGGGGGGCCCGGCTGCCTTTCGCCTCTCCCTGGGGGAAAAAAGGGGGAAGGGGCGCTGGGACTGGCGCAGGGGGGGGGTCTGGGGAAGGACAAGGACACACACACACACACACGGAGACAATTGTCTTTGCACACGTGTGTGTGTGTGTCTCCCTGTGAGGCCATATGTCAGGCACCAGACAATCTTAGGGAACTTTTTCCTTCCCTTCCCTTTCCTCTTCCCTTTTTCTTTTCCTTTCCCCTTCCCTTCTTTTTCTTTTTTCCTTTCCTTCCTTCTTCCCTTTCCTCTTCCCTTCCCTCTTCCCTTCCCTTCCCTCTTCCCTTCCCTCTTCCCTCCCCCCTTCCCTCTTCCCTTCCCTCTTTCCTTTCCTTCCCTTCTCTCTTCCCTTCCTTCTTCCCTTCCCTTCCATTTCCTCTTCCCTTCCCTCTTCCCTCCCCCCTTCCCTCTTCCCTTCCCTCTTTCCTTTCCTTCCCTTTCCCTTCCCTTTCCTCTTCCCTCCCCCCTTCCCTCTTCCCTTCCCTCTTTCCTTTCCTTCCCTTTCCTCTTCCCTTCCCTCTTCCCTCCCCCCTTCCCTCTTCCCTTCCCTCTTTCCTTTCCTTCCCTTCTCTCTTCCCTTCCTTCTTCCCTTCCCTTCCATTTCCTCTTCCCTTCCCTCTTCCCTCCCCCCTTCCCTCTTCTCTTCCCTCTTTCCTTTCCTTCCCTTTCCCTTCCCTTTCCTCTTCCCTCCCCCCTTCCCTCTTCCCTTCCCTCTTTCCTTTCCTTCCCTTTCCTCTTCCCTTCCCTCTTCCCTCCCCCCTTCCCTCTTCCCTTCCCTCTTTCCTTTCCTTCCCTTCTCTCTTCCCTTCCTTCTTCCCTTCCCTTCCATTTCCTCTTCCCTTCCCTCTTCCCTCCCCCCTTCCCTCTTCTCTTCCCTCTTTCCTTTCCTTCCCTTTCCCTTCCCTTTCCTCTTCCCTCCCCCCTTCCCTCTTCCCTTCCCTCTTTCCTTTCCTTCCCTTTCCTCTTCCCTTCCCTCTTCCCTCCCCCCTTCCCTCTTCCCTTCCCTCTTTCCTTTCCTTCCCTTCTCTCTTCCCTTCCTTCTTCCCTTCCCTTCCATTTCCTCTTCCCTTCCCTCTTCCCTCCCCCCTTCCCTCTTCTCTTCCCTCTTTCCTTTCCTTCCCTTTCCCTTCCCTTTCCTCTTCCCTTCCCTTCCCTTTCCTCTTCCCTTCCCTCTTCCCTCCCCCCTTCCCTCTTTCCTTTCCCTTCCCTTTCCTCTTCCCTTCCCTTCCTTTTCTTTTTTCCTTTCCTTTCCTTTCCTTTCCTTTCCTTTCCTTTCCTTTCCTTTCCTTTCCTTTCCTCTTCCCTTCCTTCTTCCCTCTCCCCTCCCCCCTTTCCTCTTCCCTTCCTTCTTCCCTCCCCTCCCCTCCTTCATCCATTTCCTTCTTTTCCTTCCCTGCCGTGTTGCTCGTGGCAGCCCCGGGGGGGGAGCCCCGTGTTCACTTGGGGTTCACTTCTGCGCACGCAGGCCTGGCACGGGGGCTGTGCTGTGCCCTGGTCACCACGGAGCCGATGCACGGGGATTTCGAAATAAATTAATTAACGCAGCGCCATTCGAAATGCAAATGCTTCTTTGAATATGGCTTTAATTTGAAATTAACGCTCGTGTTTTTCTCCCTTTCCGCTGCATTCCTTCTATTGCTCTACTGAGGCCGGGCTATTTCCCTAAGCCTCTGAGAGTCGTCAGATTGTGGCCGTCGGAAAAAATCCAATAAACAGAAAAACAGACCAATAAAGGCAGTTTGACCTATTTTGCTCGGCTCTGTTTACAACGCTTTCCCCAGCTAGTGGGGTTCCCCAGACGATGGCTGGGAGTTGTAGGCTACAGAATAACAGAGAAGGCCTTGGAGGTCATCTAGTCCAACCCCCTGCTCAAGTGGGAGACTCGACACCAGGGCTGTCCAATTTTGGGACCTTTTAAGACTTGTGGATTTCAACTCCCAGAATTCCGCAAATCTTAGAAATCCTCAAGGTTGGACAGCCCTGCCTTATGCTGTTCCAGACCAATGGTTGTCCAGTCTCTTCTTAAAAACCTCCGGTGATGGAGCACCCACAACGTAACTGGTTCATTGTCCTCACTGTCAGGAAGTTTCTCCTTAATTCCAGGTTGCTTCTCTCCTTGGTTAGTTTCCATCCGTCACTTCTTCTCCTGCCTTCAGGGGCTTTGGAGAATAGGTGGACCCCCCCATTTCTTCTTGTGGCAGCCCCTCAAATATTGGAAGACCGCTATCAGGTGACCCCTCGGCCTCCTTTGCTCTAGACTGGCCATTCCCGATTCCTGCAACCGTTCTTCCTATATTTTGATCTCCTGCCTTTAATAATCTCAGTTGCTCTTTGGAACCCAATCTCAACCTCTCTTCTGTAATGGGTAACGTGTTGATCAAAACTGGATGCAGTCTTCCAGGTGTGGCCTTACTCAGGCGATCACGAGACCCATCACCAGACTCACTGGTGACCCACACCTGACCCCTCACAAGACCCTCACTCGACACACCCCCACCTGGCGGCCTTATAGGCAGAAGCACACCGACCCAGGCATCCTCTAAACTCTGTTTAAGATGTTACCTAGCCCGGTTATGAAATGTTCGGAAACCAGCCCACAAGCATGGGGGATGTACTTCATCCTACACCAGAGCGACAGATATTTGCCACTATAATGCAAACTTTACTAAGGCCTTAGAAAGCGGTACTAAGACTTTGCCCTCATTCCTACGTCTCTCTTCTCTTTTTCTTCTCTCTCTCTCTCTTTTTCTTTTTCTTTTCCCTTCCCTCCCTTCCCCTATTTTCTCCCCTTCTCTTCCCTTCTTCCTTTCCTTTCCCTCGCCTCTCCTTCCCTATTTCGTTCCCTTCGCTATTCCCTTTTCCTTTCCTTTCCTTTCTCTTCCCTATTTCCTCCCCTCCCCTTCCCTATTTCCTTTCCGTTTCTTTCCTTTCTCTTCCCTATTTCCTCCCCTCCAATCCCTATTTCCTCCCCTTCCCTTCCTTATACCTTTCTTCCTTTCCTTCTCCTTTCCTTTCCTTCCCCTATTTCTTCCCCTTCTCTTCCCTATTTCCTCTCCATCCCTTCCCTATTCCCTACATCCTCTCCTTCCCTTCCCTATCCCCTTCCCTTCCCTTTCCTTTCCTTTCCTTTCCTTCCCTTCCCTTCCCTTTCCTTTCCTTCCCTATCCCCTTCCCTTCCCTTCCCTTCCCTTCCCTTTCCTTCCCTTCCCTTCCCTTCCCTTCCCTTCCCTTCCCTTCCCTTCCCTTCCTTCCCTTCTCTTCCCTTCCTTCCCTTCCCTTCCCTTCCCTTCCCTTCCTTCCCTTCCCTTCCCTTCCCTTCCCTTCCCTTCCCTTCCTTCCCTTCCCTTCCCTTCCCTTCCCTTCCCTTCCCTTCCCTTCCCTTCCTTCCCTTCCCTTCCCTTCCCTTCCCTTCCCTTTCCTTCCCTTCCCTTCCCTTCCCTTCCCTTCCCTTCCCTTCCCTTCCTTCCCTTCTCTTCCCTTCCTTCCCTTCCCTTCCCTTCCCTTCCCTTCCTTCCCTTCCCTTCCCTTCCCTTCCCTTCCCTTCCCTTCCCTTCCTTCCCTTCCCTTCCCTTCCCTTCCCTTCCCTTCCCTTCCCTTCCCTTCCCTTCCCTTCCTTCCCTTCCCTTCCCTTCCCTTCCCTTCCCTTCCTTCCCTTCCCTTCCCTTCCCTTCCCTTCCCTTCCCTTTCCTTCCCTTCCCTTCCCTTCCCTTCCCTTCCCTTCCCTTCCCTTCCTTCCCTTCTCTTCCCTTCCTTCCCTTCCCTTCCCTTCCCTTCCCTTCCCTTCCCTTCCCTTCCTTCCCTTCCCTTCCCTTCCCTTCCTTCCCTTCCCTTCCCTTCCTTCCCTTCCCTTCCCTTCCATTCCCTTCCCTTCCCTTCCCTTCCCTTCCCTTCCTTCCCTTCCCTTCCCTTCCCTTCCCTTCCCTTCCCTTCCCTTCCCTTCCCTTCCCTTCCTTCCCTTCCCTTCCCTTCCCTTCCCTTCCCTTCCCTTCCCTTCCCTTCCCTTCCCTTCCTTCCCTTCCCTTCCCTTCCCTTCCCTTCCCTTCCCTTCCCTTCCCTTCCCTTTCCCTCCCCTATTCCCTCCCTCCCCTACTTCCTCCTCCCCCTCCCCCTCCCCTGGGTTTCAGACCAAGAGGGGCCTAAGGTGCCTCTCCTGTCAGTCAAATAGGATTAGCCCTGAGATGCAGGAAGACGTGTCTTAATGGGCTGAATTCTCCATCCGTTGGGCTGCAGTCCAGGCTCTTCTCGCGGCCTGTCAGTCAGCCGGCCGATGGCGGTCTGAGCGAGGGAAGCCCCCCCAGCCCCTCTCCTGGGGAAGCCCCCCCGCTGGGATTCACCCTGCAAAGTCAGGGGCCTGGATGCCCACCGGACCCCCCCCAGCCTCCTTCCCCCCTCTCATCTCTACGCTCTCCTGCCACAACAGAGATAATTCTTGACAGTTCGTTTTGTGACCGTCCAAAGTTACAACCGCCCTGGGAAAAAAGGGACTCACAATCGTTTTTCACACTTACGACCGTGGCAGCATCCCCCTTGGCAACCGGCTCGGATTTACGATGGTGGCGGCGTCCCCAGGCTCACGTGATCCCCTTTCGCGACCTTCCGACGAGCGACGTCAAAGGGAGGGGGGCAGGCGGCGCACCGGGTTCACGGAACATCAGCGTGACTGGCTTAACGACTGCAGTGATTCACTTAACGACCGTGGCCAAGAAAGGTCAGAAAACGGGTCAGAAAACTCGCTTAACAACCGTCCCTCTTTCTCTTCTCTTTTCAATTTGCCGATTGTGTTCGTATTTGATTTGTTTTTTTTAATTTTTAATTTCGGTATGGAGGAGGGGGGGGGAGAATGGACGCCTGTTGATCCTGGGCCTGTTTAAACTCATTCCTGCTTGGTGCGATGCCAACAGTTTAATTCTGCCCCCCCTCCCCTGAAAATTCCTGATGCCTCCCCCCCTCCCCCCCAACGCAGGGTTTGTGTTTCTGTGCGGCAAGTGCAGCTGTTTGTAAACATGTGTTTTAATTAGCAACCCCCCCCAAGCAGGAGAGGGCTGGGGAATGGCCCTTCCTTCAGCTGCAACCCCCCCCCCGGCTCCCCATCCCTCCCTGTCCCCCCCCAGGGACCCCCTTTGACGCTGAGTCAGCCCATCGGCAGGGAATCGCAGCCACGCTTTTATTAATTTGATTAATAACAGCGTATGTCAGCGAGGTCATTACCCGCTAATCGGCGATGACAAGGTTGTCAGTGTGTGTCCCTCGGAGGGGCAATTTCCCCTCGCCGCCTCCCTCCGAGCCCCCCACGCCGGGCTCTCCGTTGCATTAATTAAAAGCCAGGGGAAGAAAGTGGGGTCCCCCCGAGGCCTTCGCAACACGGCTTTGCCAGGAGGCTGGGCTGGCTCCCCTCTCCAGACACACACACACACACACACACACACACACACACACACACACACACACCGCGAGAAGCAACCTTGCCACACCTTGCGTCTTCAAGTCCGCTGGCTTTGGCCTCTGGGTTGCATTTTGTACATGCTCAGAGAGCCTCTGCGCACAGACAGAGCGCCCTGGGACCAGGCGGAGCAGTGGGAATGAAGGCTGTGCCCTTCCCTCGGGGTGCAGCCCTCGGGGTCCTGTCAGCACAGTGCTGCAAGATGAGGCCACAAAATAGTTTTGTGTGACCCAGAACATTTGTTTGCTTGTTGTGTCCCGCATCTCCTGTTCTTTTTTTTCCAGCTCTGAGTGAGCGTGGTGTAGTGCGGTTTCAGTTGTGGCTCTCTGCACCTTCCTTCCTTCTTTCCTTCCTTCCTTCCTTCCTTCCTTCCTTCCTTCCTTCCTTCCTTCCTTCCTTCCTTCCTTCCTTCCTTCTTTCCTTCCTTCTTTCTTTCCTTCCTTCCTTCCTTCTTCCTTCTTTCTTTCTTTCTTTCCTTCCTTCCTTCCTTCTTTCCTTCCTTTCCTTCCTTCCATCCATCCCTCCTTCCCCCTCCATCCTTCCTTCCATCCTTTCTTTCCTTCTTTCCTTCCTTCCTTCCATCCTTCCTCCCTCTTCCTCCTTCCTTCCTTCCTTCCTTCCTTCCCCCTCCATCCCTTCCTTCCTTCCTTCCTCCCTCTTCCTCCTTCCTTCCTTCCTTCCTTCCATCCTTCCTTCCCCCTCCATCCCTTCCTTCCTTCCTTTCTTCCATCCTTCCTCCCTCTTCCTCCTTCCTTCCTTCCTTCCTTCCTTCCTTCCTTCCATCCTTCCTTCCCCCTCCCTCCGTTCCTTCCTTCCTTCCTTCCTTCCTTCCTTCCTTCCTTCCTTCCTTCTTTCCTTCCTTCTTTCTTTCCTTCCTTCCTTCCTTCCTTCCTTCCTTCCTTCCTTCCTTCCTTCCTTCTTCCTTCTTTCTTTCTTTCCTTCCTTCCTTCCTTCCTTCCTTCCTTCCTTCTTTCCTTCTTCCTTCTTTCCTTCTTTCCTTCTTTCCTTCCTTCCTTCCTTTCCTTCTTTCCTTCCTTCTTTCCTTCCTTCCTTCCATCCCTCCTTCCCCCTCCATCCTTCCTTCCATCCTTTATTTCCTTCTTTCCTTCCTTCCTTCCATCCTTCCTCCCTCTTCCTCCTTCCTTCCTTCCTTCCTTCCTTCCTTCCTTCCCCCTCCATCCCTTCCTTCCTTCCTTCCTCCCTCTTCCTCCTTCCTTCCTTCCTTCCTTCCATCCTTCCTTCCCCCTCCATCCCTTCCTTCCTTCCTTTCTTCCATCCTTCCTCCCTCTTCCTCCTTCCTTCCTTCCTTCCTTCCTTCCTTCCATCCTTCCTTCCCCCTCCCTCCGTTCCTTCCTTCCTTCCTTCCTTCCTTCCTTCCTTCCTTCCTTCCTTCCTTCCTTCCCTCCTTCCTTCCTTCCTTTAAAAAAGAATTTTATTAAAGTAATAATATAAAGCAGAAGTGAAGAGAAAGGGGATAAAGAAGACGGAGGTGGGGAGGCGTGTAGGTACGAGCGGAAACAATGGGAAAGCTTCAACTCCCAACTTTTTCAGCGTGGTAAAATACCAAATGAAATTACCACCTCAGCTTTTTGCTTCACCAACTTTGCAAGGACTTGCCGTTCCGATAACAAGAAACCAGATTAATCAGCAAAACCCTCCGTCAGTAGCTGGCTATTTTTCCAGCACAGAGTCCAGAAGAGGTTTCCTAGCAGAAAGAAAGCTGGGGATGTCCTTATCTCAAATCAAAACCGTGGCGGTTGCCCTCTCCGCTCACTCCATCGCTTTTCCCCTCCTTTCTTCTGTTGCGGGGTTTGAAGTCCGAGCCTTGCTCCTTAAGCTGCCCACTGGGCAGTCTTGGGCCCTCAAAGTGGGAAAGGGATGGGAGAGGGCAACAGTCCTGAGTGACAACTGAATCACGGCAAGGAAATAACTCCGGGTCCTCGCTATATATTTTGCAGCTTGTGCCAAGGGAATTGTGCCTCTCGCTGGCCAGTTCTGGGGACCCCAGACCACCTCTGGGGATGTTTCTGCCTGGTTGCTGCAGTTTTAGCAGCGGGAGATGCCCACATCTGGAGCATCTGGATTTAATATGGGAGCCTCCACTTGCAGGAGAAGATCAGAGAAACATCTCCGCTCAGGAACAGCCACAAACGGCTCAGCAAATACCTGCCATGGAAAAGGAAGGCAGTCTGCCTATTGCACAGCACTGAAGGTGTGACTGTGTGTGTTTGTGTGTGTGTGTGTGTGTGTGTGTGTGTGAGTGAGAGAGAGAGAGAGAGAGAGAGAGAGAGAGAGAGAGAGAGACAGAGACAGAGACAGAGACAGAGAGACAGAGAGACAGAGAGACAGAGAGAGATGGCCAAATTGACGGCTTAAATTAAATTAATTTAAAGGAAAGAATATATCTGGGTCTGTTTCTCCTTGGAAACTGCTTCTGGACTTTGGGCTTGAGACGGAAAACAAAAGTGAAATTCTAATTTTGGGGTTTATTGATTGGATAAGTTTTTTTGTTATAGAAGTGACTGCTGTGTGAATATGTAAAAGTAAAAAGTGGAGGCTGTATTTTATTATTTTTATTTTTCCGTGCTGAAAATGCGACAAAAACCAAGCCCAAATTTTCGGTGGCTAAGTGAGACACTTGTTAAGTGAGCTTTTGCCCCGTTTTACAACCTTCCCTGCCACAGTGGCTAAGTAAATCACTGCACGTGCTAAATTAGAGGGGGGACAATCCAGAGAAAGAAATATTTTTGGAAAGATTAAAAAGGCAGAATATATTTCCCCAAAAGAATAATGGAGAAGATCTTTAAAAAGGCAGAAACTTCTACACACAAACACACACACACACACACACACACAAACAAACAAACAAACAAACACACACACACACAAACAAACACACACACAAACACACACACACACACACACACACACACACACACACACACACACAAAGCCAGGCATCTCAGCAGAAACCAGTTTTTAGAAATGCAGATGTGATAATCCATTCAGGAAGGTTGGAGGCCTCCAGCTAGAAGATTAAGAAGACGAAGACCCCTAAAATCTACATACCCCACCCAAACTCTAAGACAGGACATAATAGGATTAACCCACCACCATCAGAATACCAGAAAGGCACACTCAGGTCAAAGTTCATGACACAGGAACAACTCCAAACACAAAGCCCAAGGAGGTATACAAAGCCACTCCCTACTACATGTGCTCCCTCTCTTTTCTTCCAGAGCCATCTTCCTGTCTGGCTCTCCTCTTCAATAAACTACAACCTTTTTTCTAAAGCAGTCTCCATGTTTGTTTATTCCCGGCTTGGACCGGACCCTGATGAAGATTTTTTTCCCCCTTCAACATTAATAACAGGATTGTTAAGTGAATTTGGCTACCCCCATTGACTTTGCTTCTCGGAAAGTCGCAAAAGGGGATCACGTGACCCCGGGACTCCGCATCCATCATAAATAGGAGTCAGTTGTCAAGGATTGTGAATTCTGATCATGTGGGGGGATGCTGTAATGGCTGTAAGGTGAAAAATGGTCATAAGTCACTTTTTCAGTGATGTTCTAACTTCAAACGGTCACTAAACGAGCTGTGGAAAGTTGAGGACTAGCTGTACATTAGTGTAAGCCAGTGTGTCTCAACCTTGACAATTCCCAGAAGTCCCCAGGCACTGTTTGGAGGCTTCTGGGAGATGGTCCACACAACTTCAAGTTGCCAAGGTTGAGAAACATCCCAGAGGTGCTTTTTTTTCCACAAGGCAACTAGAATTAGTTGGCTTGTTTCTTTGAAAATATTTCACTTCTTGTCCAAAATAACCTAAAGAAGCTTCTTGGATGAGAAGCGACATGTTTTCAAAGGAAAAACCACGAAAGTCCAGTTGCCTTTTGGAAAAAAAAAGCCCTTTGGGGCAGCCACGGATGATGAAGACTCTCCAGAGACGAGGTTGAGAAACATTGGTGTAAGTTGTTCCTCCTTAGTCACAATTTACCCAATGCTTGCTTAATTACATTATGATATGGTTTACACAACACATTTAATTGGTCCCAGCTGATGTACCTTTATCCATGCTAAGTTTGAGGTCTCTTACTTTGGGTTAAGAATTTTGAACATTTAGCAAGCTTTGAGAAACAGCTCCTTGTGGTTAAGGTGTTTCATTGGCCCAGTCCAGGGTTAGGCAACCTCGGCTCTTTTATGACTCGTGGACTTCAACTCCCAGAATTCCTGAGCCAGCCTGGCTCAGCTTGGAAGCCTCTCCCTTTCCCCTCAGCATGGCTGGCTCAGGAATTCTGGGAGTTGAAGTCCATGAGTCATAAAGCAGCCTAGGCCTAAGCCAGGGTAGGCCACCTTGGCTCTTTTATGACTCGTGGACTTCAACTCCCAGAATTCCTGAGCCAGCATGGGGGAACTATGGCCTCTTCATGACTCATGGACTTCAACTCCCAGAATTCCTCAGCCAGCATAGGAGAACTATGGCACCTTCATGACTTGTGGACTTCAACTCCCAGAATTCCTGAGCCAGCATGGGGGAACTATGGCCCCCTTCATGAGTCATGGACTTCAACTCCCAGAATTCCTCAGCCAGCATGGGAGAACTATGGCCTCTTCATGACTGGTAGACTTCGACTCCCAGAATTCCTCAGCCAGCATGGCTCAGCTTGGAAGCCTCTCCCTTTCCCCTCAGCATGGCTGGCTCAGGAATTCTGGGAGTTGAAGTCCACGAGTCATAAAAGAGCCAAGGTTGCCTACCCCTGGTCCAGTCCATTGTGGCAACAGTAGAAAAGTTAATTCAATAACCAGATTATACATTATTAACCAGCATCTGGTTGAATTCAGTAAAAAAAATAAATCCCCCAACAGAATGGACTTCTTCATGTTCTCGGAGCTAAGACTGACATGGTTTCAAAGATGGGCACCCAAATCTTGAAGCATTCCTGAAAAAAAATTCAGGAGTCAGCAAAATGGTGATGCTACTGGTGAAATTGATTTCAGGATAAAGGATAAAACACAAACTTGGGTTTAAAGTGGCTTATGCAGTGAGCCATGTGCAGACCTGTACGTTGGGGAAACACAACAACCACTTCACAAACGCAAAGCACAACATAAGAACAAACCCATCAGGTCAAGAGTCAGCAGCCCATCTGCCTTGAAAAGACAAAGGCTGCTCTTCTGAAGGCAGTGCTAAGAGAAAAATCTTCGACAGGATCCAGGCCAAGCCGGGAATGATCAAAACATGGAGACTGCTTTAGAAAAAAGGTCGCAGTTTATTGAAGAGGAGAGCCAGACAGGAAGAGGGCTCTGGGGGGAAAAACGGACCACATGTAGTAGGGAGTGGTGGGTTTTATACCTCCTTGGGCTTTTGTGTTTGGAGTTGTTCCTGTGGCGTGAACTTTGACCTGAGTCTGAGCGGGCCTTTCTGGTATTCTGAGGGTGGTGGGTTAATCCTATTATGTCCCAAGGGTTCTATCCTGCTTCCTCGGGGCTGTGGATTGATGACTGTCGGATTTTTTGGAGTGAGGAATGGTTGATTCTAGGGATCTTTGTCTTTCTAATCCAAACTTCCTGATTCCCATCTTTCTGACAAGATTTTCACATCTACGTTTCTATTTATTTTTATTGCATTTATATATTGCATTTATATTCTGCATATATATATTGCATTTATATTCTGCAGACCTGCTTTCTGTTTGGGGGAGGGGGGAGTTCCTGCCTTTAAGATCCTTTGAGGAAATATAATATTCTGCCTTTTAATATTTCCAAAATATTTCTTTCTCTGGGGTGGGGGGTGGGGGGGTTACTTCCCACAGCAGCAAAGCCCACACTTTGGATTGAGAGGACCGCTGGTTTGAAAGAGGGGTCCAAGAGGCCATCTATCTCCAAACTGAACACCCCTCCCTCAAGAGAGGGGGAGGGATACGACATACTCTATCTCCGGTCTACCACACGGTCCTTTCAGCAGCGCCAAGAAGGCTCCCCACCCATTTGCAACACTCAGGTGACCCCCAGGACACAGATAAGACCTCCAGGTGGCCTCAACGACTCTCTAGAAGGATGCAAAGGACCGGCTGTCTGCAAGGAGTCTAAATCCTTCCGTTTCCCCCACCATCCGGTACGGAGCCGAAGAAGCTTCTGGGATGAGAAGCGAAACGCCTTCGAAGAAAAACAAAGAAGTCCGGTTGCCTCGTGGAAAAAAAAAAGCACCTTTGGGACAAAACAAGTATCGTATGTTGTGCAGATGTGGCCGCTCACTCGTGGCTGAGCCCGTGAAACGAATCCAGCCGGCACATTTGGATGACTTGTTTAACGTGGTGACTCACTCATCCAGTTTATTGCCTAGTACATTAAACCGACTCAGCGGGGCATGAATGAAGCCGATGGGTCTTTCCCTGACTCAGTTGAATGTCTCCTTTTTCCAAAGCTGGAAATTCAGCCAAGAGGTTTGGGACTTTGAAAGTGGAAATCGACCAGAGAGGAACTCCCCCCCCCCAGTTGGATGCCCATAACAGCCGGGGTCCCATAACAGGCGGGGTCCCCCTGACTCCATGTTCTTGCAGAATAAGCATGCAGGCTTTACTCTGCTGCCCCCTCCCAAACGGCACGACCCATTTAATGGCCTAAACAGTAATTAAGAATGCAAGACGCAGCTAAGGTGACTGGGGTTAATGTCCCCACAGGGACTTCAACTTATTAATTTCCTTATTCTTGGGTGTGAACGTGAAAGAGATTCACAAAAATCAGCCCAAGGGCTGAACTTAAAGAGATGCAAAAATAACAGAATGGAAGGGACCTCGGAGGTCTTCTAGTCCAACCCTCTGCTCAAGGCAGGAGACTTTACATGGCCCCGGTGAAATGGTTCTCCATTTCTCTGTTCTTGACAGCCTCCAGTGATGGAGCACCCACAACTCTTGGCAGCCAGATTGTGGTGTCCCTTTCACCAATAAGGGGACCTTGCGACTTGCCTTCTAATCTAATCAATCTTATAAGCGTTCAGTTATAGTCGATCAATCTTCATACTTACGATCTTTAGAAGCAATATTTATAAATACACCTTTATATTTATTTATGATAAATATGCATCTTTATATTTATTTATTACATTTATTAATTATCATCAGTCAATCAATCAATATTATACTTAATCAATCAGAATGTGTGTGTGTGTGCGTGTATGTGTGTATCACAGCACGGCCTGCCGAGTGGAATCCATCTGATCTGTTTGGGACATCAGCCTGAAAATTGCATCTGCAATTAACACAATGCAACCGTTGTAAATATGAGTCAGTTGTTGGGCTGTCCAGTCTCTTCTTAAAAACTTCCAGTGTTGGAGCATTCACCACCTCTGGAGGCAGGTTGTTCCACTGGCTAATTGTCAGGAAGTTTCTCCTTAGTTCTAGGTTGCTTCTCTCCTTGACGAGTTTCCATCCGTTGCTTCTTGTCCTGCTTTCAGGGGCTTTGGAGAATAGCTTGGCTCCCTCTTCTTTGGGGCAGCCCCTGAGATACTGGAATAACTGCTATCCTGCCCCCTTAGTCCTTCTCTTCATTAAACTAAACATACCCAATTCCAGCAACCGTTTTTCATCCCGTTTTAGCCTCCAGTCCCGTAATCATCTTTGTTGCTCTTCTCGGCACTCTTTCCAGAGTCTCAACATCTTTCTTATATCTTGGTGACCAAAACTGAATGCAATATTCCAAGTGGGGCCTTACCAAGGCCTTGTAAAGTGGTACTAACCCTTGGATGAGAAGAGAAACATTTTGATGAGAAGCGAAGCATTTGCAAAGAAAAATAAAACCCAAGAACATCCAGTTGCCTTTTGGAAAAGCATCTTTAGGTTTAAGATGAATAGAATAGAATAGAATAGAATAGAATAGAATAGAATAGAATAGAATAGAATAGAATAGAATAGAATAGAACAGGAGTAGAGTAGAGTAGAGTAGAGTAGAGTAGAGTAGAGTAGAGTAGAGTAGAGTAGAGTAGAGTAGAATAGAATAGAATAGAAAATATGGAATGGAATAGAATAGAATACAATAGAGCTGGAAGGGACTTTGGAGGTCTTCTAGTCCAGCCCCCTGCTCAGACAACCCCCTATAGCATTTCAGACAAACGGTTCTCCAGTTTCTTCCCCAAAAGCTCCAGTGATGGAGCACCCAACAACTTCTGAAGGCAAGTAGTTCCGCTGGTTAATTGTCCTCCCTGTTAGGAAGTTTCTCCTTATTTCCAGGTTGCTTCTCTCCTTGGTTAGTTTCCATCCATTGCTTCTTGTCCTGCCTTCAGGTGCTTTGGAGAAGAGCTTGACTCCCTCTTCTTTGGGGCAGCCCCTGAGATACTGGAAGACTGCTATCCTGTCCCCCCTGGTCCTCCTTTTCTTCAGACTAGCCTAAAGATGGTTGAATTGCCTTTTTGTGGTGCAAAAGGGCAGGTGTAGCCCTGCAGACCCTCACCCTCCCACCCGGCGGAAAATGCCACCCTCATCAAAACGGGGTTCCCCAGAACGCTGTCTCCAGCCTGATGCGGTTGGAGGGCGTTTTCCCGGAAGAGGTTGGAGAGAGCTGGGCCTGAGCGCTCCCTCCGTCCCTGTCCGCCGCAAGCTGCCTCTTAGGAAGTCAGATAAGGACTCTTGGTGCAAGAGCCTATCAATCACGGCCACCTGTCAATATATCCCTGACACAATCAATGGCCGGGGCCCCGGTAATTACATTTTCGAGATCAAATGCATATATAAATGTTTCATTTGGGCAAATGTTCTTTTTGGAGTGTGGGGTGTCTAAGAGGGTCCCATTGATCGGGTAAATGGTCCTAGATAGGGAGGACTCTGGCCTACAGAACCGTGGGGAGGCCGAGCTGATGGACAGGGGGATTCCAGACCTGCTGTCTAAGAGCCTCCCCCGCAGTCTGAAGAACCAGAAGCACCGGAGGCAACTTTTCTCTCCATCTCCTGCCTGGAAATGTCCCCAGACGGTGCCGAAGCTGCCCGGTGAGGGAAGTGTTTGACCCAGACAAGCGAGCAGAAAGCACGGAGCTTTCTTTGCAACTGCTGAAGGCTCTTCCTGGGTGTTGCGTCCAAGGCCCCTTTGCCTATTCAGAAAACGTGGCTGGTGGGTGGGTTGGATGGATGGATGGATGGAGGAATGGATGGATGGATGGTTGGACAGAGGGTTGGAGGGACGGAGGGAGGGAGGGAGGGACAGAGGGATGGAGAGAAAGAGGCACGGAGGAACAGATGGATGGATGATGGAGGAATAAATGGAGGGATGGAGGGACAGGGATGGAGGGATGGAGGGATGGTTGGATGGAGGGAGGGACAGGGATAGAGGGATGGAGGATGGAGGGATGGATGGATAGTTAGATGATTGGGTGGTTGGATGTTGATTGCTTGGATGGAGGAATGGATGGAGGGATGGAGGGAAAGAGGGATGGACGAATGAATGGAGGGAGGGAGGGAGGGAGGGACAGAGGGATGGATGATGGATAGTGGGTTGGATGGTTCGTTGTTTGGTTGGATGGAAGGATGGAGGGATGGAAGGACGGAGAGACAGAGGGATGGAGGGAGAGAGGGATGGAGGGATGGAGGGATGGAGGGAAGGAGAGACAGAGGGATGGAGGGACAGAGGGATGGATGGAGGAATGGAGGGAGGGAGGGAGGGACAGAGGGATAGACGGATGGATTGTTGGTTGGTTGGTTGGATGGATAGTTGGTTTCTGGGATGGTTGGACGGTTGGATGGTTGGTTGCTTGGTTGATTATCCTCCTCCTCAATTCCTTGGGCCAGAAGATGCTGACCTTCTCCTCATCCAGGCTTTGACCTTTGCAGCACACTGGACCTCAGGCAAAGCCCTTGTCCTGATTGTCTCAAGGGAAGCTGGTGCTTTTCGAATGGGATGGTTTCCTTGCAGACGTTTCATTCACCAATCTAGGTAGCATCATCAGTGCAATCAACGTGTGTGTGAGAGACCAACTTAACAACTGTGTGACTGAACAACTGAAGTGACTAACTCAATAATTGTAGCGATCCACTTAACGACGGTAATAAAGTCTGTAAAGTTTGGGGGGCTCAGTTGTGGTCAGCTCAGGTCCAGGATGGGCAGCCGGTTCTCCCAGCACAGGCGGTCCTTGAGTTAGGACCACACTGGAGCCTAAAATTTACATTGCCAAGTGAAACATTCGTTCCTCAAGTTTGACCCATTTTACAACTTTTCTCGCCACAGTTGTTAAGTGAACCCCTGCGGTTGTTGAATTAGTTACAGCATTATTAAGTGAACCTGGCTTCCTCTTCTGAGTTGGCTTGTCAAAAAAAAAAGTCGCGAAAGGGGATCGCACGACCCCGGGACACTGCGACCGTCATAACTAGTCCGATGAAGAGAAGGACGAGGGGTGACATGATAGCAGTGCTCCAGTATCTCAGGGGCAGCCCCCCAAAAGAAGGAGTCAAGCTCTTCTCCAAAGCGCCTGGAGGCAGGACAAGAAGCCACGGATGGAAACTCGTCGAAGAGGAGAAGCAACCTAGAACTAAGGAGGAACTTCCTGACAGTGAGGACAATTAACCAGTGGAACCACCTGCCTCCAGAAGCTGTGAATGCTCCAACGCTGGAAGTTTTTAAGAAGAGACTGGACAGCCATTTGCCTGAAATGGTCTAGGGTTTCCTGCCTGAGCAGGGGGTTGGACTAGATGACCTCCCAGGTCCCTTCCAACTTTAATAATAATAATAATAATAATAATAATAATAATAATAATAATAATAATAATAATAATAATAATAATAATAATAATAATAGCCGGTTGCCATGCGTCTGAATTTTGATCACATGACCCAGGGGATGCTGCAACGGCTGTGTGTGAAACGGTCCTAAGTCGCTCTTTGTAACTTTGAATGGTCCCTAAATGAACTGGGGCAAGTTGTGGAGCAGCTGTTTGCCCGCGTGCGTGAAACGTAAGAGGCTGAGTATGGCTAGGAAACGAGGATCGGAGGCTGGAGATGCAGACCACAATATTCCCACATCTTGGGGGCTCTGTTTATAACGCTTCTTTCCCCCTCTTGCCACGTAAGGCGAGCCCACCCCTTCCCTTCCCTTCCCTTCCCTTCCCTGGCTCCGCTCCCAGCAGACTTGGCCGGCTCTTCGGCCAGACTGTCTCCGCCATTGGGCCTTCTCCTCCAGCGTCATTCAGCTCTCCTTGTAACCTGCTGATGGGCTATTTTCGGGGCTCGCTTGCTGAGTCCGCGCTTCCTTTGAGGAAGAAGAGGAGGCCGGGTGCTGACTGGGCCACCTGGTGGAAACCTGAAACGCCGCTGACCCCTGACAGACGGATTTGGGTCTCCTTCCCGAAGAGGCAGGAGAGACCCAGAGGAAGACTCGGTCCAACTCGGTGGCCTGCAGAGATGTTGAGGGTGGAATTTCCCCCCCCCTATGCCGTGATCGCATAGATTGATTTGCAAGGCTTTGCTTCCCGAGTGCGTAGCTTGGGCTGTGGGTTGTGTGAAGAGGCATGCCCGGGAGATGGACCAGTGTAGGAGAGGAGTCTCCAACCGTGAGCACTTGAAGACTTAACAGAATTAACAGAACGTGTGGACTTCAATTCCCCGAATTCCCCAGCTAAACCAAATTCCTACCTTGGGCATTTTAAGATTTGTGGACTGCAACTCCCCGAATTCTCCAGCCAGCCATGAATTCTGGGAGTTGAAGTCCACACGTTGTATTAATTCTGTTAAGTCAGGGGTCTTCAAACCTGGCCCTTTGATGACTTGTGGACTTCAACTCCCAGAATTCTGGGAGTTGAAGTTCACAAGCCCTCAAAGGGCCACGTTTGAAGATCCCTGTGTTAAGTCTTCAAGTCCACAGTCAATCAATCAGTCCATCATTGAATCCATCAGAATAGAGCTGGGAGGAACCTTGGAGGTCTTCTAGTCCAACCCCATGCCCAAGCAGGAGACCCTATAACAGTGGTGGTGAACCTATGGCACGCGTGCCAGAGGTGGCACCCAGAGCCCTCTCTGTGGGCACGTGCACCGCTGTTGCCAGCAGCTTGCACAGGTCCACTAGGCATCTCCACCCGGCACAAAGGAGGCGAAGCGGGCGGCTAGCAAGCCCAAGCAGAGGTGGCAGAGCACGCCCATGGCCAGCAAGCCAAAGGCCACCCCGAGCAGGGAAAGCCGGATCCCCACCATTGCCATGACCCCCCCAGTCCCGGCTAGCATTGCATGCTGGGCCTCCTGCCCACCGCCCCACCCACCAGAGACCCCCTGGACCTCCCCCAACCCTCCCCGACCCCCACAGGTGTTTCCCCCCCATGAGCAACATCGAGTGGCCGTGCCCTCCCCAGCCACGCCCACCCAGTCTGCTGTGACCACTGCAGCCACGTCCACCCAGTAGGTCATGCCCCCATCCCCCCCCGAGGGCACCACAATGCTTATGGGGCCCTGGCGCTTTGCGATAAATAAGTGGGTTTTGGGGTGTGGTTTGGGCACTCGGTCTCTAAAAGGTTCGCCATCGCTGCCCTATAAAATCTCAAGACAAATGGCTGTCCGTGCTCTTCTTGAAAACCTCCCGTGGATGGAGCACCCACAAATTGTGGGTGGAAGCCGTTCCACTGATTAATTGTTCTCACTTCCAGGAAATTTCTCCTTCATTCCAGGTTGATTCTCTCCTTGATTAGTTTAGTTTATCCATGGTTTCTTGTCCGGCTCTCTGGTGCTTTGGAGAATAGGTGGACCACCCTCTGGTTACTTTTTTAGTTAAATTTTTTAGGGGGTTAGGGAGGGGGGCGGGGGGTAATGGTTGTTTGACTATGGGGGGTGGCCATACAACCACGGTGCAGGCCAGGCCTGGGTCTGACTGCGTTCAGGGGGAGCGGGGTGTGGTTACATCTGGGGCTCAGGAGCGGGTCGTGGGATTGCCGATTCCCACGACACTGGGGTATGGCAGCAGGCGTATGGACAGAGGGCCGTATCGTTACCGGGAGGGCCGTCCCCGCTGTTTACAAGCGGTGAGGCGCTCCGACCCTCTGTTTCTTCCCCGAGGTGCCGGGAGCGAGGATGCGCAGCCTCCTGAGCTCCGGCTGGTGTACCTGAATGCCAGGTCCGTGGTTAATAAGGCTCCCCTTGTGCGGGATTTGGTGGAGGGTGAGCATGCGGACCTGGCTTGTATTACCGAAACCTGGTTGGGCCCAGAGGGTGGGGTCCCTTTGGTTGATCTTTGCCCACCAGGTTTCCGAGCGTTACACCGGCCCCGGGCTCATGGTAGGGGCGGGGGAGTGGCGGTAGTTATCAGGGAGACCTTATGTCCGCGGGAGACCACCGTCCCTCAGATAGTCGGGTGTGAGTCTCTCTTTTTGAGGTTTGGTTCGGGGGCGCAGTTGGGCTTGCTGCTGGTGTACGTTTCGCCTAGTCACACAGCGGCAGCCCTGCCTGAGCTACTCGATGTCCTTTCCGGTTTGGTGATTGAGTTCCCCAAACTTTTAGTTTTGGGTGACTTCAATCTACCATCCCTGGGAGGGTCATCTGAGTTGGCTCGGGAGTTCATGGCTTCCATGACGGCCATGGACCTGACGCAGGTAATTTCTGAACCAACTCATGAGGGAGGCCACACCCTGGACCTAGTTTTTTTATCTGGACGATGGCTGGATGATCTTGGTGGGGGCTCTCCATTTATCATGCCCCTGTCATGGACGGATCATCACCTCCTGCGGCTGGTCTTCCGTTTTACCACCCCCCGCCGTGGGGATACGGAACCAATTAGATGGTACCGTCCCAGGCGCTTAATGGACCCTGATGGGTTCCAGGCAGTGCTGGGATCCCCACCTGCTTCCGTCGCTCACAGCTCGGCGGATGCCTTAGTGGAAGCCTGGGAAAGGGCAGCCACTGAGGCACTGGACCGAGTTGTACCCTTGCGGCCCCTGACCCGGCGCAGATCCCAACGAGCTCCATGGTTCTCCGCGGAGCTCCGGGAGATGAAGCGTCGGAAACGGGGCCTAGAGAGCTGCTGGAGGTCCAGCCGATCCGAATCCGACCGATTGCGGTTAAGAACCTATATTAGGTCTTATCTCGCTGTGATGAGGGTGGCGAGGTGTAATTACTTCTCCACCCTCATCGCGTCCGCAGATAATCGCCCGGCCGCCCTGTTTAGGGTGACTCGCTCACTTCTTAATCAGGAGGTGAGGGGGGATCCCTTACAGGGTCGTGCCGAGGAGTTTGGTCAGCATCTGTCGGACAAAATCGCTCGGATTCGGACCGGTTTGGACTCCAGCTGGGCAGAGTCTGACGATCAGGACACGGGCGGTCTTGTCAATGTTATCTGGGAGGAGTTTGATTCTGTGACCCCTGATGAAGTGGACAGGATTATGGGGAGGCTGAGCTCCACCACATGTTTATTGGACCCGTGCCCTTCCTGGCTGGTTTATGCAGCTAGGGAGAGGACACGAGGCTGGTTCCAGGCGGTGATATCTGCTTCTTTGAGTGAGGGTAATTTCCCCACCGTCTTGAAGGAGGCGGTGGTGAGACCCCTCCTCAAGAAGCCTGCCTTGGACCCAGCTGTGTTGAACAACTTTCGTCCAGTCTCCAACCTTCGCTTTCTTGCGAAGGTTGTTGAGAGTGTGGTGGCGCATCAGCTCCCTCTGGTCCTGGATGAAGCGGATTATCTGGACCCGTACCAATCGGGTTTCAGGCCCGGGTACAGCACGGAGACGGCATTGGTCGCTCTGGTGAATGATCTCTGGAGGGCTCGGGATAGGGGATGTTCCTCTGTCCTAGTCCTATTAGACCTCTCAGCGGCTTTCGATACCATCGACCATGGTATCCTGCTGCGGCGTCTCAGGGGATTGGGAGTGGGAGGCACAGTTCTTCGGTGGTTCTCCTCCTATCTCCTGGGACGTTCGCAGTCGGTGTTGGCAGGGGGGCAGAGATCGGCCCCTAGGTCTCTCGTTTGTGGAGTTCCTCAGGGGTCGGTTCTCTCACCTCTCCTGTTCAACATCTACATGAAACCGCTGGGTGAGATCATTCGTGGTTTTGGAGTTGGGTATCATCAATATGCTGATGATACCCAACTTTTTATTTCTACCCCAAACCACCCCAGTGATGCCCTCGCTGTGATGTCCCGTTGCCTGGAGGCGGTTCGGGTCTGGATGGGGAGGAACAGACTTCAACTCAACCCGGACAAGACTGAGTGGCTGTACATTCCGGCATCCCGGGACATTCAAATTGTTCCATCCCTTTCTATGGGGGGTGAGCTGTTACCCCCCGTGGATAGGGCTCGCAACTTGGGAGTCCTCCTAGATTCACGACTTACCTTGGAAGATCATGTAGCAGCTGTGACTAGGGGGGCTTTCGCCCAGGTTCGCCTGGTGCGCCAGTTGCGGCCCTATCTGGACCGGGATGCCCTGTGTATGGTCACTCATGCGCTCGTGACCTCTCGCCTTGACTACTGTAATGCTCTCTACATGGGGCTTCCCTTGAAGACCACTCGGAAGCTCCAACTGGTACAGAATGCGGCCGCGAGAGTTGTCTTGGGAGTTTCCCGGTACTCCCATGTTACACCTTTGCTCCGCGAGCTACATTGGTTACCAGTTGTCTTCCGGGTGAGGTTCAAGGTCTTAGTGATGGTTTTTAAGTCCCTACATGGCATGGGTCCGGAATACCTCGGGGATCACCTGCTGCCGGCGTCAACCCCCCTCCGCCCTGTGCGTTCCCACAGAGAGGGCCTCCTCAGGGTGCCTCCAGTCAGAGAATGCCGGCTGGTGGCCCCCAGGGGGAGGGCCTTCTCTGTGGGCGCCCCGGCCTTATGGAATGAACTGCCGGTGGAGCTCCGGATGGCACCGGATCTCCGCTCCTTCCGGCGCGGGTTAAAGACCCACCTGTTTGAACAAGCTGGCCTGGCCTGATGGGGAGTTAATTTGGGTTTTTAAATATTTGTATATTTTACTGTTTTATCTTGGGCATTAATTTAATTCTATTTTAACTTTTGTAGTTTTGTACTTTTATTATCTGCCCTGTTCACCGCCCTGAGTCCCTAGGGAGAAGGGCGGTATAAAAATTTAATAAAACTAAACTAAACTAAACTCTTCTTTGTGGCAGCCCCTCAAATACTGGAATGCTGCTATCATGTCCCCCTCATCCTTCTTTTCTCTAGCCAGTTCCTGCAACCGTTCTGTTCTGTACCAGCCTGCTACCGGCCCTGCAGAAAAGGCAGGGACAACACCTTTACAAACGGCAAGAGGCTGGAATTACGCCTGCCAAATTTATAGCTACAAAAACAAACAAGACACGAACCAAGAAACAGGAGCTTTAAGAAACACGAGCTATCCAAGCGGTTGCCTTCAGCAAACCAGCCCTCCCCACACATTCCCCTTATATAGAGTTCAGGGCGTGGCTTCTCTCTGCCTCCTTCTGAGAAGCCCCATTGCCTTCCTCTGTTTACTCCTGATTGACTGCCTCTTGCGTTGGGCGTCCTTGAACAGGGCCAGCTGTGGGTCATCTTCATCCACGCTGTCAGGCTCACACAGCTGGGTCTCCGTGGTGACCAAGTGGGAGGGGCCTGGCTGAGGGCTCTCATCAGCAAGATCTTCAACCCCCTCAGCAAGGTCTTCAACACCCCCCTCCTCCTCTGAGTCGTCCGACCCAACTGCTGAACCCACAGGCTGACCCTGAATCACATCACGTTCTTCATATGTTCCAGTCTCCAGGCCTTTAATCATCTTAGTTGCTCTTCTCTGCACTTTTTTTCCCCAAAGTTTCAAACTATTCAAGGTGCTGGTGATGACCTAGAAAGCCCTAAATGGCCCGGGTCCGGATTATCTTAGGGAGCACCTGCTCCCAGCGTCAACTTCCCACCGTCCTGTGCGCTCCCACAGGGAAGGCCTCCTCAGGGTCCCGTCGGTCAAGGAATGCCGGCGGGTGATTCCCAGGGGGAGGGCATTCTCGGTGGGCGCGCCTGCCCTATGGAATCAGCTGCCGGTGGAACTCCGGATCACCCCCGACCTTCGTTCGTTTCGCCGGGACCTAAAAACCTGGCTATTTGAGCTGGCCGGCCTGGACTGAGGGGTTTTTAAGGTTTTAAATTCAATTTTAAAGTGTTGGGGCTATTAATTTAATTTTATTTTAATCTGTATATTGTATCTTTTTTTTTTAATTTGCCCTGTAAACCGCCCTGAGTCCTTCGGGAAAAGGGCGGTATGTAAATCGAATCAAATCAAATAAGTAAAATAAATATTTTCTCTAACGTGGTGACCAAAACTGGACGCCATATTCCAGTTTGGTACGGTCTTAAAGACCCTTGGCGTGAGGGGATCCCCAAAGCAGGCTATGGGATTAGAAGGTTTTCTTCTGGAAGGTTTCAAGCTGACGGAGAAGGTGGATCGTGCCAGCATGAGAATCTTTAGAAGACTCCACACAAGGGGTCGTTCTGAAAATAAGAGAAGGTCCCCCTGTTAGTTGGTTGAGATGATGGACCTCAGGTGGAAAAAAACAGCAGAAGGCATAAGAAGGCAAAGCGTCCTTTTGGAAGCGGATGGGATCTGTAGTCCCTTGGAATCATTGCGTAGGAAGAAGCATGGTGCCCTACCGCCACAGTGACGTCCTCCTCTGATTCTTCAGGCTAGTGAGAGTTGGGGAGACGCAGAGGTGTGTTTGTGTGTTTCAGTGAAGGAAGCTTCTGGCTCAGGAAGTGATCAATAAGCTGTTAACCTGCATTTCTTCCTATGGATACAGCTGAGTCTCAGGAAAACATGAAATCCAGAAGGACCACTTGAGATCTTCTAATGATCCTTTTTATGACCCTCCAGGTAACATAGTCCATCTTCTTCTGACATTCATGGCCCCGGGGATATTATTTTACTCCAGAATTGGTTGCTGCAATTAAACCAAAAGCCTCAAAGATTATCAGGGTCTCCTGAAGTTCTTGAGTATGTCCAGAAGGATTCGTGTTAAGTTGAACAGGGGGAAAATATTATAATTTCATATCCTGCCCTTAAAAGGGACCGTGTATTTATTATTTGCTTATTGACTTCATATCTCATTTTTTTTTCTTTCAGCAAAAGGGATTGGGATTGGGTGTCTTAAAAAGAGTCGAGATGGCAATCCTGGCGGTGGGAACCGAACCTCTTGCCTGTTCTTCAGAACTCAGAGCTTTGGGCACACTGTCATAGCTGCCATCTTGACTTTTTTGCCCCACCCTGGGGTATTTTTTCCTGTCTTTGTGAGCGCAGGGCAGCAACATGTTATTTGTACGACAGTCTTGTGAAGCAGGCTGGGTTGTGAGCACCAATAAAGGAGAATATTGGTAGCTCAGGGTTGAAGTGAGGACTCCTTGCTGCTCTCTGATCCTGGCAGACGTTTCATTACCCAATTAAGTAACATCATCAGTGCTAGAAGGGAGTAGGGTTTGCAGAGAGGAGGAGGAGGAGGAAGAGAAGGGGGAGGAAGAGGAGAAGGAGGAGGAGGAGGAAGAAGACTGTGGGGGTCCTTGGTCTCTGAACTTGGTGGTTTTCTAGCAGACATTTCAGGACCCAACTAATGGCGCAGTGGCTAGAACGCAGCACTGCAGGCTGACTCTGCCCACCGCCAACAGTTCAATCTTGACAAGGTTCAAGGCTGACTCAGCTTTCCCTCCTTCCGAGGTTGGCAAAATAAGGATCCAGATTGTTGGGGGGCAACAGGCTGACTCAGGGTAAAGTGCTGTGAAGCAGTATATAAGTCTAACTGCTATTGCTTGGGAAGGAAGGAAGGAAGGAAGGAAGGAAGGAAGGAAGGAAGGAAGGAAGGAAGGAAGGAAGGAAAATGGGAAGGAAGGAAGCACAGGAGTTCAATCTTGATGAGGCTCAACATTGACTCAGCCTTCCGTCCTTCCGAGGTCAGTAAAATGAGGACCCAAATTGTTGGGGGTGCAATAGGCAGACTCTGTAAACCGCTTAGAGAGGGCTGTAAATCACTGTGAAGCAGGATATAATAATAATAATAATAATAATAATAATAATAATAATAATAATAATAATAATAATAATAATAATAAGTTGGAAGGGACCTTGGAGGTCATCTAGTCCAATAATAATAAGTTTGCAAAATACATCAAGAAATTGCAGCTTCCTGCAATAACTCTGGTAAAGCTACAAAAGCCTGCACTACTCGGAACATCTTACATTTTAAGGAGGTACTTGGTTGATACCTAGGATGCTTCCCGTGTCAACCATTAATTCAATTTGAGTCAATTCTGTCAATTTGAGTGTTCAGTTGACTGAGTTTCATGTTTAATGAATAAAAGTTATATAATAATAATAATTAATAATAATAATAATAATAATAATAATAATAATAATAATAATAATAATAATAAAAGTTGGAAGGGACCTTGGAGGTCATCTAGTCCAACCCCCTGCTCAGGCAGGAAACCCTATACCATTTCAGGCAAACGGCTGTCCAGTCTCTTCTTAAAAACCTCCAGTGTTGGAGCTTTCACAAGTTCTGGAGGCAGGTTGTTCCACTGGCTAATTGTTCTAACTGTCAGGAAGTTTCTCCTTAGTTCCAGGTTGCTTCTCTCCTTGATTAGTTTCCATCTGTTGCTTCTTGTCCTGCTTTCAGGTGCTTTGGAGAATAGCTTGACTCCCTCTTCTTTGGGGCAGCCCCTGAGATATTGGAAGACTGTTACCATGGCACCCCTCGTCCTTCTCTTCATTAAACTAGACATACCCAATTCCAGCAACCGTTCCTTGTATGCTTTAGCCTCCAGTCCCCTGATCTTCTTCATTGCTCTTCTCTGCCCTCTTCCCAGAGTCTCAACATCTTTTTTACATCGTGGCGACCAAAACTGGATGGTGTATTCCACGTGTGGCCTTACCAAGGCATTGTAAAGTGGTATTAATACTTCACGTGATCTTGATTCTGTCCTCTGTTAATGCAGCCTAAGGACTGTGTTGGCTTTTTTGGCAGCTGCAGCACACAGCTGGCTCCTATTTAAGGGATTGTCCACTAGGACTCCGAGGTCCCTCTCACAGTTACTACTGTTGGGCAAGGTACCACCTATACTACACCTGTACATTTTGGGTTTACGTTCAAGTGCTATTATTGACTTGGCTTGTCCGAAGGTTGCCAAAGGGGGTCACGTGATCCCAGGATCCTGCAACCATCATAAACCTGAGTGGGTCTGCAGTTTGATCACGTGACCACGGGGATGCCGCAGCGGTCGTAAAGGTGAAAACCTTTTTTCCGGTGCCGTTGTAACTTCGAACCATCACTAAACGTCCTGTTGCAAGTTGAGGTTTACTGTCTTCCCGCAAGGTGAGTTGGAATCCTGTTGGGCCGGTCTGAGCCAGCCCCCTCCCAAAAGCCCCCCAGCCCCCCACTTCCCACCTCAGAGGCCACCGGTGGCCTGCAAAACCTCAACCAGCCAGTAGCTTTGTCTCTTATAGCGTAAGAGCACATAATGTATGGCTGGTCTTCCTGTTTGCGAGTAACCCCGGCGCTCCTTCCATTTATTGAAGCCCGTCATCCCTTTGCACTCCTCCTCCCCACCACCACTTAAACGGGTCGGAGTGCAAAATGCAGCGACCCCCAGGGGAGTCTTCCTGAGGCCTCTTCTCCACCCCCCTCCTTCCATTACGTCAGGCACTTGTCTGCTCCAGGCTCCTGGTCAAGTCATTAAGAGAGCCTCCATTACAGGTCTTCTTCACGTCAGGTCCCAGCAGGGCCTGCGGGCGAGAGAGGGAGGGACGTGGTGGTGGGGAGAACTTCCTGGTGGTGGATCCTCACCACGGTTTGAGGTTGGGCAGCTCCACCAACCGCTTCATCCAAGCCGCCTTTTCTTCTACCGCGTGGCTCAAGGTTTCCAGGGGGTGGATTTGGGTGGTCATGAAGAAGACAGCGTCAGTCCCACAAGGTGCTTTTCCGGGAGGCAACTGGAGTTCCTTGTTTTTCCTTTGAAGGCGTTTCGCTTCTCATCCCAGAAGCTTCTTCGGCTCTGACTGGATGGCGGGGGAAGGGAAGGATTTATACTCCTTGCAGACAGCTGGTCATTTGCCTTCTTCTACTGAAGCAGGAGGGACGCGGTGGCTCAGTGGGTTAGGACGCTGAGCTTGTCGATCAGAAGGTCGGCAGTTTGGCAGGTCGAATCCCGAGTGCCGCGTAACAGAGTGAGCGCCTGCTACTCGTCCCAGCTCCTGCCAACCTAGCAGTTCGAAAGCACGTAAAAATGCAAGTAGAAAAATAGGGACCACTATGGTGGGAAGGTAACAGCGTTCCGTGCGCCTTTGGCCTCTAGTCATGCCGGCCACATGACCACGGAGACGTCCTCGGACAAGCGCTGGCTCTTCGGCTTTGAAACGGAGATGAGCACCGGCCCCTAGAGTCAGAAACGACTAGCACGCATGTGTGGGGGAACCTTTACCTTTACTGAAGCAGGAGGCGTGAGCCTAAATGGACTCCAGAAGATGGTAGAGGACAGGAAGGCCTGGAGGAACGTTGTCTATGGGGTCGCGATGGGTCAGACACGACTTCACAACTAACAACAATGACAAGAGGTTCGTTGAGGTTTACCTGTGTCCTCAGGGGTCACCTGAGTGGTGCAAATGGGGGTGGAGACCTCTTGGCTGTAGGACACCCTGAGCTAAAGGTCTATGGCGGTTCTCCGTCATCCAGGTCACGTCTGTCCCAAAGGTGCTATTTTTTCCCCCAGGAAGCAACTGGACTTTCTTCTCTTTCTTTGAAGACGTTTCGCTTCTCATCCAAGAGGCTTCTTCAGTTCTGCCGCTCAATATTTCTCTACTTTTCTTTGCCAGACAATTAACAAATCCTGTGTAGTCTTTTTATGAGCATTGCGGCCCCTTGTTTTGCAATCGTCTTCTCCAGTTTAGCTTTTTCCTTCTTCCTGATCCTAAGAACACATCTCCAGGTTGTTCCTTGGATTGAGACCTCTTTAAATCGGCTACCAGAAAGTGAAATTTGAGAAGAAGGCCACGACGTCTATCCAGATTCGTGGCAAGGCCTGTCAGCTTCTCCGTTCGTCTTCGTCTTTTTTCTTGTTGCGTTAAAAGAAAAGTAGAAACTTTGACAGGGAGCTCGCAAATGCTAAGCGCCATCCCCTCAAGAATCATGATTTTTATCGAATGGTAATATAAAAACAACAGAGAGCATTTTAAGGAATAAAAATAGGTCATTTTGTAAACAACAGAAGACTGTGTTTACGTGCACCGCAAGAGACACAGTTCCTCCGAGTCTCTTTTAATGTCAGTCCATGTTTTTATCCGTTTTAAAGTCTTTGGTACCTGGGGAAGGCCCAGCCTTGGCTCAAGAGTTGGGAAAATTTCTCCCCAGTCCCAGCAAACAGTTTTGCCTTTATTTATCATTTTATTATATTTCATTTCATTATTTCATTTTTTATTTCATTTCTTTTCTTTTATTATTTTCTTTTCTTTATTCTTTCCTTTTCTTTTGTTATTTATTTTATATTATTTTAATTTGATTATTTTACTTTACGTTTATTGTCTCCTGGTGATTGGCTCAAAGTCACCAAGCTGACTTTCATGGCTAAGGGAGGTCTAGAACTCACCGTCTCCTGGTGATTGAGCCAGCTGACTTTCATGGCTAGGGGAGGACTAGAACTCACAGCCTCCTGGTGATTGGCCCAAAGTCACCTCGTTAGATTTCTTGCCTAAGGCAGAACTACAACTCACAGTCTCCTGGTGATTGAGCCAGCTGACTTTCATGGCTAGGGGAGGACTAGAACTCACAGTCTCCTGGTGATTGGCCCAAAGTCACCCAGGCGACTTTCATGGCTGAGATAGGTCCGGAACACAAAGTCTTCTGCTTTCCAGCCTGGCTTCTCACCCACGAGTCCAAACTGTCTCTCCGGCATGCACTTGTGCCAAGGTCATGTACCTCGAGCGAGCTTTGGGGGTGACAGCAATGGCACCGCGGTTCACTTTGTGTTTGCTGGCAGGTGGGAAGAAGGTCCTCTTGTCATCCTCTCCCAGATGCTCCCACCTCCAGCAGAAAAAGCATCCTTTCATTGGAAGAGGATCACATTTCCATCACTAAACAGTTTTTCATTTGCAAGGACCTTCAAAGGTTAAAATTTAGTCATGGGAGGAAGAAGATTATTTCTTCTTCTTCTTCTTCTTCTTCTTCTTCTTCTTCTTCTTCTTCTTCTTCTTCTTCTTCTTCTTCTTCTTCTTCTTCTTCTTCTTCTTCTCCTCCTCCTCCTCCTCCTCCTCCTTCCTCTTCCTCTCCTTCTCCTCCTCCTCTCCTCCTCCTCCTCCTCTTCTTCCTCTTCCTCTCCTCCTCCTCCTCCTCCCTCCTCCTCCTCCTCCTCCTCCAGTTTTATTTCAAAGGCCTCTTTTCACGGGGCGGTGGGAGGGAGGAAGGAGAAACGGATTTCGGCCTGGGTCAGCGATCTCTGCTGGAGAAAACCCTTTGGAGCAAAGGAGATTAATTTAGCCGGAGGAAGAAGGCAAGGCAAGCTAGAAAGGAGCATGGAGGAGGGCAAAGGGGGTCCCTTTCATAAGATCCCGGGGAGGCCCAGAGAAATTAATCAGCCGTGTCACGAGCGCACACGTGCAAAAGTGCCAACTCAGGGGCCAACGAGACGCAAAAACTGGCAGGGCTCCTAGCTCGGGGAAAAATGGGATTGGATCGCCCTTCATCATGTCTTGGGTTTACGGAGTTGCTGTCACCTGAACATTGCTCAACAGAGGAATCCTGGGACAGTGGGAAAGGGGTCTTGGAGGTCATCTAGTCCAAACTCAATGCAGGACAAGAAGCAACAAGAAGCAAACCCATCAAGGAGAGAAGCAACCTAGAACTAAGGAGAAATTTCCTGACAGTTAGAACAATTAACCAGTGGAACCACCTGCCTCCAGAAGCAGTGAATGCTCCAACACTGGAAGTTTTAGAGAAGAGATTGGATAACCGATTGTCTGCAATGGTATAGGGTCTCCTGTCTTGAGCAAGGGGTTGGTCTAGAAGACCTCCAAGGTCCCTTCCGATGATTTTGTTATTCTATTAAAGATCTTGGTTATTAACAGGACTTCCCCCCTCCCTGTGCTACTTTTAAAATCTTTCAGGGGAGGGGAAATTATTAACTGTTCCATCGATTGCAGCGGCAACTTAGAAATTACTTCGGAGGCCATGGGGACGGGGGAATGGCTGTCAAATGGCCCGCTAATTCTCAACAGCTAAACTCAAGATCTTGTAGCCCTCAGCAATCTTTCTCAACCTGGGACTCCAAAGATGCTGGACTCTAATTTTCATCGTTCCCAGCCATGACAGCCAAAAAAGTACTACGTTAAGCAGGTTCACAAAGGTCTAGGCCATGGGTAGGCAACCTTGGCTCTTTTATGACTGGTGGACTACAACTCCCAGAATTCCTGAGCCAGCATGGCTCAGCTTGGAAACCTCTCCCTTTCCCCTCAGCATGGTTGGCTCAGGAATTCTGGGAGTTGAAGTCCACAAGCCATGAAGGGGCCATAGTTCCCTCGTGCTGGCTCAGGAATTCTGTGAGTTGAAGTCCACGAGCCATAAAAGAGCCAAGGTTGCCTACCCCTGGCTCATGCGTAGGGCGGTACGTGCTTTGAACAATGATCCAGAACACATAGAAATCCAGAAACACAATATCTCTCAAAAGGAGCCACACTTTTACATACATCTCATTAAAGCAACTGTGTCTCCCCCCCAACTTTACGTGGAAGCTTGACAAAAGAGGCAGCTGCTTTAAAGAAGCCATGTGTTCTCACGTACGGTTTCTGAACCCCTTTTGAAGCACAGCACAGCCTACCCTACTTCAACATTGTTCTCATTGCTGTTGATGATATTGCCAAGGAATGACACCTGAGCTCCATGACAAGAGTGAGGAAGGATGGTTTTATTCCAACCAGGATTGGCTGGCTATGAATTTGATATTCAAGTAGGAGTCCCTCTGAATTCCCATGAGCTCAGTTTTACTAGAAAAAGAAGACCACCAGGTTGCACAGACTCAGTTACAGCCGCAGTGGAGGTGCCATTGGAAGATCTGAAGAAGCAAGTTGGGGAACCAATTGTCATGGAGAACCTATCAAAGCGGTTGTCAAGAATCAATACCAACTTGATGTTGGTGTTACGGTATAAATCACCTTAGTAGAGGGCGAAGGACCGTGCTTCAGAGGATGCATGATGTGCATGAAGGAAGGAAATAAAACACGACGCATAATCTTACTAAATACCTTTTAATTACAAAAATATAAAAACTAAATATATATTATAAAGAGAGCTAGCTGACTACATCCTAACGTAACAGACAGTAACAGCAAAGTGTGAAGGACAGTAAACAATAACTGTGAGAAACTTTTTCTAGACATGCGCACTAAACAGTCTGAAACCGTAACATATGGGATTCACTATGGTTAACAGATAAGTTATCACAACAGGTGCAGAGAGCAGGGGAAATGTACAGTTAGAAATGAACTTTTCTGACGAACAAAAAAAAAACTTGCAGTGACAGTTGGTCTATATCAGAGGTGGGGAACTAGGAAGAGAAGGACCAGGGGTGGCATGATAGCCGTGTCCCAAGTTCTCAGGGGCTGCCCCAAAGAAGAGGGAGTCAAGCTCTTCTCCAAAGCACCTGAAGGCAAAGACAAGAAGCAACGGAGGGAAACTAACCAAAGAGAGAAGCAACCTAGAACTGAGGAGAAACTTCCCGACATTAAGGACAATTAACCAGTGGAACAGCTTGCTACCAGAGCTTGTGAATGCTCCAACACTGGAGGATTTTAAGAAGAGACCGGACAGCCATTTGTCTGAAATGGTATAGGGTTTCCTGCCTGAGCAGGGGGTTGGACTAGATGACCTCCTAGGTCCCTTCCAAACAAAAGTCAACAGAGAAGCCAGGCTCACTTAACAACCGTGTAACTAACATAACAACTGCAGTGATTCGCTTAACAACTGTGGCAAGGAAGATCGTAAAATGGGGCAAAGCTCACGTAACAAAGGTCTCACAGAAATGTTGGGGTCGATTGTGGTCGTAAGCTGAGGACTGTTGCCCACGCTGGAAATCCTGTTCACCACCAGTAGTAGGGATTTACGAAGGGAGTAATTTTTTCCCCAGGGGTCTCCTCAGCCCTTAAATCAAGCCGTGATTGGGAGGCTGGCAAGCGAGTCCCTTCCAAATGGAAACTGACAGCGTTATTTACCACCTGGGACGCAGAAGGTGCGGCTTCCTCCCGGGGTTGGGCTCATCCAGAGTTACTGGAGCATTTGAAATGGTTGGTTGAATAAATTCATTTGGCCATATATCAAAGCATTTATTAGGCGGGTTCTTACAGCCATGAAAAATCCCTTTCCCCCCTCCCCCCTCCAAACAGGGATTCCGAGTTACGCTGTAAAGCGATCAGAGGCATGAGAATAGAGTTGGAAGGGACCTTGGAGGTCTTCTAGTCCAGCCCCGTGCTCAAGCAGACCCTTGCAGGATAACAGAGTTGGTGTTGTGATTCAGGGTCAGCCTGTGGGTTCGGCAGTTGGGTGGGACGACTCAGAGGAGGAGGAGGGGGGTGTTGAAGAGCTTGCTGAGGGGGTTGAAGATCTTGCTGATGAGAGCCCTCAGCCAGGCCCCTCCCACTTGGTCACCACGGAGACCCAGCTGTGTGAGCCTGACAGCGTGGATGAAGATGACCCACAGCTGGCCCTGTTCAAGGACGCCCAGGAGGCAGTCAATTAGGAGCAAACAGAGGAAGGCAATGGGGCACCTCGGAAGGAGGCAGAGAGAAGCCATGCCCTGAACTGTATAAAAGGGGAATGCATGGGAGGGCTGGTTTGCTGAAGGCAACCACTTGATTAATTCCTGTTTCATAGCTCCTGTTTCATGGTTGGTGTCTGTTTTATGTTAATAAATTTAGCAGGCTTTATTCCAGCCTCTTGCCGTTTGTAAAGGGGTTGTCCCTGCCTTTTCTGCAGGGCCGGTAGCAGGCTGGTACAGAACAGTTGGAAGGGAGCTTGGGGGTCATCGAGTCCAACCCCCTGCCAAAGCAGGAGACTCTTACGGAAGAACAGAGTTGGAAGGGACCTTGGAGGTCTTCTAGTCCAGCCCCCTGCTCAAGCAGGAGGTCCTATACCATCTCAGACAGCTGACTGTCCAGCCTCTTCTTAAAAACCTCCAGTGATGGAGCGCCCAGGATTTCTGGAGGCAACTTCTGTTCCGCCGGTTGATTGTCCTCACTGTCAGGAAGTTTCTCCTTAATTCCAGGTTGCTTCTCTCTTTGGTCAGTTTCCATCCGTTGCTTCTTGTCCTGCCTTCAGGCGCCTTGGAGAACAGCTTGACTCCCTCTTCTTTGGGGCAGCCCTTCAAATACTGGAACTCTGCTATCATGTCTCCCCTATTTCTTCTTTTCTTTAGACTAGCCAAACCCAAGTCCCGCAGCCGTTCTTCGTACGTTTTACTCTCCAGGCCTTGGTTCATCTTAGTTGCTCTTCTCTGATTTTTTTCCCCCAAACTCTCAACATCTTTTTTTGTGACCAAAATTGGCTGCAGTGTTCCAGGTGTGGCCTCGCTAGGCTTTTTATAAAGCGGTACTAAGACTTCGCGTGATCTTGATTCTAAGAAATTCAGGACAAAGGAGAAGGTTGACTTGTCCCCAAATGTCCATCATCTTCCTCACCAATCAGCAGCAGCAGCAGCAAGCACTGAATGAGTTATAGATCGGCCGCTCCATCCCATAAGGAATATTGAAGGGGCCCGATTGGATTCTGCCTTTTCTCCCTATCCGTAACCAGTGCATTATGACCATTAATGGATTTTTGAGGCCAGATTGATTTTTCATTAATTTGGTAAAAATCTTTTCCCTCTCCTATATAATTCTGCCTTAAAACGCTCCTCCTGACAGCTCAATAAGTCACTGGCCTCCTAATGCAAGTCTCCTCCGTAAATCTTAGACGGGGCACCGGGGTGGGGCGGGACGAGCTGGGGGGGGGCAGAGAGGGAGTTTGCTGGGTGCTGGTGGGTCGGGATGGGGCTGGGGGGGGGAAAGAAACCTCTGGGTGGGAGGAGGTCTGTTGGTCTCTGAACCTCATCCATCATATTTGAAAAGCCCTCCTTTGAATTATTAAGTGGGGAGGTTAAGGAGAATTGGCAGGTTGGCAGGCCGAGCTGCCATCCAGACAGAAGCAGGAGGTTTGCAAGCTCTCGGGTTTTTTTTGGTGTGTGTGTGTGTGTGTGTGTGTGTGTGTGTGTGTGTGTAGAAATCCTTCATGCCCCCAGGCAAGGAAGTTGGCTTGAGATCCGACGGAATAGCAATAGCACATAGACTTATATATTGCTTCGTAGTGCTTTTACATCCCACTCTAAGCCTTTTAGAGACAGTTAGCATCTTGCCCCCTCCCCCCCAACAATTTGGGTCCACATTTTACCGACCTTGGAAGGATGGAAGGCTGAGTCCACCTTGAGCCGGTCGGGATCAAACTGCCAGCTGTGGGCAGAGTCAGCCTGCAATATTGCAAGCTATCCACTGCTACCCTCCCAGGGCTCTTGGATAACAGAATAACAGAGTTGGAGGTCTTCTAGTCCAACCCTCTGTTCACCCTATCCTATTGTAGACAAATGGCTGTCCAATCTCTTCTTAAATACTTCCTGTGTTGGAGCATTCACAAATTCTGGTGGCAGGTCGTTCCACTGGCTAATTGTTCTGACTGTCAGGAAGTTTCTCCTTAATTCCAGGTTGCTTCTCTCCTTGATTAGATTCCATCCGTTGCTTCTTGTCCTGCCTTCGGGCGCTTTGGAGAATAGCTTGACTCCCTCTTCTTTGGGGCAGCCCCTGAGATACTGGAACACAGCTATCCTGTCCCCCCTCGTCCTTCTCTTCGTTAAACTAGACCTACCCAGTTCCTGCAACTAGTCTTCATATTTTTTTTAGCCTCCAGTCCCCTGATCATCCTTGTTGCCCTTCTCTGAACTTTTTCCAGAGTCTCAACATCTTTTTTATATTGTGGTGACCAAAACTGGATCCAGGGAAGAGAAACAAAGGTGATCCTATCTCTCCACCTGCGGCTTTTTCTGATGGCCCCATCTCCTTGGGGTACCAGGCTGGGGGGGGTCTCCAGACATTATGATCTAGGCTAATATGGGATCGACAGGGTTCCTTGACATGGAAAGCAGGATTGTCAATCTTGGGGAGAAACCCTAACCCTCCTATCGATCACTGGGATAAGATAAGATAAGCTTTATTGCCATTTTTTTTACTGCGGGCACAACGGCGCACCTCAAAAATGAAATTTAGTTGCCCGCTCTCAAAGCGAAACACATACATGACACACCCCTAAAACATACTTCCCCCTCATAGCATCAGCCATCGCTATGTTAGTGCATTCTGTACATGCACAGATGACAGTCTTAAGGCCTGAATTCTCCAATCATTCTATGGAGTCTGTTCTGAAGACCTGGAGAACTTGAAAGGAAAGGATCCCTTTTGTATAGGATCCCCCCAAACCATTTTTAAAATGGCATTGCTAAACGGGGGTGGGGGGCACGTGTATCTCTGTGTGTGTGTGTGTGTGTTGGTGTGTGTATGTAAAATTGCATAGAACAGCGGTGACCTTGTGAAGGAAGCCTCGTCTCCTTTTCAAATGCACCGTAGTGCAAACTGAGAAAGTGGACAGGCTTCTCTTGGAGAACCCCGGCTGCCATTTTGACTTTTTTGACCTTCCTGGCAGATGCAAACCGTTTCTTGCAGTTTGCAGCAGGATTTGCAAACGTGAAGGCGGGAGATAGCCACACATTTTTCTTCAGTTGAAGGACAACCGAAAGACGTAGAATCCAGACCCGCTTTGCACGTGACCCAGAGACTCTTCGCTCGCACCATCGCCTGTCCACTGTGGCCCTCACCCCACCCAAATCCTAACCATGGTTACTGGGGGGGGGCAAACTCAGCCAGTAGCTGGAGGAAGCCAGCTGCTGATTTTTTTTCCTTTTCTTTCGGGGGTGTGTGTGTTTCTTGCACGCTCACATCGGCACTTTTGCACACACATTGCTGATGGCTGGGCAGTACAGGTTCCCCCCCTGGTGCAAATGGCCTGCTGAAATAATTTTAATCAATAAAAATAAGTTTACTAGGTAAAAAATAAAAATCAAACCAATAAAAGGCAGTCTGCTTTCCCCTCGTTGACAAAACTCAGCCTCTTCAAAGCTGCTCTCCGGATCAGCTCTTAACCATCTCTCTCTCTCACACACTTTTTTTTAATGCCTCTTTAACAAGCCTGCAATCGCAGGTTGATTAGCCACCAATTTGCTTATTAAAACCATATTTAACGAGGGTTAACAAGTAAATAATCGATACGCGCTCTGGTCACCGAGGAACGGCGAAAGCCTCCATAAACCGGCGGATAATCAACTTCTTCGCTAAAAAGGCAATCTCGGCTGTTAATAGCGGGTGCTGCAATTTAGCATTAATGTGGCGCAATTGAATCCGGAATAAATGCCGGAGGATTAGCAGAATCGCTTGTTGGGACGATGCAGAAATGGGAGCTGTGAGGAGCAAAGTTTTTTTTCCCCTAGCGACAGCGACAGCTGGATGCACAACTGTTAGGCATGGTGGCCGAAAACAAAGCACGGGTTTAGAACACGGGGGTCAAAGCCGCCACGTCACGTCCTGACGTGTCGCGACGTATCGTGACTTTTTTTTTTTTGCATTGCCGGAGCTGGTGTGGGCGCAGTCTGATGCAACCGGCCCACGGGCCGACAGTTTGACACCCCTGATTTAGAACATAGAATAATAGTGTTGGAAGGGACCTTGGAGGTCTTCTAGTCCAACCCCCTGTTTTAGCAGGGGGCACTATACCATTTCAGACAAGTGATTCTCCAATCTCTTTTTGAAAACCACCCGTGAGGGAGCCCGGACAATTTCCTCCATTAAAGTTGATTTATGTGGCGCCTTAGGTATCAAAGCTGGCAGGGTGACTTTGGTGAGTTCTAGTCCTGCCTTGGGCATGATAGTTGAATGGGTGACTTTGGGCCAATTGCCAAGAGATGGTGAGTTCTAGTCCTGCCTTGGGCATGATAGTTGAATGGGTGACTTTGGGCCAATTGCCAGGAGACGGTGAGTTCTAGTCCTGCCTTGGGCATGATAGTTGAATGGGTGACTTTGGGCCAATTGCCAGGAGACGGTGAGTTCTAGTCCTGCCTTGGGCATGATAGTTGAATGGGTGACTTTGGGCCAATCGCCAGGAGACGGTGAGTTCTAGTCCTGCCTTGGGCATGATAGTTGAATGGGTGACTTTGGGCCAATCGCCAGGAGACGGTGAGTTCTAGTCCTGCCTTGGGCATGATAGTTGAATGGGTGACTTTGGGCCAATCGCCAGGAGACGGTGAGTTCTAGTCCTGCCTTGGGCATGATAGTTGAATGGGTGACTTTGGGCCAATCGCCAGGAGACGGTGAGTTCTAGTCCTGCCTTGGGCATGATAGTTGAATGGGTACTTTGGGCCAATGACCAGGAGACAGTGAGTTCTAGTCCTGCCTTGGGCATGATAGTTGAATGGGTACTTTGGGCCAATGACCAGGAGACAGTGAGTTCTAGTCCTGCCTTGGCCATGAAAGCTGAGTGGGTGACTTTGGGCCAATCGCCAGGAGACGGTGAGTTCTAGTCCTGCCTTGGGCATGATAGTTGAATGGGTGACTTTGGGCCAATGACCAGGAGACAGTGAGTTCTAGTCCTGCCTTGGCCATGAAAGCTGAGTGGGTGACTTTGGGCCAATCGCCAGGAGACGGTGAGTTCTAGTCCTGCCTTAGGCAGTGGAGAAAACAATTTTGTTGGGAAGAGTCAACGGTGAAAGGAAGCCAGGCCGCCAAAGAAGATGGCCGGACACCACCCAAGCTGATCCCAGCCAGGGCATAGATCAACTCAAAGACGCAGTGGAAGATGGGACGAGGTGGGGAGACCGCTTGGCCCAGAGAATCACCAAGAATCGGACACAACTGAGTGGATAACACCACTGGCTCCATCTGGGCACAGGGTCCTGATGAGACACTCCCCCTCCCAAACACCCCAGTATTTTGGAGGCCGGCAGCCAGCCCAGGAGAGGGGCAGGGGGTCTGCCCTGCCAGCGTGCTAAATGGAATCACAAGCACGAGGACAAGAACGGTTGTGGTGCAGACTTAGGGAAGGACAACACGGAGGCCCCACGCCTGCGTCCCTCTGGGAACACAACATCTTGTTATCAGTTTTGCTGAGGCCTTTTTCTGCTGACGCCGTGATTCGGGCAGGAGGAATTTGTGCTGACAAGCAGGAGCACCGGGGGAGTCAGGCGCTGCGGCTGCTGCTGCGGCTGTGTACGCGCCAGCAACACAGCCGCCCCTGACCCAGAAACTGCCAGCCACCCGCAGACGCCCCCCAAGAGAGAGAGTGGCAAGGAGCCGGCCGGGCTTGGTCCAAGGAGGGGCCCAGGGTGGGCAAACAGGGGTGTCCGACTGGCCTGGCTCTGCCCCACTGGAGGTGGAAGGTTGGGGGTGTCCGAAGATTCACCCCAAAGTCCTGCCTGACGTGAAAAGCTCAGGTGCCGTTTTCTTTAGCAAAAGGGGTTTTTTTTGAAAGAGACTTCGGTCGTTTACGGAAGGAAAGCTTGTTGTGATGAGCAAGACCCCTTTTTCTGGGTGGGAAATGGTGAGGAGGCAGGCAAGGGGTTGAAGGGAGGAGGGAGGGAGAAGGAAGGAAGGAAGGAAGGAAGGAGGGAGGAAGGAAAGGAGGAAAGATAGATGGAAGAAAATGGAGGGAGGGAGGGAGGGAGGAAGGAAGGAGAGGGAGGGAGGGAGGAAGGAGAAGGGATGGAGGAGAGAAGGAAGGGAGGAAAGGAGGAAAGAGGAAATGGAAGGAAGAAAAGGAAGGGAGGGAGGGAGGGAGGAAGGATGGGAAGAAGGGAGGGAGGAAAGAAGGAAGGAAAGATGGAAGGAAAGGAAGAAAAGGAAGGAAGGAAAGAAGAAAAGGAAGGAAAGAAGAAAGGAAGGAAAGAAAGAAAGAAGAAAAGAAAGGAAAGAAGGAAGGGAGAAAGGGAGGGAGGGAGGGAGGAATCAAGAAAGGGAGTGAGTAAGAAAGGAAGAAACAAAAGAAGGGAAAGGAAAGAAGGAAAGAAAGCAAAGCATGAGGAAGGGAATGCAGCTTCTGGCTGGGGAATTCTGGGAACTGAGGACAATTAATCAGCGGAAGAGGAGTTGCCTTCAGAACTTGTGCGTGCATCCTCACGAGAGGCTTTTGAGGAAAGACTGGACAGACACAGGTCTGAAATGACATAGGGTCTCCTGCCTGAGCAGGGGGTTGGGCTAGAAGACCTCCAAGGTCCCTTCCAGCTCTGTTATCTTGTTGATTATTCAGTGGAAGGACTTGCCTCCAGAAGTGCAGAGAAGAGCAACAAAGATGATCGGGGGACTGGAGGCTAAAACATATCGGGAACGGTTGCTGGAATTGGGCATGTCTAGTTTAATAAAGGACAAGGGGGGACATGATAGCAGTCTTCCAGTATCTCAGGGGCTGCCCCCAAAGAAGAGGGAGTCAAGCTCTTCTCCAAAGCCCCCGAAGGCAGGACAAGAAGCAACGGATGGAATCTAATCAGAGAGAGAAGCAACCTGGAATTAAGGGGAAACTTCCTATCAGTGAGGGCAGTTAACCAGTGGAACTCCTTGCCTCCAGAAGTTGTGAATGCTCCAACACTGGAGGTTTTTAAGAGGAGACTGGCCAGCCATTTGCCTGAAATGGTATAGGGTCTCCTGCCTGAGCAGGGGGTTGGACTAGATGACCTCCAAGGTCCCTTCCAACGTTGTTGTTATTATTATTATTAAGTTGTGGGTGCTTCCATCATTGGAGGTTTTTATGAAGAGATTGAACAACACGTGCATGGAACAGTATAGTGTCTCCTGCCTGAGCAAGGGGTTGGACTAGAAGACCTCCAAGGTCCCTTCCAGCTCTATTCTTATTCTGATTCAGAGGTGGGCAATTATGGTGATTTTATGGCCTATAGACCTCAGCTCCCAGAATGCCTGAGCCAGCCATATTGTACACACACACACACACACACAGAGAGAGAGAGAGAGAGAGAGAGAGAGAGAGAGAGAGAGAGAGAGAGAGAGAGAGAGAGAGAGAGAAACACACAACCCTTCCTTCCTGAAACTTCATCCATCAATCCTATAACTGTCCTTCCTCTTCATTGTGATTCAGCTTCAGCCTGTGGTTTCGGCAGCTGAATCGGACAATTCTGAAGAGGAGGAGGAGGAGGGGTTTGGAGAGCCTTTGGTGTCAGAGGAAAGTTCTGATGCACCGCAGAGCTCTCAGCCAGGCCCCTCCCGTCTTGTTCCTCCTCAGACCCAGCTGTGTGAGCCTGAAAGATTGGAAGAAGACGATCCACAGCTGGCTCTGTTCAGGGACAGGAGGCAATCTAGCAGAACTGAGCAGAGGAAAGCAATGAGGCAACTCGGGAGAAGGCAATGAGAAGCCACGCCTTGAGACTGCTGTTTAAACGGGGGAATGTGTGGGAGGTGCTGGTTGCTGAAGGCAACCGTTTGAAGAGCTTCTGATAAAGTCTTGGTCTGTATTTGCTTAACTTTTGTTTGAACTTTTTCGTTTAGCTTTTGCAAATAAATTTGGTTGGATTAGTTCCAGCCTATGGTTTATAAAAAGGGGTTGTCCCTGACATTCCAACAGGGCCGGTTGTAGGCTGGAACAGAAGACTACTCCCCCCCACAGCCACCAGGAACCACAACCCCCCGACAGCTTTTGATTGACAGCTCTGCCAGGAGCTGACAGCCAGACTTTTCCCACCCGCTCCCCAAATATGACAACCTAGGTTGTCATAGTAAATCCCTAACAAGGGAAGCTCTGCAGGAGAATTGCTCTAAGACCAGCTCCACACCGTCGGGCAGGGTGGAGAGCAGGAGAAGGTCCATCAAGGGGACCTTGGACCTTGGAAGCCATCCCATCTCTGTGGGATCCTCCGCATGAGATCCCAAACCCAGCGTCGGATAATAGCTTTACGGTGATTTGTGTCAGCTCAGCCAGAGAGTAATTCTGCTGATCTCTTTGATCAGCCGAAGAGAAGACTCTGCCAGGCTAAGTGGAGGAGCAGAAGGTCCTCATGGTTGGAAGGAGTCAAACCCTCCAACTGGTTTGGTGCTGAGCTTGGTAGTTTGCTTGCAGTTTCATACCTCAACTAGAGGAGGGGGAGGAGGAGGAGGAGGAGGAGGAGGAGGAGGAGGAGGAGGAGGAGGAGGAGGAGGAGGAGGAGGACTATGATACTCTCTGAACTTGGATGTTTTCTTGTAGACAGTTCATGATACAACTAGGTTACATCCTCAGGGTTAGAAGTGAGTGGTGTTTGCAGAGTGGAGGAGGAGGGTGACGACAATGATGACAGTGGATCCTGGGGGGTTTCCTTGCAGACATTTCATGACCTAACTTAGGTAGCATTATCACTACTAGAAGGGAATGTGGCTTCCTCCTCCTCCTCCTCCTCCTCCTCCTCCTCCCCTCCTCCTTCTCTCTGATGTTACTTAGTTGGGTCATGAAATGAAATGTCCACAAGAAAACTACCAAGCTCAGTCAGCACGGAGGACCTCACAGTCGTCCTTCTTCCTCCTTCTTCCTTCTTCCTTCTTCCTCTTCCTCTTCCTCTTCCTCCTCCTCCTCCTCCTCCTCCTCCTCCTCCTCCTTCTCTCTGATGTTACCTAGATGGGTCAGGATATGTCCACAAGAAAACTACCAAGCTCAGTGAGCACGGAGGACCTCACAGTTGTCCTTCTTCCTCCTTCTTCCTTCTTCCTTCTTCCTCTTCCTCTTCCTCCTCCTCCTTCTCCTCCTCCTTCTCTCTGATGTTACCTAGATGGGTCATGATATGTCCGCAGGAAAACCACCAAGCTCAGAGAGCACCAAGGACCCCACAGTCCTCCTTCCTCCTTTCTCCTCCTCCCCCTCCTCTTCTCCTCTCTTATGTTACCTAGATGGGTCATGAAAGGTCTGCAAGAAAACCACCCAGCTCAGGGAGCACCAGGGACCCAGTCCTGAGCTACAGACATTCTCTTCCATAAATCCAACTGTCTTAGCCCTTAGATCAGAAGAACGAGGTTGCTTTGGGACTACGAGATGTGAGCATCTGACAAGGTTTGGTCAAGGCACAGCTACCCGACTCCTCAACTCATTGGTAGAACATTGTTACTCCTGAAGGCTTCTGCATAGGTGAGATGTCAGGTCTCCATGAGGGCTTGTAAACATCTGGAGAACCTCTTGAGATCCTGCACTTTGTTTTGCAGAAGAATTCAAATCGCCCCTGGTGGGATGATACTTTGACTGTCGGCACCAACTCCTGTCTCCTCCTAGGCTCATTACATGCTCCCGTTTCCTTAATTACGCTTGAAGGCGCTATTAATGAATAATTATTGCTCCTAATCAGCCACAGATGGTCTGGACGTTGAAATGAAGGATGGTGCCTCCCTCCAGGTGTGTTATTGGAAAGCCCAAGAGGGCCCGCCATGAGCAATTGGTTGCTCATAAACCAGCTGACAGGTCAAATGAGAGATCATTTTTAGCCACGATGGGGGAAAATACTACAGACGGAGATTATGGGCAGCGCGGCAATAAGCCGTTGGAACATAAATAAAGGAGGGGAAAATTTTAATTAAGTTTTTGATCACTAAAGTGTGTCAGAAAGAGATTGTCTGATCGGGGAGGCGGAACGACAGGAGAAGGCCTTTGATGCAGTCAGCCGATGCCCTCCGAGAGCAGGATGGGTGTGTGGGTGGGTGGGGGGACAGATTTCCCACCCTGTGGCTGAACCACTCTCTCTCTCTCTCTCTCTCTCTCTCTCTCTCTCTCTCTCTCTCTCTCTCTAATCTATCTATCTATCTATCTATCTATCTATCTATCTATCTATCTATCTATCTATCTGTATCATTTTTATCTCTCTAATCTGTATATCTATCTTTCTGTCTTTCTATCTATATCATCTCTATCTTTCTATCAGTATCTATCTATCTATCTATCTATCTATCTATCTATCTATCTATCTATCTATCTATCTATCTATCTTGATATCTATTTCTCGATATCTATTTCTCTCTCTCTCTCTAATCTGTATATCTATCTATCTTTCTGTCTGTCTGTCTGTCTGTCTGTCTGTCTGTCTGTCTGTCTGTCTCTCTCTCTCTCTCTCTCTCTCTCTCTCTCTCCCAACCAATCGGCTTTCATACCTAAGGCAGGACTATAACTCCCAGTCTCCTGGTGATTCGTCCAAAGTCCCCCACTCAGCTTTCATGCCCAAGGCGGGACTAGAACTCACTGTTTCCTGGTCACTGGCCCAAAGACACCCAGTCACTTTTTGTGCCTAAGGCAGGACTAGAACTCACGGTCTCCCAGTGATGGGCTCAGCTGACTTTCATGGCTAAGGCAGGGCCAGCCTTAGGGAGGGGTGTCCAAACTTGGATTCGGATTCAGGGTTAAGGGAGTCGCCTGGCCTTGGGCCACCTGCTCAACCCCAGAAAACTAACCGAGCTGAAACTTAACCAACCCATCAGCGGTTAAGCGTTTCCCTCTGCAGCGGGAAGGCAGTTTAATGGGGGGGGGGCTAAGCCTGGCTGTCCTTTCTTTCTTCAGTTCGTAATATCCCACTTTCTGCCCATCACAGGGCCCTCCAAAGCGCTAACAATGAGCGAAAATGAAATCAAACAAATTAAAAACACAGTCAGAAAGGTAATTAAAAGCCATTAATAAAACAGGCAGCGCACGCCCAACTCAGCAACAAACACGCTTAGGCATCCAAAGTTTTCCGTGCTCTTCAGATCCGGACGATGCCCGGCGGGGGTGGATGGGGGGGTTAGGGGGGCTGCTGAGCGTCTCCCACCGAGGGAGGGGCATCCAACCTGGAGGGGAAGAATGTCCACTTGGAAATTGCTCGGCCTGGCCAGAGGTTCCTCCGCCTCTTCCTCTCCTCCCTCTTAGCCGGGCAGGAGGAAGGCCGGGTGGGTGGGGGGGGGGCAGGGGGGCTGACCAGGAGTGGCCAGAAATCAGGAAGAGGCTGCCTGGCTTTGAGCCCCTTTCAAATCTGGGAAGCTCCGTTTTCCAGTCCTAGGACCAGAAGGGACCTTGGAGGTCTTCTAGTCCAGCCCTCTGCCCAAGGCAGAAATCCTTATACCATCTTCCCCTTCCTTCCTTCCTTCCTTCCTTCCTTCCTTCCTTCCTTCCTTCCTTCCTTCCTTCCTTCCTTCCTTCCTTCCTTCCTTCCTTTTTTTCTTTCTCCTTTTGTTTTGCTTTCTTCCTCCCTTCTCTTTCCTTCCTTCCTTCCTTCCTTCCTTCCTCCCTTCCTCCCTTCCTCCCTTCCACTGAGGGCCTCGTTCCTTTCTTCCTCATCCTTGTCTTAGAGTAACTCGCACCCATGAAAAGACTTTTAAAGACAGCCCCTTCGTGAGGCAATTGAATCTTATCCAGGGAGGCCTCCCAGATCCAATTCACAAGATCTCCTGATAAAACCATCCATCGGCAGATCACAGGGACTAGCTGTCACTGCCACAGGAGCAGGGAAATAAATAATGCAGAATCGGACCTGTTTGTCCACAAGAACCAAAATATTCCATCAAGGATATTAGAGCCATAGCTTCCTTAGGTGCAATAAAAAAAATGTCAAAGACCATGCAAGCTTTTATCTCCGGAAAAGGGAAGTGGAATTGTTTCCTTAATTTCTTGGAAGTGTATTTTGCTGAAAACTGTATTTTTTATCTTTGTAAGCGGCCTGGAGCCACTGACAGTGAACTGGGTAGCCATGTAAATTGTCTTTATTACATAAATCAACAGGAAAGACAGGGGCTTTGGGGTGTCAGTGTGTGGCACCCCAAATATATTGATGCGGAAGAGAGACTCCCAGGGTCCAAATAACAGAATAAGATTTGCAGTAGTGGTGAAGATCTGGAGCTCGGGCGGAGGATGAGGGCGGAAGTTCGTTCTCCGAGCTTATAGGATTCTGAACGTTTCATTGAACAGGCTGGGAAATCTCTTTGGCAGAATTCAGGACAGGGGTAGGCAGGCAACATGGCTCAGCTTGGAAACCTCTCCCTTTTCCCTCAGCATGGCTGGCTCAGGAATTCTGGGAGTTGAAGTCCACGAGTCATCAAGGGGCCATAAGTTCCCCCATGCTGGCTCAGGAATTCTGGGAGTTGAAGTCCCCCAGTCATCAAGGGGCCATAAGTTCCCCCATGCTGGCTCAGGAATTCTGGGAGTTGAAGTCCGCAAGTCATGAAGGGGCCATAGTTTCCCTCATGCTGGCTGAGGAATTCTGGGAGTTGAAGTCAACCAGTCAGCAAGGGGCTATAGTTCCCACACGCTGGCTGAGGAATTCTGGGAGTTGAAGTCCGCAAGTCATCAAGGGGCCATAGTTCCCCCACCCTGGCTGAGGAATTCTGGGAGTTGAAGTCCACCAGTCTTCAAGGGGCTATAGTTCCCACACGCTGGCTGAGGAATTCTGGGAGTTGAAGTCCACCAGTCATCAAGGGGCTATAGTTCCCACACGCTGGCTGAGGAATTCTGGGAGTTGAAGTCCGCAACGTGAAGGGGCCATAGTTTCCCTCATGCTGGCTCAGGAATTCTGGGAGTTGAAGTCCGCAAGTCATGAAGGGGCCATAGTTTCCCTCATGCTGGCTCAGGAATTCTGGGAGTTGAAGTCCGCAAGTCATGAAGGGGCCATAGTTCCCCCATGTTGGCCGAGGAATTCTGGGAGTTGAAGTCCACGAATCATAAAAGAGCCAAGGTTGCCTACTCCTGCTTTAGGGGATGTGGGTGTCGGTGTTCTTCTGCTTATAAGGGCTTCAGGTGTGGTGAGTAGGTCTGGCGATGGGAAGGTCAGGTCAGGTATGGGTCATGACAGGTGAGGGTCTTGTGATGGTTCTAGTGATGGGTCAGGTGTGGGTCGCATCAGGTGCGGGTCATGTGATGGGACTTACGATGGGTCAGTTGAGGGTTGTGTCAAGTGAGGGTCTTTTTTTTATTTAAAAAGTTTTACAATACATTTTGACTTTAATCCCCCCCTCCCCCACCCCTATCCCTCTCCCCCACTCCCTCCCCCCCCCCCCCGACTTCCCAGAGCTAAATACAGGGCATAAAATCAAAAAACAAACATAAACACCCCTATGTTATCAACAATAAACTATAAATTCTATCTCTCTCTAGCTCATATAAAATGAGTACAAACAATATTAATATTACAAATAAAGTAGAAAAGAAAAAGAGGAAAACAGAAAAAAGATCTTTACTCAAAATAAATTTTCTTAATCCCAGTCCTTATTCATATTAATTTCAAAAAAAAAGGAAAAAGAAAAAAAAACTTTCACCTGCTATTTGCATTCTCCCACCTTTCTCTAATTTCCAAACAAATTCTCAGTTACGCGCCAAAAGCGCTTATCTCTATTAATCTTAATAATCTCCGACCAAACTAAACTATAATCAAAAATAGTTCTTGCATGTATCACGCCAAATGTCTCGCAGTTCCAAATCATCCTTAAGTTCAAATAAAAGTTCAAATAAAAAGAGTATATATAAAAAAAAATTTAGGCAATCTCTAAGACAACTTGTTGTTAATTAGGAGCTTACATACCCATTCTTAGTTCAACACATACTTTAAGTCCATAACCCTAATATACTTTTCTAGCAAGCAAGTAACATCAATCTTAAATTGTGTAAAATATTAAAAAAGAAAAAAAACTTTCTTTCTCCTCTATAATAATTTTACTCCATTGACATTCTAACCTAAAAATTTAATCAGCAATCTTAACGCCCCAAAACTTTTGGAGCACCTCTGTCATGACCCCCAAAACTTCTTTAGACCGCTCTCCTGCCACATCTTCATTGTAAGCACACTTTGAAGATTCCATAACTTTCTGCTGGTCTTGCTCTTGCTCTCGTCTCGCTCTTCTTAGGGCGGCACGCGTCATCTTCTGGCCTCCTGCAGCAACCGATGAGACTGTGGCTTGATCCCCTCCAACACCATTGTCCACTGTCTGTCTATCTGCTACATCTTGAAGCTTTCCCACACCGTATCCTTTTGCAGCTTCCAAAAATGATAGGGGGGTTGCTTTTAACACATTACTATAAAAATCACGTGCCTGAGCCACAGTAACCAAACGATGTCTTTTACCTTCGTGCGTCGCCACCAACCCAACTGGAATCTCCCATCTAAACTTAATATCACGTTTCTTAAGTTCCTGTACTAGGAATGCAAAATCTTTCCTTCTCCTTAGGATCTTCGGAGGGATCTCTTTTAAAACCAAAACTTCTTGCTCAGCCACTACCAAATTAGTATCATAAGCAGCTTGAATGACTTCATCTCTAATTACTTTCTTTGTAAAATAGACCACCACATCTCTGGGTAACTTCCTCTGTCTTGCAATCCATGAATTTACACGAAAAACTTTGTCCATATTTCCCTCAATTTCAGATGCTGACTGCTGATGCTGAAGTGAGGGTCTTGTGATGGGTCGTGTCTGGGTCACATCAGGTGAGGGTCCTGTGCTGTGTCTTGTGAAGGATCAGGTGTGGGTTGTGTCAAGTGAGGATTAGGGTTAGGGTTAGGTGAGGGTCTTGTCATGTGGAGGTCATGTCAGTTGAGGGTCACATCAAGTCTTGTGATGAGTCAGGTGTGGGTCACGTCAGGTGAGGGTCTTCTGATGGGTCTTTTGATGGGTTAGATGGGGGTCATGTCAGGTGAGGGTCTTGCAATGGGGGGGTCCTTGGGAGGTGAGGTGCTGGTGGGAGTGGGGGATTGCATGGGATGGCTGAGGGTGGGTTCTCTCTCTGGTGGTCTGTGCAGTCCCGAGGGGGTCCGTAGGCTGGCGGTGGGTCGATGGGTCTGCGGATGGAATGGCTGGCGGGGTGCCAGGTTTCGGTGAACTCACGAGCGTAGCAGGTGAGACAAAGCAATTCATATAGATTGGGAAAATCCAGTGTTTCTTAGGCCCACGGAGCAAATGGGCATCCTTCTGGGCAAAAAGATACGGCTACGTTAATGGGCGCATCCTTGACCCAGCGGAAATGTAAACCTGGCTAAATTGTGCCACCCTCGTTGTCAATCACTCCTCTGCTGGAAGAAGGAAGTTATAACTCAATGGTCTTCTCATGCGGGACAATTATATTATTATTACTATTATTATTATTAATAATAATCATAATATTATTACCTTTTATTCATTAAACATGAACCTCAGTGAACTGAACATTCAAATTGACTGGCACTGATGGATGACACATGCTTCGAAAGATTGGTTCTCCAACATCTTAGGACATGCCTCCCACTGGACTTTGCTAAACATCAATTTGCCTACAGGGGAAATAGGTTGACAGACGATGCCATAGCTGCTGCTTTACACTCTGTAGCAAGTCATCTCGAGAGACCTGGAAGTTATGTCAGGATGCTTTTTGTTGACTATAGCTTGGCTTTCAACACCATTTTGCCGAGCATTCTCATCGAGAAGCTGACTGACTTGAAATTCTCCCCCGCCATCTGCGATTGGATTCAAGACTTTCTTAGGGACCGGTTACAAACAGTGAGGGTTGGCTCTGCTTTGTCCACCCCCTTGAAGCTTTGCACCGGCACGCCACAGGGCTGTGTGCTTAGCCCCTACCTGTACTCTTTATACACTTATGATTGTGTATCATCTGACCCATCCACTGCGATAATCAAGTTCGCAGATGATACAACTGTGGTGGGTCTTATTACAGGTGGGGATGAGACAGCATACAGGGCGGAGGTACAAAAACTATCCATATGGTGTAGTAACAACAACTTGCACCTAAACATCGGCAAGACGAAAGAGATGGTGTTAGACTTCCGGAGAAAAAAGGAGGAACCTGCCCCACTTTACATCGGGGAGGACTGTGTGGAGAGAGTTTCCTCCTTTAAATTTCTGGGAGTCTACCTCTGTGAAGATCTGACCTGGAAAGTGTTAGATGTTTAGTGCCAGCCATTGGCAGTTCCCCAAAAGGGTCATCAGATGGAGGCAAAGAGGTTTCTTCGCTTCCACTGATGAGCCAAGGGTCTCAGACCCACAGCCCCATTGGTGAGAGTGTTTTATGGTCAAGGAGGGGCCAAGACCCCCCATAAATACCTCTGCACGAGGGGCTGCTCTTTGTTCTAGGTTCTAGCTTCTCTGATTCTCTTTTTTGTTCCAGTCCTATCTCTACTCCTAACCTCTATTTTAGTCATGTAATACTAGCTTGTTTTGTTTTATTTTATTTCTCTCTTACATGCAGGCATGAATGCTTTCATGCCAAGTATTTCTTTCTCTTTGATCTATCATGAATAAAGCTAAATATGATTGCATCTCTGCGTGATGCCTTTGCTTGGAAGCTCCTTTAACGATTCATCGTGAGAATACCTCACAAGTTGGTAGCAGAGGATGGTTTAAAGGAAAGCTTCCAAGCCAGCCAGGAACTAGCCAACAAGATGTCTGAAAGGCCCGGCTCCAATCCATTTATAACAGATGGCAGGACTTCTACTATCGTGACCAGGAGTCATCGATCGAAGACAGCCTCCCTGCCTACATCCAAGACTTCAGTTCCTGAGGCAACCTCAGCTGCAGATGAAAGCGCAAATGACCTTCATCCCGTCAGAGGATCCAGCAGAGCGTCTAGGACCCCTTCACATGCCTCTCTACAACTGAACGCCACAGAGGAGAGCATACAAGGTTTGCAAACTGTCCAAGGCTGCTCAGATGCTGCAGAGACGGACCTGGCTGAGACCAAACGCCGCGTGAGTAAACTGACTGCACAGGAACGTGAAGAGCTGCTTAAAGAGATCCTTGCAATGCAGGGGAAAGGGAGGGGGAAGGCAGCCCAGGAAACCGAAGAGACCACGAGGCTCCCAAATATGGCGCCTGCCACCCTTAGTGACCCCGGGACCCCAGGACTTTTGGCGGGAACCCCCCCTCCCAGCCGTGAGCTACAGCTTCCGGGGGCAAGCGGAAACAAGATGGCTCCACCCACGTGGTCTGGCACAGGAAACAAGATGGCGGCCCCCACACGGTCTAACAAAGACTTGACTTCTTTAAGTCTGGAAAGCCAGCAATCTCTGGCTTCCAACCAAAATAGCCTGCAGTCCCTGGCATACAGCAGAAATGACATGCAATCCCGGGCTTCCGAGCAAGACAGCATGCATATTCCTGATTTCTCCCCCCCACAAAGCCTTAAATGCTATGATAGCAATGAGATTTGCCCAGCCAAAACTGTTACAACGGCTCTCCAGACAGCCATGCAAGCTCTGGCCACTGCCTTAGAGGCTAGCAAGACAGCGGCCACACAGACATCGGGGGTGCCCACCCCCCCTCCAAGGCCTCCCATCCTCTCCCCAGAGCCCAACTGCCGGGAGGAATCCAGCCTGCAGCCTCCCAACAATCAACCCCTGCGGCCTCCCACCTCCTCTTCAGGTCTTCAGAACCAGCAATGGGCTCCTCAAGGCAAGCCAGGCAATGATGAAAATCCATGTGGTTTTAATTCTCGGGAGGATCCATTCAAACAACCCCGGGCTGGTAAATCTGGGCTCCGCCCCCCCAATGCCTCATGGGAAGAAGGGAGAAACCCTGAACAACGCCCTCCCCCTGATCACATGGTCTCCGGGCACGCCCATATGGAATTGCTAAATAAGCAACAAGAAAAAAGAGTGTCCCCTTTCAATGCAGAAACAGCTTCAGGAGTAAGCGTTTTTCCGCTTCCTTTTACATCAATGCCCATCTCAGAATTCTTTAAATATGGGTCTGAGTTTCTGGTCACAGACCTACCTAGTGATTTTAAAAAACTGCAAATAGCAGGAGAAAATTATAGCAGTTGGAGTAAAGATATACAGCTATATCTCTTAAAGCATGGGATTCTACAGATGGTTCGAAAACCACCCCCTTCCCCATGGGGACGTCAAGAAGAGCTGCTACACTTGCAGGCTTATTCTGCTCTACTCAGTTCCCTGGATAATAACTTGTTCCCTAGTATCCCAGCTGGTCTCAGAGCTGCTCAGGTCTGGGATCTGTTGTTCAAATTATTCAACAGCGATACCATTGGTTCCATCACCAGATATACAACTGAGCTTTATACAACCAAACTGAAATTTGGTGCCAGCATGCCTGAACATCTTGCAAAATTAAAAGCACTCAGGGCAGAATTGATTTCCAGAGATTTTCCTGTGTCTGATGTGAGCATGCTCTCCATAATTTTCACTTCTCTAGACAGGAGTTGGAGCAATTTCATTGTTTCACTCGAAGCTGTCAAGAGGGAAGACATAAATCTGTCCTACCTCACAGGGAGACTGATTGAAGAAGATCGGAGAAGGAGAAATGCTGGAGAATACGCTAGAGTCACCACTCAGCAAGCCAGAAGGGGGCGCCACAACTCAGAGCAAATTAATGCTCTGCTTAAATGTTTCATCTGTGGCTCTGAGGAGCACCTCAAGAAAGACTGCCCCCATCAACATCAAGCCCCTAAACGTGGTCCCAATCAAGTAAGAGGGAAGGGGCAAGTAAGGGGGCGTGGCAGGGGCAAAGGACATTCACTGCATACTTGTTCCCTCACCCCCACAACAAAGACTGATAGCTCCACTGACTTATGGTTACTGGACTCTGGAGCTTCTTCTCACATTACTAATATGAGTCAAGGTTTTAAAAGGTTAAAGAAAATTACCTCATCTGTCAAGGTTGCAAACGGTGATACTGCCTCGGTTGTTGGGGAGGGTTTCGTTTCTCTACCTGGACTTGGGAAAGTAGAGGGTGTCCTGCACGCGCCTTCTATAGCCAACAACCTTTTGAGCATCACCAAATTGTGTGACGATGACAAAGTGGAAGTCCTATTTCGCAAGGGGGGAGGTCATGTCACCCGAGACCAGAAGATCATTGGAAATATTACAATAATAAATGGCTTGCCATATTTTTCTCCCAAGCCACCACAACCTGCCCCAAGGCTTTCCAAGGGCAGTGTGGGCAAGGAGCCTGAATCTCAGCAGGCACCTACACCACCACTCAAAGCAACAAGAGCCAAGAGAGTGTCCATGGGAAAGCCAATGCACAATAAGTGCGTCCACCTCATGCACAGAAGGCTAGGACATGCAAGCTTCCCTGTAGTTAAAAAGATGGGAGAGTTTGCTGAGGGAGTCCAGCTCAAGGACTGTGACGTGTTTCTGGACTGTGCCATTTGCAAGAAAACAAAGAGGAAAGCTGCTCCTACATCAAAGGTGTCATCCCGTAAGACCCAATACCCTTACCAACTAGTACATGTTGATTTGGTTGGGCCTTTTACACCATCCCTAGGAAAGAAAAGGTATTTTCTCACTGCCGTTGATGATTTTTCACGTTACGGCCACGTATATACTCTCACAGAGAAATCTGAAGCCTTTGACGCCATAAAGTCGCTGTACAACTTCGTAGAGACCCAGTACAAGACCAAGATCGCACAATTGCAGAGCGATCGCGGGGCTGAGTTCATGTCTCAGAAGTTCCAGGACTGGGTAAGGCATAAGGGCATCCGCCATTTTCTAACTGCACCGTTCACCCCGTCGCAAAATGGTGTAGCTGAGAAAAGGAATGGAATCCTGCAAACCATGATGCGTAGTCTGATTGCAGACACGGGTGTCGCAGAATCATACTGGGGGGAGGCAATTCATTATGCCAATTACACTTTAAACCGCACCTGGAGCAGTGTTGTGAACCAGACCCCATATTTCCTGGTTCACGGTAGGAAACCAAATCTGGCACATTTGCGTGTGTTTGGTTCCTATGCATGGGTGCATATCCCCAAGCAGCTGCGGAAGAAGGGGAAACCTGTTTCTCAGAGACTAAGGTTCTTGGGCTATGCTCCTGGCTCCAAGGCCTATCGTTTCCTGGGAGAAGGGGGCAGGCCTGTGACTTCCCAATCTGCCTCTTTCGAAGAGGATTCCAATTGGACCCAGATCCACTCAAATGATCTGAGCCCATATGCCAACCGACCCAGCAAGGACACACCGACCGCGACATCACCAGAGGCGACCTCGTACCCTGCCACCGACGAAAGTGAGGAACAAGATGAAGATGCGTCCAGTCCCACGGAGGAAGACACGCCGTCTTCACCCCCAGCGACACCTCAGAGACCCGCGGAAGAAAAGAGCGGTGAGTGGCAGAAGGTAAGGAGGTCAAAGCGGTCCAACAAGGGGGTCCCGCCAAAGAGAATTGACATTGGCCACATAGCGTCTGTCAACAGCGTTGTGGTCACCCCAAAATCCTTCTCTGACATCAAGGAGCTGCCCATCGAAGAGCAAGAGAAATGGCAGCTCGCGATGGAGAAGGAAATGCAGAGCCTAAAACAACTCAAGGTCTTCACCCCCCAGCAACCTCCAAAGGAGAGGAAAGTCATTGGCACAAGGTGGGCTTACAAGGCAAAACCACTTGCCAATGGTCTCTACCTGTATAAGGCCCGTTTGGTAGCCCAGGGCTTCGCTCAGCATTATATGGAAGACTACTCGGAGACTTACTCTCCAACCGTTCAGGCAGAGAGCGTCAAGGCCGCCCTCGTGACTGCAGCCGCTCTGGGAGAAGAAGTCTTCCAATTCGACATCCAGACGGCTTACCTCCACGCCAACTTGGACCGGCAGATCTACGTGAGGGCCCCACCTGGCTACCAGCAAGAAGGGGAAAATACATGGTTGCTTCACAAAGGGTTATATGGTCTTAAGCAGTCAGGGAAATTATGGTATGACTGTCTTAAAAAGAGTTTAGAACGAGTTGGTTTTCATACATCTAATGCAGATCAATGTGTTTTCACACGCAATTCCAAGGGTACCACAGAACGGGTGTTAGTTTACGTGGACGATCTATTATATGTAGGGCCAAACAAGAAAGGGTGTGATGAATTTGCCAAGGCCCTGGAAGAAAAATTTACTCTGAAGTCTTTGGGGCGGGTTGACAAGTACTTGGGTGTGCATATTTTGGCCACTAAAGGGGGGTTCGCTCTATCTCAAAAAGAAAAGATAGAGGAATTACTGGCCAAATGCAAAATGACAGAATCTAATCCTACGCATAGCCCAATGCAAACCGATTTTTACAACCACACCCATAAGGACGGTCCTGAGTTCACAGATAACACGCTTTACAGATCTGTGATTGGCTCCTTGCTATACATCAGCAATTGGAGCAGACCTGACATAGCTTTAGCTGTGAATCTATTGTCCAGGCATGTGGAACACCCAAAGCAATTCCACTGGACTGCTGTTAAAAGGGTGCTTAGATACCTAAAGGGCACAGCTGATGCCCTCCTTATGCTAGAACCAGAGAAGGGGAAGACGGCCCAGCTCTCCGCTTACTCAGACGCAGACTGGGCTGGCGACACCAAAACTAGACGGAGCACTTCCGGTTTTCTCATATTGCTAAATGGCTGCCCAGTACATTGGAATGTTAGGCAGCAAAAATTTATTTCTTGCTCCACGGCCGAGGCTGAATATGCCAGCCTGTCAGACACGGCCAATGATTTGACTTGGTTCAATGAGCTGATAACAAGCATCTGGGCATCTCCCCCTCTGCCCATCCAAATTCTAGAGGACAACACAGCTGCCATTGCAATCTCGGAGGCTTATGCAGTAGGATCTAGATCTCGCCATATAGACATACGCTACAAAAATGTCAGGCAGCTTACCAAAAAGGGTTTTATACATGTTGAGCACTGTAATACAGCTGACCAGATAGCTGATCTGTTTACCAAACCTGTTCCCATTGACCGGCACAACCTTCTGTGTAAGCGTTTGTGTTTGGCCTTCTGAATGTTTTCATACATGTCTATGACACCTGCTCGCCCCTTACATACATTCACTGGTCCCTGTCATTGGCTGGCAAGAAGGGGAATTGTTAGATGTTTAGTGCCAGCCATTGGCAGTTCCCCAAAAGGGTCATCAGATGGAGGCAAAGAGGTTTCTTCGCTTCCACTGATGAGCCAAGGGTCTCAGACCCACAGCCCCATTGGTGAGAGTGTTTTATGGTCAAGGAGGGGCCAAGACCCCCCATAAATACCTCTGCACGAGGGGCTGCTCTTTGTTCTAGGTTCTAGCTTCTCTGATTCTCTTTTTTGTTCCAGTCCTATCTCTACTCCTAACCTCTATTTTAGTCATGTAATACTAGCTTGTTTTGTTTTATTTTATTTCTCTCTTACATGCAGGCATGAATGCTTTCATGCCAAGTATTTCTTTCTCTTTGATCTATCATGAATAAAGCTAAATATGATTGCATCTCTGCGTGATGCCTTTGCTTGGAAGCTCCTTTAACGATTCATCGTGAGAATACCTCACAGAAAGTTAACACAACCCAGGTGGCTAGAAAGGCCCAACAGAGGCTTCACTTTCTTAGGGTCTTGCGGAAGAACAGGGTAGAACAACGGCTAATGACCCTCTTTTACCGGTCTACCATAGAGAGCGTCCTCTCGTATGGTATCGTGGTTTGGTATGCTGGTCTGACAGCCGCGGACAGGAAAGCATTACAGAGGGTGGTGAGTACAGCACAAGACATCGTGGGCTGTTCCCTGACACCACTGGATGACCTCGCCAGGGCTCATTGCCTTGGAAGAGTGAGGAAGATTCTCAGGGACGACTCGCACCCTGGACGGTATCTCTTTACTCTCCTACCATCCGGTAGGAGATATAGGAATATAGCCAGCCGTACCAACAGGCTGAAAAACAGCTTTTATCCGTGGGCTGTTAGGCTTTTAAATGGGACATAATCTCTGTGAACTTATGCAGAATTGACTTGGGAGGGTGGTGTGTGGTGTTGTTGGTTCACATGGTGTGGTAGGATGGAAGGTTTGTTGTCACTGTGTGTTGGGAGGAGAGAGCACGGGGGGAGGCTCAGCTAATCTCAATGTACACATGTTGTACTTTGACAATAAAGGTTTATTATTATCATCATCATCATTATTATTATATTATTATTATTATTATTATTACTACTATTAGTATAGTATATTAGTGTTATTAGTATTAGCATTGTTGTGTTGTTATTGTTATTGATATTGTTATATTTCTTCTCTGGCAAACAATTAGGAAACAAATTTCATAAATAAATACATAGATTCAGATAGTCCTCAACTTGTAACCTTTTATTTAATGACCGTTCGAAGTTACAACGGCACTGCGAAAGGTGACTTATGACCGTATTTCACACTTACGACCGTTGCAGCGTCCCCTTTTGGCCACACGATCAGAATTCAGACGCTCGGCAACTGGCACGTACTTATGAGGGTTGCAGCATCCTGGGGTCACGTGACCCTCTTTTGCGATCTTCTGACAAGAATCCGTTGCAGAATCCTCACGGCCACAAGGTCAAAATTCAGACCCTGGGGGCAGCTGTGGGGGTCTCCTGCTCACAAAGATGCAGCCTGGAGGTGAGGGTGGGGGCTAAGGGAAAGTTTTTGCAGGCAGGCTGGCCAAAATCAGGGGCCCACAGAGGAGCCCCATCATGCAAAGGGCTCCGGGAGTTGTTTCCAGCAGCAACGCTCTTTCAAAGCGCCTGAAGGCAGGACAAGAAGCAAGGGATGGAAACTCATCAAGGAGAGAAGCAACCTGGAACGAAGGAGGAATTTCCTGACAGTGAAGAGAATTAACCGGTGGAACGACTTGCCTCCAGAAGTGGTGAACGCTCCAGACCTGCAGGTTTGTAAGAACAGATTGGACAGCCAGCCGTGTGCGGCAGCAGCCAAAAAAGCCAATACAATCCTGGGTCGCGTAAACAGAGGCACAGAATCAAGATCACCCGAAGTATGAGTATCGCTTTAGAAAGCCTTAGTAAGGCCACACCTGGAATACTGCATTTTGCTCACCGTATTACAAAAAAAAAAAAAAGGATGTTGAGACTTTGGGAAAAGTGCAAAGAAGAGCAACTAAGATGATTAAAGATGATGCTTGGAGAGAAATACATGCGAAGAACGGTTGCAGGAACTGGGTACATCCAGTTTAATGAAGAGAAGGACGAGGGGGGGACATGATAGCTGTGTTCCAGTATCTCAGGGGCTGCCCCAAAGAAGAGGGAGTCAAGCTATTTTCTCCAAAGCTCCTGAAGGCAGGACAAGAAGCAATAGATGGAAACTCATCAAGGAGAGAAGCAACCTAGAACTAAGGAGAAACTTCCTGACACTCAGAACAATTAACCAGTGGAACAACCTGCCTCCAGAAGTGGTGAATGCTCCAACAGTGGAAGTTTTTAAGAAGAGGCTGGACAGCCATTTGTCTGGAACGGTATAGGGTCTCCTGCTTGAGCAGAGGGTTGGACTAGAAGACCTCCAAGGTCCCTTCCAGATCTATTCTGATTGACTGATTGAGGTCTCCTCCGGCTGTTTGGGGCCCACGTTCTTCTCCTCTGACGCTGCCCTTTGTACCAAACGCAGGGAGAGAAGGGGAAGGTCCCACTCGAGGCGGCGCAGAAGACCACAGCCCTGGAGCAGGATCTAATTTAGATAAATCACCAAGTTCCTGGGGGCCGTTGGCACGGCTGACCTCAGTAATCAGCGCGCCGTTAGTTGTGCCCTGCTGCCAAAGTGTGTGGGCTTGTGTGTGTATGGGGGGGGGAGAGAATCACAGAGTGGTCCCCGCCTGCGGCAAACCTGCAAAGCTAGCATGTTGAAGATGATGATGGTTGATGCTGCGGCCAGGAGAAAACCCGGTGTGTGTAATTTAATGGGGGAAGTGAAGGCCAAGTGGGGGGGGGGGTGTTTCGCTCCCTTTCGTTTAAAGAAACATTATCTGATAGGAAGGCACTCTCTCTCCAATGCTCCAGTAATGACACAAGAGCAAAGAGGGCATTAAAAATGCATGGCAGGGAATATTAAAACTTTTTGCCTGGCCGTTTTGGGGGCCCTAAACAAAGGCAAAGCAATGAAGCCGGTGGGGGGGGAGAGAGGGAGGGCTGCGGCAGTCTGGCGGGGAGGGGGGGCGAGCTCTGGGTTGGGGTATCCTGCTGCAGGTGTGGGACGAGGGGTTTGCGCAGAAGGGGCCGAACAAGATAATACAATCCTGGGTTGCCTAAACAGAGGCATAGAATCAAGATCACGCAAAGTGTTAGCACCGCTTTATGAAACCCCAGTGAAGGCCAGCCCTGGACAACTCCCGCCAATTTTTGGTCACCATAGCACAAAAAAAAGATGTTGAGGCTTTGGGAAAAGTTCAGAGAAGAGCAAGTAAGATGATCCAAGGCCTGGAGACCAAGACGTACGAAGAATGGCTGCGGGACTTGGGTTTGGCTAGTCTACAGAAAAGAAGAAATAGGGGAGGCATGATAGCAGAGTTCCAGTATTTGAGGGGCTGCAACAAAGAAGAGGAGGGGGTCCACCTATTCTCCAAAACACCAGATGGAAGGATGAGAAACAATGGTTGGAAACTAATCAAAGAGCCTTGGTGGAGCAGTGGGCTAATGCCTCCCTAAGTAACACCAGCTGCCTGCAATTAGTGCAGGTTCGAGTCCCACCAGGCTCAAGGTTGACTCAGCCTTTCATCCTTCCCAGGTAGGTAAAATGAGGACCCAGATTGTTGGGGGCAATTAAGCTGACTTTGTAATAATGCCGCTTGGGGTGTGTGTGAAAGCCCTAACAAGCAGGCATATACATAGAATGAAGGCTATTGCTAAGCAAATTGATTTGTGCTTTAGATTGTAAGCCACCCTGAGTCTTCGGAGAAGGGCGGGATATAAATGGGATTAAAAAAAAAAGAGAGAAGCAAACTGGATTTAAGGAGAAACTTCCTGACAGTGAGGACAATTAACCAGTGGAACAGCTTGCCACCAGAAATCCTGGGTGCTCCATCACTGGAGATATTTAAAAAGAGACTAGACAGTCACTTGTCTGAGATGGTATAGGTTCTCCTGCTCGAGTGGGGGGCTGGACTAGAAGACCTCCATGGTCCCTTCCAGCTATTCTATTCTATTCTATTCTATTCTATTCTATTCTATTCTATTCTATTCTGTTCTGTTCTGTTCTGTTCTGTTCTGTTCTGTTCTATTCTATTCTATTCTATTCTATTCTATTCTATTCCATTCCATTCCATTCCATTCCATTCCATTCCATTCCATTCCATTCCATTCCATTCCATTCTATTCTATTCTATTCTATTCTATTCCATTCCATTCCATTCCATTCCATTCCATTCCATTCCATTCCATTCCATTCTATTCTATTCTATTCTATTCTATTCCATTCCATTCCATTCCATTCCATTCCATTCCATTCCATTCCATTCCATTCCATTCCATTCCATTCTATTCTATTCTATTCTATTCTATTCTATTCTATTCTATTCTATTCTATTCTATTCTATTCTATTCTATTCTATTCTATTCTATTCTATTCCAGGGCTGTAATTTTTCAAGCATCCTCCCAGTATTTATTTCCAAGCTCGGGCTCTTCAGAAGCAAAGGGGAGAAATTTCAAGGATCAGCAAAAACTACTTTTTCCTTTTTGCTTCCTGCAAGTGCAGGGTCTGTGTTTTTCAGATCAGCCGAGAGTTGATCCGTTGGTGGTGACAGGAATCGATGGGCCGCCTGATTGCCCAGGCCTGATGTTGTGGGCTGCGAGAAAAGGACTGGCCGCAAGTCACCCAGGACTAGAACTTACCGTCTCCTGGGGATTTGCCCAAAGTCGCCCAACTGGCTTTCCTGCATTAGAAGGGTCTAGAACTCACTGTCTCCTGGTTTCTAGCCCAGCGCTTTCATCTCCACACCAAACTGGCTCTCTGTTTTTAAGTCAGATTTTGACCCCTTGCAACCTGCCTGGACAAATCCCTGCAGTTTTCCTGGCAAAGTTTTTTGGAAGCAGTTTGCCATTGCTTCCTTCCTAGGGCTGAGAGAGAGTGACAGGCCCAAAGTAACCCAACCAGCTTTGTGCCCAAGGCAGGAATCCCGGTGTTTAGTCTGATGGCTTCATCGCTACACCAAACCGTCTCTTTTTTAAGGATCCAAAGAAGTGTTTTTCAACATTCTCCCGCAGCGAACGGCAGGGAGTGTGACCGAATAGAATAGAGCTGAAAGGGACCTTGGAGGTCTTCTAGTCCAGCCCCCAGCTCAAGCAGGAGAACCTATACCATCTTAGACAAGTGACTGTCTAGTCTCTTCTGAAAAACCTCCAGTGATAAGAACACACACGAATTCTGGAGGCAACTTCTGTTCCACTGGTTAATTGTCCTCACTGTCAGGAAGTTTCTCCTTAATTCCAGTTTGCTTCTCTCTTTGGTCAATTTCCAACCATTGTTTCTCGTCCTGCCCTCTGGTCCTTTGGAGAATAATTTGACCCCCTTGTCTTCTTTGTGGCAGCCCCTCAAATATTGGCATACTGCTATCATGTCTCCCCTGGTCCTTCTTTTCTCCATATGTTTTATTCTCCAGGCCTTGGATCATCTTAGTTGCTCTTCTCTGAATTTTTTTTACAAACTCTCAACATCTTTTTTGTGATATGGTGGCCTAAATTGGCTGCAGCGTTCCAGGTGTGGCCTCAGTAGGGTTTTATAAAGCGGTACTAAGACTTCGCGCCATCTTGATTCTGTGCCTCTCTTTATGCGACCCAGGATTGTATTAGCTTTTTTGGCAGCGGCTCCACACGGCTGGCTCATGGCCAAGGGATCGTCCAATGAAACGAGGATGGTGTGATGACGCTGGAAGGGGTTTGCTGGAAGAAGAGAAAGAAGGCCTACAGGCAGCACAGGTGCACTTCTGAATTTCCCATTTTTGAAACCCCTTCGCTTCCAGACCCATCATTCCCCAGCTGACCTTTCCAGGAAGAAGCTTGATCTGGCCTTAAGGACATGTGTAAGGTCTTCCTTTTTGACCTAGCAGGAACATCGCTGGTTGCTTCAAAGCTACTCTGATGTTCCATCAAGCATAAAACTCTGCCTCTATCTCCTGTGCGGTTGAATAATGAGACTGGCTTGATCTGGCAGAAGAGACGTTACGGGGCCACCCCTGGAATCCTGCATCCAGCTGTGGTCACCACGTTACAAAAAAGATGTCGAGACCCGGGAAAAAGTGCAGAGAAGAGCAACTAGGATGATCCAAGGCCTGGAGACTAAAACATACGAAGAACGGCTGCGGGATTTGGGTTTGTCCAGTCTAGAGAAAAGAAGGACTAGCGAGGACAGGATAGCGGTATTCCAGTATTTGAGGGGCTGCCCCAAAGAAGAGGAGGGGGTCAAGCTATTCTCCAAAGTGCCTGAAGGCAGGACAAGAAGCCACAGATGGAAACCCATCAAGGAGAGAAGCCACCTGGAATTAAGGAGAAACTTCCTAACGGAACAATTAATCAGTGGAACTCCTTGCCTCCAGAAGTTGTGGGTACTCCATCATTGGAGGCTTTTAAGAAGAGACTGGACAACCATTTGACTGGGCTGGTATAGGGTCTCCTACCTGAGCAGGAGGTCGGGCTAGAAGACCTCCAAGGTCCCTTCCAGGTCTACTAATAGAATAGAATAGAATAGAATAGAATAGAAGAGCTGAAGAGCCTTGGTGGAGCAGTGGGCTAATGCCTCCTTAAGTAACACCAGCTGCCTGCAATTAGTGCAGGTTCGAGTCCCACCAGGCTCAAGGTTGACTCAGCCTTCCATCCTTCCGAGGTAGGTAAAATGAGGACCCAGATTGTTGGGGGCAATTAAGCTGACTTTGTAATAATGCCGCTTGGGGTGTGTGTGTGAAAGCCCTAATAAGCAGGCATATACGTAGAATGAAGGCTACTGCTAAGCTTGTAAGCCGCCCTGAGTCTTCGGAGAAGGGCGGGATATAAATGGAATTAAAATAAATAAATAAATAAATAAAAATAGAATAGAATAATAGAGTGGAGTGGAGTGGAATGGAATGGAATCAGGTTGATTGATTAGGTCCATCCTGAGTTGGGGAAGTTGAGGTGCAGCAATGGGGGGGGTGTCATGTGGCCCTGTGGGGGTTGCAGATCCTTCCTCTCTGCAATGAGCCGGTCGGATCAAAGGGTTTCTGCTTGCACTAGGCAAGATGCTCAAGTTACCGGCGGCGTCTCTGCTCCTGGATGATGTCTCGTCTGGGCTGCAAAGAGGAAGGGAGGAAATGTAAGCGAGCAGGATGATAAATTCCTCTTCCTCCTGTGAGCAAGGATGCCCCCCCCCCCTGTTGCATCCTCTGGGCAGAGGCCGAACAGCAGAGAAGCTGCCCAGTCACGGAACAGCAGAGTGGGACCTCAGAGGCCTTCTAGTCCAGCCCCTTGCTCAAGCAGTAGACCGGTGTTTCCCAACCTGAGCAAGGAGAAGATGGGTGGAGGTCAATTAGGTGACGATCATCTCCCCCTCATTTGTCACCCAATCTATTGAAGGAAAAGCCGACACTGCTGACTCATCCGTATAGTGATCACTGGGTGGTCCACTATCCTTGGAACCTCTTTTTTTTTTTTTAGAATGAGGGTGGCCAGGTCTAGAATCCCTGATTCTGGGCCTCCGCATTTGCTTCCGTTTTGTTTGTTGCTTTCCCAAGTGGGGAGATTCATGTTTGTCTCTCCTCACGTTCAGGTCAACACGTTTTCACAATACATCTCAGGTTGACAGTCTATCTGGCCCAAGTTGCTCTTGGTCCAAGAAACCAAACGCGGAGAGCCTTCCGCTCGCAACCTTTCCTTTAGGGGCAGTTCAAAGTTACAAGGGTACTGGAAAAAGTGACACGGCTGTTTTTCACCCTTCCTTCCTTCTTTTCCCAGCCTCTTCCTTCTTCCCCCTTTCCCCTTCCTTCCTTCCTTCCTTCCTTCCTTCCTTCCTTCCTTCCTTCCTTCCTTCCTTTCCCAGCCTCTTCCTTCTTCCCCCTTTCCCCTTCCTTCCTTCCTTCCTTCCTTCCTTCCTTCCTTTCCCAGCCTCTTCCTTCCTCCCCCTTTTCCCTTCCTTCCTTCCTTCCTTCCTTTCCCAGCCTCTTCCTTCCTCCCCCTTTCCCCTTCCTTCCTTCCTTCCTTCCTTCCTTCCTTTCCCAGCCTCTTCCTTCCTCCCCCTTTTCCCTTCCTTCCTTCCTTCCTTCTTTTCCCAGCCTCTTCCTTCTTCCCCCTTTCCCCTTCCTTCCTTCCTTCCTTCCTTCCTTCCTTCCTTCCTTCCTTCCTTTCCCAGCCTCTTCCTTCCTCCCCCTTTTCCCTTCCTTCCTTCCTTCCTTTTTTTCTTTCTCCTTTTGTTTTGCTTTCTTCCTCCCTTCTCTTTCCTTCCTTCCTTCCTTTCTTCCTTCCTTCCTTTCCCAGCCTCTTCCTTCCTCCCCCTTTTCCCTTCCTTCCTTCCTTCCTTCTTTTCCCAGCCTCTTCCTTCTTCCCCCTTTCCCCTTCCTTCCTTCCTTCCTTCCTTCCTTTCCCAGCCTCTTCCTTCCTCCCCCTTTTCCCTTCCTTCCTTCCTTCCTTTTTTCTTTCTCCTTTTGTTTTGCTTTCTTCCTCCCTTCTCTTTCCTTCCTTCCTTCCTTTCTTCCTTCCTTCCTTTCCCAGCCTCTTCCTTCCTCCCCCTTTTCCCTTCCTTCCTTCCTTCCTTCCTTCCTTCCTTCTTTTCCCAGCCTCTTCCTTCTTCCCCCTTTCCCCTTCCTTCCTTCCTTCCTTCCTTCCTTCCCTCCTTCCTTCCTTTCCCAGCCTCTTCCTTCCTCCCCCTTTTCCCTTCCTTCTTTCCTTCCTTCCTTCCTTTCCCAGCCTCTTCCTTCCTCCCCCTTTTCCCTTCCTTCCTTCCTTCCTTCCTTCCTTCCTTCCTTCCTTCCTTCCTTTCCCAGCCTCTTCCTTCCTCCCCCTTTTCCCTTCCTTCCTTCCTTCCTTCCTTCCTTCCTTCCTTCCTTCCTTCATTTCCCAGCCTCTTCCTTCCTCCCCCTTTTCCCTTCCTTCCTTCCTTCCTCCCCTTTCCCCTTCCTTCCTTCCTTCCTTCCTTCCTTTCCCAGCCTCTTTCTTCCTCCCCCTTTTCCCTTCCTTCCTTCCTTCCTCCCCTTTCCCCTTCCTTCCTTCCTTCCTTCCTTCCTTCCTTCCTTCCTTCCTTCCTTCCTTCCTTCCTTCCTTCCTTCCTTCCATCCATCCATCTTTGGTGCTCTCTGAATTTTTTTTCTTACAGACTTTTCATTAGTGAGGAGGAGGAGGAGGAGGAGGAGGAGGACTGTGGGGTCCTTGGTGCTCTCTGAGCTGGCTTGTTTCCCTGCAGACATTTCATGACCCAACTACACAGCAACATCAGTGCTAGAAGGGGGGGGGTTTGCTCTCTCTCTTTATAAAGTAGCTTGAAGTGCTGTCACTGTTGGTGAGAACGGTCTTCCTGGTTCCTGGATTAGGCTGTGGTTTACAGTTAGCTTGTCTCTCTGTATTCGTAGTTCCTTGACTGGGATATGTTTTCCTCCTTGATTGCTGGTCTGCTATGAGTCCCAGCGTTAACCTCAGACTCTCTGGGTCTTGACAGCTTTAAACCCACACTCGGGATTCTGCTTTCCTTAGCAGCAATTCCTGAAATAAGGGGCCACACAGTTATGGGGGGGTCCCATTTTTCTCAGAAAGGGTCTGCCGATATTTAACACGCAAGAAGAAGCTAGTGGGGAAGAGAGAGGGTGAAGCAAGCCGACGCACAGGCTGGCTTTAATCTAGGCTTTAAGACTTGTGGACTTCAACGCCCAGAATTCCCCAGCCAACTATGCTGTGGAGTTGAACTCCACAGGACTTAAAAGTTGCCCCAGGCTGGCTGGGGAATTCTGGGAGTTGAAGTCCACAGGACTTAAAGTTGCCCCGGTTGGACATCATTCTCCTGAAATTGCTGGCCTGACAATTCCAAAAAGTGAATATATATATATAACATAATATAACATTAAGGTGATTAATAATTCAGGAAGCTCTTAACTATGACCAGCAATTTAAATTATTGGATTGTTTAAATTACTGACCTGTTTAAAATATAGCTTTCCTCCTCCACAACTGGGTTGTGCTAAACGGTGGGAGTATCTCTCTGAAAGCTCAATAGGACGGCAATAATTGTACAAATGGAAAGTTGGACTGCAGTTACTTCTCTTCCAGGCACAGGTCTTCTTCTTCTTCTTCTTCTTCTTCTTCTTCTTCTTCTTCTTCTTCTTCTTCTTCTTCTTCTTCTTCTTCTTCTTCTTCTTCTTCTTCTTCTTCTTCTTCTTCTTCTTCTTCTTCTCCTCCCCCTCCCCCTCCTCCTCCTCCTTCTCCTTCTTCTCCTTCTCCTCCTCCTTCTCCTTCTCCTTCTCCTTCCTCCCCCTCCTCCTCCCTATTTGGATCATGAAAGGTCTGCAAGAAAATCACCAAGCCCAGAGAGCAACAAGGACCCTGAAGTTCAGCCCACAGCTCTCCCTTCTTTTTCTCCTCTTCCTCCTCTTCTTCTCCTCCTCCTCCCCTCCTCCTCCTCCCCACAAACCCCACCCCCTTCTTGCGCAGTTGATGTTCCCTAGTTGGGTAGTGAAACGTCTGCAAGAAAACCACCAAGCTCAGAGAGCACCAAGGACTCCATAGTCTTCTTCCTCTTCCTCTTCTTCTTCCTCTTCCTCTTCCTCTCCTCCTCCTCCTCCTCCTCCTCCTCCTCTTCTTCTTCTTCTTCTTCTTCTTCTTCTTCTTCTTCTTCTTCTTCTTCTTCTTCTTCTTCTTCTCCTCCCCCTCCCCCTCCTCCTCCTCCTCCTCCTTCTCCTTCTTCTCCTTCTCCTTCTCCTTCTCCTTCCTCCCCCTCCTCCTCCCTATTTGGATCATGAAAGGTCTGCAAGAAAATCAGCAAGCCCAGAGAGCAACAAGGACCCTGAAGTTCAGCCCACAGCTCTCCCTTCTTTTTCTCCTCTTCCTCCTCTTCTTCTCCTCCTCCTCCCCTCCTCCTCCTCCCCACAAACCCCACCCCCTTCTTGCGCAGTTGATGTTCCCTAGTTGGGTAGTGAAACGTCTGCAAGAAAACCACCAAGCTCAGAGAGCATCAAGGACCCCACAGTCTTCTTCTTCTTCCTCTTCTTCTTCCTCTTCCTCTTCTCCTCCTCCTCCTCCTCCTCCTCTTCTTCTTCTTCTTCTTCTTCTCCTCCTCCTCCTCCTCCTCCTTCTTCTCCTCCTCCTCCTTCTCCTTCTCCTTCTTCCTCCTCCTCCCCCTCCCTCCTCCTCCTCCTTCCACGCAGGGCTGCTTCTCAGCATATCTGGGGACCAAGTCTCTCCCCCCACCCCGAAATCCGTTTCAATGAATCCATAATGGGTCTCCTTTCCCGACCCTGGCAATTTAATTATCCCCCCTAATCTGATCTCCTCCTCCTTCTGTGGACTTGACTGACGTGCCACTCCATATTTCACTCTAAAACCTGCCCGCAACAACCCATGTCACCGGGAATTAATTTTTGTAAGACAATGTTTATATTAACCGTTGCTTTATCGACTTCTGTTGCGGGAGTCAATAGCAGAATTTATGACCCCTGGAGGGACTCTCGTTGACCTCAGCTTCCTTCAGGGGTCAATATTCCTGCCCGCGGTCAATAAATTTAGACACTGACCTGAGCAGACGTCAATTACATCTGCATATTCGGAGAGGGTGTGAAGGCTAGAAGTGAAGCAACGCCATCAGCTGAAGACCAGGATATCCCATCCTGTAGATTTCAAACCTGGTCACTCTAAGACTGGTGGACTTCAGCTCCCAGAATTCTTTTTTTTTAATTGAAAAGTTTTACAATACATTTTTTAAAAAAAACAAAACCCCTCCCAACCCCCTCCCCACTCCCCAAACCTCCCCAACTCTTCCCTCCCCTCCCCTTCCCCCCTCCCCGACTTCCCAGAGCTAAATACAGGGTATAAAAATACCAACAAACATAATCTACAATATGCAAACGACAATAAAATATTAAATTCTATCGCACTTTAACTCTTAATATAATAACTACAAGCAATTTATATATCACATAAATCCGCTACTTATTCAAATATTAGGTGAAACTTTTTAGTCCCATATTTATTCTGGATGTAATCAATCCATCTTCTCCATTCCACAATGTATCTCTGTTGCGATTGGTCTTTCAAATACGCTGAGATCTTTGCCATTTCCGCCAAGTTAGAAACTTTCAAAGTCCACTCTTCTATCGTCGGCAGTTCCTCCTTCTTCCAATATTGCGCTACTAAAAGTCTCGCTGCCATAATTAAATTCAACATCAACTTAATATCTACAACAGTGATATCTGTGATAATACCCAATAAGAACAATCGCGGAGAAACCTTTATCCTTTTCTTAAATATCTTCTGCATATTCCACCAAATTTTAATCCAAAAAGCTTTAACCTTTTTACAAGTCCACCATATATGAAAATACGTTGCATCCTCACAACCATACCTCCAACATTTGGGCTGGCAGTTCGGATACGTACTTGCTAATTTTTTTAGGATCTAAATGCCACCTATAAAACATTTTATAAAAGTTTTCTCTTAAATTTTGGGCCTGCGTAGGCCCAGAATTCTTGTTATAGAAATGGCTGGCATCTACTAGAAATTTAAAAGCAAACAGTTCAGGTCACAACCATCTCCTGTTATTCTGTCGTACCGAAAGAAAGAAGAAAAAACTCGTTGCCTTTTTCCCCCCTCCTATCTACCTTGCGCGCCTTCTTCTCTTTTCTCTTTTCTCTCGAGTTTTCTTTCCTTTTGCATTTCACAGCATCATAAACTTCCATTAAAAACTTGCAAACCTGCAAACAAACACAGGCATGGTTTTCGGAGGCAGGACCGACAGTGGGTGCAGATTGAACAACAGAACGAGAGTCGGAAGGGACCTCGGAGGTCTTCTAGTCCAGCCCTCTGCTCAGGCAGGAGACCCTTGCAGAATAACACAGTCGGAAGGGACCTCGGAGGTCTTCTAGTCCAACCCCCCCCCACACACCTTTCTAGCACTGATGATGTTCCCTAGTTGGGTCATGGAATGTCTGCAGGAAAACCAACAAAGCTCAGAGAATACCAAGCAGCCCACAGCCTTCCTCCTCCTCCTCCTCCTCCTCCTCCTCCTCCTCCTCCTCCTCCTCCTAGCATTGATGGCATTCCCTACTGGGGCCATGGAACATCTGCAAGAAAACCATCAAAGCTCAGAGAGCACCAAGAACCCCACAGTCATCTTCCTCCTCCCCCTCCTCCCCTCCTCCTCCTCCTCCTCCCCCCTCCTCCTAGCATTGATGGCATTCCCTACTGGGGCCATGGAACATCTGCAAGAAAACCTTCAAAGCTCAGAGAGCACCAAGGACCCCACAGTCATCTTCCTCCTCCTCCTCCTCCTCCTCCTCCAAACTCCATTCCCTTGTAGCCCTGATGATGTTACCTAATTGGGTCCTGAAACGTCTGGAAGAAAACCACCCAGCTCAGAGAGCACCAAGGACCCCACCGTCCTCCTCCTCCTCCTCCTCTTCCACTTGGCACACCCCACTCCCTCTATCACTGATGATGTTACCTGTCTGGGTCGTGAAACGTCTGCAAGGAAACCACCCAGCTCAGAGACCACCAGAGACCCTGAACTGCAAGTATTCTCTTCGGTTGTGACCAGTATTCCTTCGAAATGAATGGTTCTAAGCAGAGCCCTGTCTGCAAAGCCTTCTAGTCCTCTACTCCCACTTTGGGCCTCGCTGAAACCTGGCAGCAGGAAGGCAGCTGGTGCCAACTCACAGCCCTTTCCCAGGAGGGCAGCCCTCACCACTGGCTGATGAATGGCCTCGCTCCGACGAGGGGATGAGTGTTTTTCCCTTCCTTGCCAAGAGGCTCCTCTCTTCTCTCTATAGATCTGCCCAAACGGTGCACCAGGGCCAGAGTGCACTTAGCAACGCACAGAGCGGTCTTGCTCGCTCCCTCTGACATCTGGGGTGAAGGGGTGAATGAAGAGGATCCCCTGAAGCAGGCAAGGGAGAAGGCCTTGCAATAGGCTCAGAGCCTCAGTTTCCCTTCTGTAAAGAGGAATGCCCCCCCCCTCCTCCCAGGGCTGGTTGCTGGCCTGGCCAATCGGCAGCCAACCCTGCCAGGTCTTGTATGCTCAGCAGGGCCGAGCCATGCCAGCGCTTGCTGAGAGACACTTAAGGAACATCTGGATTGAAGGCTAGGTTGGGGGTTCAAGAAACATAGGAAGAAGTAGTGACGGAAGAGAATATTGGTAGCTCAGGGTAGAACTGTGGAGTCCCTGGTGCTCTTTGAGTTTGGTGGTTTCCTTGCAGACGTTTCATGACCCAGCTAGGGAACATCATCAGTGCTAGAAGGGAGTGGGGTTTGCAGAGAGGAGGAGGAGGAGGAGGAGGAGGAGGAGGAGGAGGAGGAGGAGGAGGAGGAGGAGAAAGAGGAGAAAGAGGAAGACTGTGTGGTCACTCATGCTCTTTGAGTTTGGTGGTTTTCTTGCAGACATTTCTTGACCCAAACTAGGTAACATCATCATTGCTAAAGGGGAGTGGGGTTTGCAGAGAGGAGGAGGAGGAGGAGGAGGAGGAGGAGGAGGAGGAGGAGGAGGAGGAAGACTATGGGGCCCTTGATGCTCTCTGAGCTTGATTTATTTCTTGCAGACTTTTCATTACCAGACGAGATGACATCCTAAGTGCTAATAGGGAGTGGGGTGTTTGGAATCAAGGAGGAGGAGGAGGAGGAGTAGCAGCAGAAGGAGAAAGGAAGGAGAAAGGGAAAGAGGAGGGGGAGGAGGGGGAAGAGGAGTACGGGGTCCTTGGTGCTTTCTGAGCTTCCAATTGCCCTTGTTAAGTGAAGCACTGCAGAGTTGTTAAACGAGGACGGCACATTCATCCTTTGCCACCTCTTGCCAGCTTCTCCGCTGAGGTTGCTTGTAGGAAGCTGGCAAAGAAAGGTGCCAGAACCGGTCACAACTACCCCTCATTCAGCACTGTCGTAAGTTGAAACAGTGCGGTGGTTAAGCAAGAAACAACTCTGTGGCATTTTGTGTTTTCTAGACTCTGTACGGGAGAAAAGGCACCAAGTCGATAAAGAAAGAAGGCCTCTTCCGGCTTGGGGTAAGAAAAGGGGGGGCCCTTGGATTGCAGGACAGCCACCCCCATCTTGACTTTTTTGACCCACCCTGCAGACAATGAATTTGTGCAACCGCTTTTTAAAATTGATTATTGCAAGTAATCCTCAACTTATCATCACAGCTTTAGCTCAAAATTTCTGGCACTAAGCAAGGCAGTTGTTAAGTAAATGTTGACCTCTTTTTACGACCTTCCGTGTCATGGTCGTTAAGTGAATCACTGCAGTTGCCAACTTAGTCACTCGTTTGCTAAGTAAATCTGGTCCCCTCCCCTTGGTCAGAAAGTTGCAAAAGGGGATTGCGTGACTCAGACACGCTGCGACCGTCATAAATACGAGTCAGTCGCCAAGCATCAGAATTTTAATCACGTGACCCTGGGGAGGCCACAACGGTCGTAAGTGGGAAAAACGGTGTGTGTGTGTGTGTGTGTGTGTGTGTGTGTATGTGTGTGTGTGTGTGTGTGTGTGTGTGTGTGTGTTTTCTGAGGTTTTCGAGGGTGTTTGTATGTGGATCTTTGGTCATTCGGGTTTTTCCCCGCGTAGAACTAAAGGTGTAGGAGCGACGTTTCGACGGAATCCCATCCGTCATCCTCAGGCTGGTGGCTTCAGCTTCCTTCTTCTGGGAGAAGCATGTGGTAGTGGCTGTTTGTTCCTCTTTTTTAAACTGCCAGAGGGGGTGTGTTCTGTGGGTGGAGGTGTGCTCTGATTGGGTGGGGGATTAGGTGTGTTCTGATTGAGGATGATGGATGGGATTCCGTCGAAACGTTGCTCCTACACCTTCAATTCTACGCGGGAAAAAACCCGAATGACCAAAGATCCATATGTGTGTGTGTGTGTGTGTGTGTGTGTGTGTGTGTGTGTGTATGTATGTATGTATGTATGTATGTATGTATATATATTAAAATGCAACCTTACAGCTTCTGCTTCTCCCACTTTGGTGCTCCTGCAAAAGATTTTTAAAAGAGGAAAGATAGAAATTAAGTAACATGCATTTTTTGGTAAGATTTTATTCATTTTTTTCCATACATATAATAATATTTTTTCAACCAACGTGGTGTCTGAGTTTAAATACGCTAATACATATTAAATTCCCAATCCTTTATTCTTTCCTCTAACCATCGGTAAAGTAAGTCCCAAGTTTGATGATATTCTGTTTCTCCTTTTTCTTTCGGTCTCATAGTCAATCTGTCCATCTCTGGGCATTCCAATATTTTTTTGATTATTTCTTCATCTGGTGGTATTCCTTCATTTTTCCAATATTGCGCAAATATTATTCTTGCCGCTGCTGTGACATGTAAAATCAAATATAGGCTTTGTTTGTTAATCTTTTCTGGCCTTATACCTAATTAAAAAAAATAGTTCAGGTTTAAAATCTACATATTCTCCCAACATCTTTTCTAACCAAGTATGTATCTTTTTCCAATAATTCTTGGATTTTTTATTGGCTGCTTCTCGATAGAAAACACAGTGTTTTCCCGAAAATAAGACCTGGGTCTTATATTAATTTTTGCTCCAAAAGACACATTAGGGCTTATTTTGCAGTTAGGTCTTATTTTGGGGAAAATACGGTACTAAATGCGTCTGTCCGGCTGACAATATTAACTGGAGCTTATTTTTGAAGCTGTGGTGCTGGAGAAGACTCCTGCGAGTTCCTTGGACTGCAAGGCGATCAAACTGGTCAGTCCTAGAGGAGATCCACCCTGACTGCTCTTTAGAAGGCCAGATCCTGAAGCTGAAACTCAAATACTTTGGCCACCTAATGAGAAGGAAGGACTCACTGGAGAAGAGCCTAATGCTGGGAAAGATCAATAGAAGAAGGGGACGACAGAGAACGAGGTGGCTGGATGGAGTCACTGAAGCAGGAGGCGTGAGCTTAAAGGGACTCCAGAAGATGGTAGAGGACAGGAAGGCCTGGAGGAACGTGGTCCATGGGGTTGCAATGGGTCGGACATGACTTCGCAACTAACAACATCTATCTATCTATCTATCTATCTATCTATCTATCTATCTATCTATCTATCTATCTATCTATCTATCTATCTATCTATCTGAGGAGATTAACCCTGACTGCTCTGTAGAAGGCCAGATCCTGAAGTGGAAACTCAAATACTTTGGCCACCTGATGAGAAGGAAGGACTCACTGGAGAAGAGCCTCATGCTGGGAAAGGTTGAGGGCAAGAGAAGAAGGGGACGGCAGAGAAGGAGGTGGCTGGATGGAGTCCCTGAAGCAGGAGGCGTGAGCTTAAATGGACTCCAGAAGATGGTAGAGGACAGGAAGGCCTGGAGGAACGTTGTCCATAGGGTCGTGATGGGTCTGACACGACTTCTCAGCTAACAACAACAACAACAACAGTTTTGGGGTGGGGCTTATATTTAGAGTATCCTGGAAAATCATGCTAGGGCTTCTTTTCCTGGCAGGGGTCTTATTTTCAAGGAAGCAGGGTAGATGTCTACATTTGGGGTTTTTCCAAATAACGATTTAGAAGTTCTCCCTTATTTCAGGGGTGGAGGCGATGTGGGGGAGAGGAACACACCCACCCTTCCAGAAACCAATTCGCAGCAAGCATTCCCAGGACCCTCCATTGTGGGGGGAATCTGCCTGTCCTCCCCCGGCAGCCAGTAGGGGGCAGGCCGACACCAGCCCTGGCGGGCAGGCCAGCCCAAGCCCCACCCAGGAGGTCAATGGCATCATTTGTCCGCACGGTCTCACTAGTCGATGGGCCTGACACTCCCGCAGTCATCACTCTGATTAAGATGCCACACTTGAGTTAGAGCATCCATTAAGATTTGATGAGTAATTGATCAGATCCCAGGGTGGCTTGGCTGGGGGAAGCAGGCCAGGCCAGGGGTGGAGGGGACGTCTCCTGCTTACAGAGATGCAACCGCGGTGTGTGTGTGTGTGTGTGTGTGTGTGGGTGGGTGGGTTGGGGGGGCTAAGAGAAAGTTTTTATTTATTTTATTTATTTTAATTCCATTTATATCCCGCCCTTCTCCGAAGACTCAGGGCGGCTTACAAGCTTAGCAGTAGCCTTCATTCTATGTATATGCCTGCTTATTAGGGCTTTCACACACACACACACCCAAGCGGCATTATTACAAAGTCAGCTTAATTGCCCCCAACAATCTGGGTCCTCATTTTACCTACCTGGGAAGGATGGAAGGCTGAGTCAACCTTGAGCCTGGTGGGATGCGAACCTGCACTAATTGTTTTGCAGACAGGCCAGCCAAAATCAGGGGCCCACAGAGTAGCCCCGTCCTGCAAAGGGCTCCTGGAGTTGTTCCCATCAGCAAAACTCTTTCAAAGCACAGGAAGGCAGGACACGAAGCAACGGATGGAAAGCGATCAAGGAGAGAGAAGCAACCTGGAACTAAGAAGGAATTTCCTGACAGGACGATCAATCAGCCCAACAGCTTGCCAGCAGAAGCTGTGGGTGCCCCAACACTGGAGGTTTTTAAGGAGAGACTGGATAGCCATTTGTCTAAAATGGTATAGGGCAGGGCTAGGCAACCTTGGCTCTTTTATGACTCCTGGACTTCAACTCCCAGAATTCCTGAGCCAGCCATGCTGGCTCAGGAATTCTGGGAGTTGAAGTCCAGGAGTCATAAAAGAGCCAAGGTTGCCTAGCCCTGGTATAGGGTCTCCTGGCAAGAGCAAGGGGCTGGACTAGATCAGGGCTTTTCAACCTTTTCACCCATTGTACCACTTTTAGGATATTTTTTATTTTATTTTAATCCCATTTATATCCCGCCCTTCTCTGAAGAGTCAGGGCGGCTTACAATCTAAGCACAAATGAAATGTGCTTAGCAATATGGCAACATCCGAGCACCACCAGTCGCCTAGCAAGGTGTCAAAAACTTGATGACCAAAAAAAAAAAAACGAAAAGAAAAAAGTGATGAAGTACAGGTCGTCCTCGACTTACAATAGTTCGCTTAGTGACTTTTCGAAGTTATAATGGCCCTGAAAAATGTGCCCCCCAAGCCACAGCCGAGCAAGACACCTGCCTGCCCGCCCGGCGGCGTTCTTCCTCCTGTCCGAGGTTTTCATTGTTGTGAGCATTTCTGTTGAGGATTGGCAGTGGGTGGTGGGTGGGGGTGTGTGGTTTTTATTCCCCCCCCCCCCTCTACTGGGTGGTTGCAGCAGGTTTTGGTCAATTCACATGACTCTGGGACACTGTGACCGTCATAAACATGAATCCGTTGTCAAGCATCTGAATGTAAATCACATGACCCTGGAGATGCTGCAACATTCCAGCTGATTGGCGCTTCTTCTGGGCTCAGCAGAAGCGCCAGGATCAGCGCCGAGCTCCAGCTGGATCCTGGCGCTTCCGCCATCACTGCCCTAGACCATCTCAGACAAGGGGCTGTCCAGTCTCTTCTTAAAAACCTCCAGTGTTGGAGCATTCACCACCTCTGGAGGCAGGTTGTTCCACTGGTTGATTGTTCTAACTGTTGGGAAGTTTCTCCTTAATTCAAGGTTGCTTCTCTCCTTGACTAGTTTCCATCCGTTGCTTCTTGTCCTGCCCTCAGGCGCTTTGGAGAATAGCTTGACTCCCTCTTCTTTGGGGCAGCCCCTGAGATATTGGAAGACTGCTATCATGTCACCCCTCACCCTTCTCTACATTAAACTAGAGACATACCCAATTCCAGCCACCGTTCCTTATACGTTTTAGCTTCCAGACCTCTAATCATCTTTGTTCTCTGTACTCTTTCTAGAGTCTCAACATCTTTTTTACATGGTGGTGACCAAAACTGCATACAGGATTCCAAGTGTGGCCTTACCAAGGCCTTGTAAAGCGGTATTAACACTTCACATGACCTTGATTCCATCCCTCTATTAATGCAGCCTAGCAGTGTGTTGGCTTTTTGGCAGATGCAGCACAGGGCTGGCTCATATCTAAGTGATTGTCCACTAGGACTCCAAGATCCCTCTCACAGTTCTTTTGAGCAACAGGCATGGTGAATTCTCCGGCCGTCATCTGCCAAGCATTTGAAAAAGCATTTCCAACTTTGAATAAAAACAGATTTATTCTCACGGTGCTGCACGTCCACCGATCACGTTTCCAGGGCTCCGTGCATCCCTAACCCGGCAGTCTGGAGGCTCCTCCAGAGCCAAAATTGAGTGAGTGTATAAATATTCCCGGTTCACACCTTTTACCACTCAAGATTGATTGATTTCTTACGGTAAGCAGGAATTGGCAGCGGCGGTTGTGGCTGCTTTACAGCCGTCTGCCCGAAAGAGCTGCAGCCAGCCGCTGTGAAAACAAGGACGTGTTGTCAATGGGACCTGACAGCCAGCAAGGGGAGAGGTGACAGGAATGGCTGTCACATGGATGGGAGGCTTCGGCGTCTTGCAGAGATGCCTGTTGAGCTGAAGGCATCTGCAGGGGCTTTTGCCCTCTACAGCCGTTGGCAGCCAGGACCTCCATTGAAGAGACTGATTGGTGGAGAGCACTAAAATCAGAGGGTGAGTTCCCACTGGCCCAAAATAATAATAATAATAATTATTATTATTTATTGAATTTCTATACCGCCCTTCTCCCAAAGGACTCAGGGCTGTGTACAGGGCAATAAAATACAACATACAAAAGTTAAAAGTAAAATTAAATTAATTTAGCCCTAACAATAAATAGTTAAAAATAAACCCAAACCCTTAGTCCAGGCCGGCCTGTTCAAACAACCAGGTCTTCAGGTCACGGCGGAAAGAGCAAAGGTCGGGAGCCATCCGTAGCTCAAGAGGCAATTGATTCCAAAGGGCTGGCACGCCCACAGAGAATGCTCTCCCCCTGGGGGCCGCCAGCCAGCAGTCCCTGACCGACGGCACCCTGAGGAGGCCCACCCTGTGGGAGCGCACAGGACGAAGGGAAGTTGATGCCGGCAGCAGGTGCTCCCGTAAGTAATCCGGAGCCATGCCATTTAGGGCTTTATAGGTCATCACCAGCATCTCACCTGGAGGGCAACTGGAAGCCAATGTAGCTCGCGGAGAAGAGGTGTTACATGGGAGTATCGGGAAACCCCCATCACAACTCGCGCGGCCGCATTCTGCACCAGTTGAAGCCTCCGAGTGGTCCTCAAGGGCAGCCCCATGTAGAGAGCATTGCAGTAGTCTATCCTAGAGGTCACGAGCGCATGGGTGACTGTACGCAGGGCATCCCGGTCCAGATAGGGCCGCAACTGGCGCACCAGGCGCCGAAGCCCCAAATTTTCCTGTTGGAATGCATGAAAAAGTCACAACTGTAAGAACAATTCGATCGCGGAACCAATGGCCTAGAAAGGTGATCGGTGTTTCTCAACCTCGGCAGCTTGAGATGTGTGGACTTCAGTTCCCAGAGTTCCCCAGCCAGCTATGTTTCCTAGAAACATCTGCAAGAAAACAACCAACCACCTCAAAAAGCACAAAGGTCCTCATAGTCCTTCTTCCCACCCCTCCCCCTCCTCCTCCTCCTCCACAAACCCTCCTCCCTTCTAGCACTGATGATGTTCCCTAGTTGGGCCATGAAACATCTGCAAGAAAACCGCCAGGCTCAGAGAGCACCAAGGACCCCTCCTTTCAAGGCTGAGTTACCAAGGTTCTCTTCTGTTGGTAGAGCCATCCAACCTCAATTATCTATTCCAGGGGTGTCAAACTAAATTTCATTGTGGGCCGCATCAGCATTGCGGTTGCCCTCAGGGGGCCGGGTGGGTGTGTCCAGGGTGGGCGTGGCCTACTGGGTGGGTGTGGCTAGAGTGCGTATGGCCTACTGGGTGGGCGTGGCCAGCTCTACATCGTTGGCATCAAGGGTGCCTATGGGGGCCTGGGCAGGAGTGGGACAGATCTGAGGGTCTCTGGCAGGAGGAGGGTCTCTGGGCCAGGGCCAAGGCAGTGGGGGCCATTCCCTCACTGTTTCCAGGATGGCTTCATGGGCCGCATGAAACCACTTCACGGGCTGGATCCGGCCCCCGGGCCTTGTGTTTGACATGTCTGATCTATTCTCATGACAAAAGAACCATCATTCCTTCAATCTCTCTTCACAGGACTTACATTCTAGTCTCCTCATCCACTTCCATGCCCCTCTCTCACCTTCCTTAAAGGTTGATGCTCAGAAGTGAACCCTCTCTGTTCTAGATCCTCCAGAAAGCACATCTCCTCCTCTTCCTCCTTCTTCCTCTTCCTCTTCCTTCTCTGATGAGATGATCCAGCTATTTGCAACCAAGAGCCTCCATAATTATATCGCAATTCCTCGGTTCTGTGGCAAACCGGTGAATGACACGGCTTTGCATTAAATATCATATGAAGTAGATTCCTGAAGGCTTTCCAAGTTTTGCTTCAGGCTGTTTCAAACATCTGGTAAGAGTAGAAGCTTTCAATTCCCAGTCCATCAAGGTTTATCTACAAATACAAGCTCTGGTATTTATTTATTTTTTCCGTTCTGAAATCCTTCCACGCTCTGTGTTAGAGACACGGCAATATTTATTCGAATTAAATCAATTCAGCGGTTCACCCCTCCTCAAAAATACACCACTGGACCCCACTGGAGAATTCCACTCTATCCTTTTGCCCCTCGCTGCCTACGGTTGGGCAAGTTGGACCTTAAAAAAAAAGGCAAGATAGGAAGAAAATGAGCTCGTTTGAGCTGTGGTGTTGGAGAAGACATCTCCGTGTCTCTTGGACATCAAAGGCGGCTAAAAAGCAAGTACAGGCAATCCTCAAGAGTTCGTCTAGTGACCGTTCAAAGTGTCAGAGCATGCATAGTCTTATTGTGTTGAGGTAACCCAGGAGTAAATGCAGCAAACAGTGGTTAGTAATTAAATGGTGGTTTACATTACACTATATCTACAAATATACACTAGCAATAGAATACATACACGTGATGATACCACAAACTGAAATACATAGCAATTAATAATCATAATAATAAAGTTGGTAGGGACCTTGGAGATCATCTAGACCAGGGGTGTCAAACTCAATTTCACTGAGGGCCGCATCAGCATTGCAGTTGCCCTCAGGGGGCGGGTGGGTGTGGCCAGGGTGGGCATGGCCTACTGGGTGGGCATGTCTAGAGTGCGTATGGCCTACTGGGTGGGCATGGCCAACTCTACATCGTTGGCATCAGGGTGCCTATGGGGGCCCGGGCAGGAGTGGGACACATCTGAGGGTCTCTGGCAGAAGGAGGGTCTCTGGGCCAGGGCCAAGGCAGTGGGGGCCATTCCCTCACTGCCTCCAGGATGGCTTCGCGGGCCACATGAAACCACTTCGCGGGTCGGATCCGGCCCCCGGGCCTTGTGTTTGACATGTCTGATCTAGTCCAACCGCCTGCTCAGGCAGGAAACCCTATATCATTTCAGACAAGTGACTGTCCAGTCTGTTCTTAAAAACCTCCAGTGTTGGAGCATTCAACGCTTCTGGAGGCAGGTTGTTCCACTGGTTAATTGTTCTAACTTTCAGTAAATTTCTCCTTAGTTCCAAGTTGTTTCTCTCCTTGATTAATTTCCATCCGTTGCTTTTTGTCCTGCCTTCGGGTGCTTTGGAGAATAGCTTGACTCCCTCTTCTTTCGGGCAGCCCCTGAGATACTGGAACGCTGCTATCATGTCAATTACTGCAGTCAAACGGATGAGAGAGAAAAAAAAACTCCAGGAAAAAAACTCCCTTTTATACTCAACCTCTTAAAGTCACTGATTACTCTTCAAGGGACAGACACAGACCCTGCTTGCTCTTAAAGAGACACAGACCCTGCTGAGTGATTCCTATCATTGCATCATCCACATTACATTACATCTTTACATAAACTGTTTAGCTATTAAATTATTATCCTGACACAAATTTACAATGGCACCGAAAAAAATATTGACACGATTTGTCTTCACAAGAGACATCTGGACATTTTGGGTTTTCTTTGAAGACATTTCGCTTCTCATTTAAGCAGCTTCTTCAGATCTTGGTTGTCATGGGACAACTATGACCTGGATGACTGAGAATCTCCATAGATATTTGTCTTCACACTTATGACGGTTGCAGCGTCCCCGGGGTCACGTGATCAAAATTCAGCTGCTTGGCCACTGGCTCATATTTATGATGGTCGCAGCATCCAGGGATCACATGATCCCCTTTTGCGACCTTCTGACGAGCAAAGTCAATGTGGAAGCCAGATTCACTTAACAATCGTGTAACTAATTCAACAACTGCAGTGATTCGCTTAACAACTGTGGCAAGAAAGGGCGTAAAATGGGGCAAAACTCTCTTAACAACTCTCTCGCTTAGCAACAGAGGCTTTGGACTCAACTGTGGTTGTAAGACGAGGACAACCTGTGCTGGACCACATAAGACCAGACCTGTCACTGGAAGGCAAAATCACAAAACCGTGTCTCACTTATTCTGGGTGTGTCATGTGGAGGAATTCCCTGAAGAAAGCAATAATGTTGGGAAGAGTTAGAAGTAAAAGGAAACCAGGCTGCCAAAGAAGAGGTGGGTGGACGCCACCAAAGCGGACACCAGCCGGAGCACGGAATGGACGCTAGGAAAGCAGACACCAGCCAGAGCAAGGAATGGACACCACCAAAGCAGACACCAGCCGGAGCATGGAATGGACACCACCAAAGCAGACACCAGCCGGAGCACGGAATGGACGCCACCGAAGCAGACACCAGCCGGAGCATGGAATGGACGCCACCAAAGCGGACACCAGCCGGAGCTTGGAATGGACACCACCAAAGCAGACACCAGCCGGAGCACGGAATGGACACCACCGAAGCAGACACCAGCCGGAGCACGGAATGGACGCCACCGAAGCAGACACCAGCCGGAGCATGGAATGGACGCCACCAAAGCGGACACCAGCCGCAGCAAGGAATGGACACCACCAAAGCGGACACCAGCCGGAGCACGGAATGGACGCCACCAAAGCGGACACCAGCCGGAGCACGGAATGGACGCTAGGAAAGCAGACACCAGCCGGAGCATGGAATGGACACCACCGAAGCAGACACCAGCCGGAGCACGGAATGGACACCACCAAAGCAGACACCAGCCGGAGCACGGAATGGACGCCACCAAAGCAGACACCAGCCGGAGCACGGAATGGACGCCACCGAAGCAGACACCAGCCGGAGCACGGAATGGACGCCACCGAAGCAGACACCAGCCGGAGCACGGAATGGACACCACCGAAGCAGACACCAGCCGGAGCACGGAATGGACGCCACCGAAGCAGACAGCAGCCGGAGCACGGAATGGACACCACCAAAGCAGACAGCAGCCGGAGCACAGAATGGACGCCACCAAAGCAGACACCAGCCGGAGCACGGAATGGACGCCACCGAAGCAGACAGCAGCCGGAGCACGGAATGGACGCCACCAAAGCGGACACCAGCCGGAGCACGGAATGGATGCTAGGAAAGCAGACACCAGCCAGAGCACGGAATGGATGCCATCAAAGCGGACACCAGCCGGAGCACGGAATGGATGCTACCAAAGCAGACACCAGCCGGAGCACGGAATGGACGCCAGGAAAGCAGACACCAGCCGGAGCACGGAATGGACGCCACCAAAGCAGACACCAGCCGGAGCACGGAATGGACGCCACTGAAGCAGACACCAGCCGGAGCACGGAATGGACACCACCAAAGCAGACAGCAGCCGGAGCACGGAATGGACGCTAGGAAAGCAGACACCAGCCAGAGCACGGAATGGATGCCATCAAAGCGGACACCAGCCGGAGCACGGAATGGATGCTACCAAAGCGGACACCAGCCGGAGCACGGAATGGACGCCAGGAAAGCAGACACCAGCTGGAGCACGGAATGGACGCCACCAAAGCAGACACCAGCCGGAGCACGGAATGGACGCTAGGAAAGCAGACACCAGCCGGAGCACGGAATGGATGCCACCGAAGCAGACACCAGCCGGAGCACGGAATGGACACCACCAAAGCAGACAGCAGCCGGAGCACGGAATGGACGCTAGGAAAGCAGACACCAGCCGGAGCACGGAATGGACGCCACCGAAGCAGACACCAGCCGGAGCACGGAATGGACACCACCAAAGCATACAGCAGCCGGAGCACGGAATGGACGCTAGGAAAGCAGACACCAGCCAGAGCACGGAATGGACGCTACCAAAGTGGACACCAGCTGGAGCACGGAATTGATGCTACCAAAGCGGACACCAGCCGGAGCACGGAATGGACGCCAGGAAAGCAGACACCAGCCGGAGCACGGAATCGACGCCACCAAAGCAGACACCAGCCGGAGCACGGAATGGACGCTAGGAAAGCAGACACCAGCCGGAGAACGGAATGGACGCCACCGAAGCAGACACCAGCCGGAGCACGGAATGGACACCACCAAAGCAGACAGCAGCCGGAGCATGGAATGGACGCTAGGAAAGCAGACACCAGCCGGAGCACGGAATGGACGCCACCGAAGCAGACATCAGCCGGAGCACGGAATGGACGCTACCAAAGCAGACACCAGCCAGAGCACGGAATGGACGCTAGGAAAGCAGACACCAGCCGGAGCACGGAATGGACACCACCAAAGCAGACACCAGCCAGAGCACGGAATGGACGCTACCAAAGCAGACACCAGCCAGAGCACGGAATGGACGCTACCAAAGCGGACACCAGCCGGAGCACGGAATGGACGCCAGCAAAGCGGACACCAGCCGGAGCACGGAATGGACGCCAGTAAAGCGGACACCAGCCGGAGCACGGAATGGACGCCAGCAAAGCGGACACCACCCGGAGCACGGAATGAACGCCAGTAAAGCGGACACCAGCTGGAGCACGGAATCGACGCCATCAAAGTGGACACCAGCCGGAGCACAGGATGATTCAAAGAAGCAGTGCAAGATGGGAAAATGCGGAGAGACCACCTGGCCCTTAGAATCCCCAAGAGTCCAGCATGACTGAATGGATCACATCACCAGCATGGGGTGAAAATGGCATTGGTCATGCTTTGGGATGACCTCAGGTGTGGGCTGGTTGAGGGTTGTGCATCCATCCTGGTTCTTCTTGATCTCTCGCTGGCTTTTAATACCATCAACCATGGTGTCCTTGTGGATCAGCTCAGACAGCGTTTAGGCTGTGTGGCACAGTGTTGTGTTGGTTCATTTCCTTTTTTTTGGTGTCAATTCCAGCTGGTGCTGATTTGGGATGAGAGGTCCCGCCTTCGGCCTCTACATGAAGTATGGGATGGAAACTTTCCAAGGGAAGATCCAACCCTGAGTTAAGGAGAAATTTCCTGACAGTGAGAACAATTAACCAGTGGAACTCCTTGCCTGCAGAAGTGGTGGGTGCTCCATCGCTGGAGGCTTTTAAGAAGAGATTGGACAGCCGTTTGTCTGAAATGGCGTAGGGTTTCCTGCCTGAACGGGGTTGGACTAGAAGACCTCCAAGGTCCCTTCCAGCTCTGCTATTCTGTTATTCCAAAATCCCAGTTCAATTAACCAGTAGAACAACCTGCCTCCAGAAGCTGTGGATGCTCCAACGCTGGAAGTTTTTAAGAAGAGACTGGACAGCCATTTGCCTGAAATGGTATAGGGTTTCCTGCCTGAGCAAGGGGCTGGACTAGATGACCTCCAGGGTCCCTTCCAACTCTGTTATTCTATGTTCCATGGCTGTTGCTTCTTCCTGAAAAATGAGGGGAGGGGGAATGGGAGGGGGATCACAGGCAGCTGAGATGGGGGAGGCATGCTCCCCAGAGGTCGGAAATGAATTGCCGCATAGGTATGAGTGTTGATAGCTAGTCAATAGCTTCCCTTCATTTCAATTAAAAAAGCAGAGTTCCCTGGATCCAAATGACCCCATAAAAGCGGATGGGGGGGGCCTTTGCTGAAGTTCAGGTGGTCTTTGACTCCCTTCCCCCCCCCCCCGCACATCACCTCCTCCTCATCTTTTTTCCTTGACTTCTCCTGTTTCCCACTGGAAATCCGAGATGCTCTTGACTCATTCTGTGCCTCTTCGTGGGATCGGAGGCCCTGCCAGGACCAAAAGCTGAATTTAGAAATTGAGCATTCCTCTCATCCTACAGCCCAGTGACCCAGCGGTGGGATTTTTTTTATTTTTATTTTTTGGAAATCTTTTGCAAAATGCAGTTGATTTACAGCAGTGGTGCTCTTGCGCAACCTCAGGGCCCCGGACAGGACCAGCATCCTTTGGGGATCGGGAGCCCATACATAGAACAGAGAATCAAAGGGTTAGAAGGGACCTTAGAGGTCATCTAGTCCAACCTCCTGCTCAAACAGGAGGCCGTATAGCGTTCCAGACAAGGGACTGTCTAGCCTCTTTTTAAAAACCTCCACTGTTGCAGCAGCCACAACTTCAGGAGGGAAGCCGTTCCCCTCATTAATTAACAGAATATCAGTCTTGGAAGGGACCTTGGAGGTCATCTAGTCCAACCCCCTGCTCAAGCAGGAGACCCTCTGCCACTTCATACCAGTCGCTGTCCAGTGTCTTTTTAAAAACCTCCAGTGATCAATCAATTGGAATAGAGCTGGAAGGGACCTCGGAGGTCATCTAGTCCAGCCCCCTGCTCAAGCAGGGGAACCTATACCACTTCAGACAAGGGACCGTCTAGCGCCTCTTTTTAACAACCTCCACTGTTGCAGCAGCCACAACGTCTGGTTCCACTGGTTAATTTTTCCTCACTGTTAGGAAGTTTCTCCTTAATTCCAGGTGGCTTCTCTCCTTGATCCGTCGCTTCTTGTCCTGCTCTGTAAGTCGAGGACTACCGATAGTTCAGAATCAGGGTGCCTGCTCCTGTGTCATTTCTCCAGCAGTTCCCCAACATCTGTCTGGGCTTTGTCATCCAGGGGTTAATTCCTCAAAGGTTGCCAGATAGCCATCAATTAAGCTGGCCCAGTAATGGGTCCCTTTCAAGGCCCTGGTCCGTGAAATAACGGCCCCTCAGCCAGGCATGTCTACTCCTGCAAACGCAGGGGCGACTGCCTGCGCCGGTGACACATAAATTTTATTATTAAAATGAACATTTAAAGCCTGTACACCGAGTAACGCCTGGAAGGAGAGCCGATAAATCAGGGGGGTTAAACTGGTCACGTCACATTTAGCAGTGGGATTCTTGACCGGCAAATCAACTCAAGGTTAGAGAAGGGATAAATTGGGGGGGTGGGGGTGAAAAGGGGAGGGGGAGAAGTTTGGGGTGGGTGGGCTGAGAAATTGAGAGCTCTAGAGGGAGGGTTGAAAACGGTTCCCCCCAGATTCTCCCTGTTTAACCTGGTTAATTTTGGCAGGCCAAAAAAAAAAATGGCTTGTAAGCTTTAAAGCAGGGAGACAAATTGGTGGGGGACCCCTCTCCCCAGGACAAAGGCGGAGGGGGAGAAGGAGAAAATAAATTAGGATGGGACTGTCTTGCGATGATCAAGTAAGTAAGCTGAGGAGTAATTTATTTTAATAGGGGTTTTAATTGCACAGGGTTAGTTTAATCTTTTCTAAATTGGTTTTAACTTTTGTATTGTTGGTTTTTAATCCCCTGTAAACCGCCCTGAGTCCTCAGGGAAAGGGCGGTATATAAATGTAATAAAATAAAATGAATAAAATAAATAAATAAATCAACAAAAGAATTGGGGGACAGGGACGTGTCTGGGAAAGAGACCCCCTCAAACCCCTGTTAGACAAAGTGGAGATGTATTATTGTATGTTTCTGGTATTTATTTATACAGCGAGTCCTCGACTTACGATTGCAACGGAGGCCAAAGTTTCCGTTGCTAAGCGAGACATTTGTTCAGTGAGTTTTGCCCCATTTTACGACCTCTCTCGCCACAGTTAACAACCACACTAGTCATTTAACAATTGCAGCGATCCCCTTCTTAACAAAGACGGCAAGAAAAGTCGTAAAACGGGACAGAACTCATTTAACAAATGTCTCACATACGTTCGTGGCTCAGTTGTGGTCGTTAAGTCAAAGACCACCGCCACCACCACCACAACAACAATAATAATAATAATGACGACGACGACGATGATGATGTTGGAAGGGACCTTGGAAGTCATCTAGTCCAACCCCCTGCTCAGGCAGGAGACCCTACACCATTTCAGACAAGTGGCTGTCCAGTCTCTTCTTAAAAGCGTCCAGTGTTTGGAGCATTCACAACTTCTGGAGGCAAGGAGTTCCGCAGGTTAATTGTTCTCACTGTCAGGAAATTTCTTCTTACTTCTAGGTTGCTCCTCTCTTTGGTTAGTTAGTTTTTATATGTTAGCTTGTATGTTAGTTAACAAGTTGCAAAATCCATGTCGTGCGCCCCTCAGCACTGACTCTCAACCCTTGCAAGGTTGGACGTTGTGATTGTTACGCAACTCCTCCTAATCCCAGATTAGCTGGAGGAACTTGGGCCTCCCTGCGGACCCAGGAATAAGAATGGTTGCTAATTCGAGGGCTCGCTGCATTCAGGGGCTTCTGCAGGGGGGCTAGAAAAAGCATGAAAGCCCTGTCCGTTTTTTGCAAAGCGCCGATGCTGCACTGCCAGAGGACGATGGGCGCTGTAGTCCCAGACCCAAAGGCGGAATATAAAGAAAAGGATTAAAAGCAGATCGAGAGAAAAATATGGCCGGAAGGAAATAATCCAAATCATCCAGCAGGAAGAGAAGGAAGAGATCCTTCCCCCACACACAGCAGGCCTGAGATGCGCCGGACTACAATTCCCATGCTCGCACTGGCCGGAGGTGGGCAGAAGCCACTCTGACTCGAGCGGTGGAAGCAGGGAAGGCCCGGCCAGGCTCTCCAAGGCAGGGGAGCCTCTGGGGAGCCGGGGCTGCATCTGGAGACCGAGCAACCCAGCAGAAATGCAAGCTTAGGAAAGGGAGGCTCTCCAGATGTTGCCAGGCAGGGCTGCAGCTGTGCCCAGCTGAGGAGAGCCAGCAGGAGGGTCCCTGGTGGGACGTGTTCAATGGGCCGGCCGGCCTGTTTACCTAGCCTGAAAATCTCACCTTGCCTCACCTGGGCCGGCCGAGCAGGGGTGCCGGGGCTGGGGAGCTCCAGCTGGCAAGCGCCTTGGACCCCCCTCCCCCCCGGGACGGAGCAGCTGGGGGAGGCTGGCTCTGCTCCCCCAGGACCCTCGGCTGTCTGATTCCCGGCCACTGCCATCCCCCCCCCTGTCCTTGGGGGCTCCAAGTGGAGGAAGGAATGCGGGGGGGGGGGAATGATAGGCCACCGGGCGTGCTGGAGGGGGAGGGAGGAAGATGGAAAGAAGGTGGATGGAGGGATGGAATGGAGGGAAGAAAGAAGGGACTGAGGGGAGAAAAGGAAGGAAGGAAGATGGATGGAAGGAAGGAAGGAGGGAGGGAAGAAAAGGAAGGGAGGGAGGGAGGAAGGAAGGGATAGATGAGAGGAAGGAAGGAAGAAAGGAAGGAAGGAAGATGGAGGGAGAAAGAATGGAGGGAAGAAAGAAGGGACTGAGGGAAGAAAAGGAAGGAAGGAAAGAAGATGGATGGAAGGAAGGAGGGAAGGGGGAAGGGGGGAAGAAAGAAGGGAGTGAGGGAAGAAAAGGAAGAGAGGGAAGGAGGGAGGGGAAGATGCAGATAAGGAAGGAAGGGAGGGAAGGGAGGGGAAGATGGATGGATAGAAGGAAGGGAAGGAGGGAAGAAAGAACGGAGGGAGGGAAGAAGAAGGAAGAGAGGAAGGAAATAAGGGAGGGAGGGAGGGAGGAAGAAAGGAAGATGGATGTGTGGATAGATGAGAGGAAGGAAGGAAGGAAGGAAGGAAGGAAGGAAGGAAGGAAGGAAGGAAGGAAGGGAGGGAGGGAGGAAGAATGGAGGGAGGGAAGAAGAAAGAAGAGAGGAAGAGGAGGGGAGAGAGGAAGGAAATAAGGGAGGGAGGGAGAGAGGGAGGGAGGGAGGAAGATGGATAGATGAGAGGAAGGAAGGAAGGAAGGAAGGAAGGAAGGAAGGAAGGAAGGGAGGAAGAATGGAGGGAAGAAAGAAGGGATGGAGGGAAGAAGAAAGAAGAGAGGAAGAGGAGGGGAGAGAAGAAGGAAATAAGGGAGGGAGGGAGAGAGGGAGGGAGGGAGGAAGATGGATAGATGAGAGGAAGGAAGGAAGGAAGGAAGGAAGGAAGGGAGGAAGAAGGGAGGGAAGAAAGAAGGGAGGGAGGGAAGAAAGAACGGAGGGAGGGAAGAAGAAGGAAGAGAGGAAGGAAATAAGGGAGGGAGGGAGCGGGTTTGGAGGAAGGAAAGAAGGAAAAAAACCTACTTCGTTTCTTTGTATTCAGTGATAATGAAAATAACAACACAAATTCTTTATTTCTTTGGAAAATTTCCTGCTGTGATGTTGGCAATTTTTCTGCTGATTTAATTTTTTTTATATATTACATCATTTTATAGATGGGTATTTAAAGTGATAGATTGCTTCCAAGCATTCGGGAAAACAGAGAGCAAAGTAATTAGTGGGATAAATTAATGTCTCCAAATATATTTCTTAGTGATGCCCCCTGCAATCTACAGACATAACCATGGCTTCCGGCAACTGGATCAATCAGATTCCACTAATTTCACTAGAGAAATGAAATTTATGAAATGCCAGGAAAAATTCTGAAAAACCTCTGCATTTTAAGCAAGGCTGCAAAACTTTGGGGTGGGAGCTTCTGAGTTCATTTTATCCAAGAGGCTGATCAGTTTTGCTTCTTCCTAAACTTTTAACACGTGAAATAGGAGTGCCGCTTTATACGACCTTGGTAAGGCCACACCTGGAATCCGGCATCCAGTTTTGGTCACCATGTCACAAAGAAGATGTCGAGACTCTGGAAAGAGTGCAGAGAAGAGCAACAAAGAGGATCAGGGGACTGGAGGCTAAAACATATAAAGAACAGATGCTGGAATTGGGTATGTCTAGTTTAATTTTTATTTTTATTTTATTTTTTATTTTAATTCCATTTATATCCCGCCCTTCTCCAAAGACTCAGGGCGGCTTACAAGCTTAGCAGTAGCCTTCATTCTATGTATATGCCTGCTTATTAGGGCTTTCACACACACCCCAAGCGGCATTATTACAAAGTCAGCTTATTGCCCCCAACAATCTGGGTCCTCATTTTACCTACCTGGGAAGGATGGAAGGCTGAGTCAACCTTGAGCCTGGTGGGACTCGAACCTGCATTAATTGCAGGCAGCTGGTGTTACTTAAGGAGGCATTAGCCCACTGCTCCACCAAGGATGAATGAAGAGAAGGACAAGGGGGGATATGATAGCAGTGTTCCAGTATCTCAGGGGCTGCCCCAAAGAAGAGGGAGTCAAGCTATTCTCCAGAGCCCCTGAACGCAGGACAAGAAGCAACGGATGGAAACTCATCAAGGAGAGAAGCAACCTGGAATTAAGGAGGAATTTCCTGACAGTTAGAACAATTAACCAGTGGAACGACCTGCCTCCAGAAGTGGTGAATGCTCCAACACTGGAAGTCTTTAAGAAGAGACTGGACAGCCATTTATCTGCACTGGCATAGGTTCTCCTGCTTGAGCAGGGGGTTGGACTAGATGACCTCCAAGGTGCCTTCCAACTCTGTTATTCTCTTCTGTTCCGTTCCATGCTATTCCATAATTCTATTCCTCTTCCTCTTAACAAAGTTTGCAGACTGAGTGGTTGGGAGTCACAGACATCCACACCCATCCTCACGCACCCCATAGAGGGAGGTGGCTAGAACGACCAAGACCGCTGCAGACCCCCAAAGGGTTAACTTATATTTTGAAACGGAAGATAATTTCAGCATGTTGAAATTGAGCGTTTCGAAGTGTTTGGGGGGAATAATAGATAAATAGGGAACACGGTGGGAGGGGAGAGCAGAACTCTCCTGGAAAATAATTGACTTTTATGTAAGCAGTAAAGTTTTTATACGTGCAATAATTTACTTGGAAGTTGATCGCCATTCATTTGTACTCATTTACATTTACCTTCCAGAACCGACCAGCGTATAATAATAAAAGAGAAGCCATTTTGATAGTCATTTTTTTAAAAAATGCCACTGAGCAGTCGGATTATTTTTAATGCAAACCTGCGATTTCCTTCACATAATATTTTTTTAATCTTGAGCTATTTTTAATTCTTTTCTTTTAGGTTCTGCCTTGATGTGCGGGGATTACAGTGCCCATCGTCCTCTAGCACTCCAGCATTAGCCCTTTAAAAAAATGGTCAGGGTTTTAACCATGGGGTGGGGGGAGGGGAGAAACTTTCCGTGGTTTTTCTTCCCCGCCTTCAGAAGCCCCTGAATTCAGGGGGTCCTCGAATTAGCAGCCATTCTTTTCGTGACCATTCCAAGTTACAAGGGCACTGGGAAAAATGGGCACTCACCAGCTCACCTATCCAGCCAGATAACATCACCAGGGCTAGAAGGTAAAGGGGGGGGGGGTGCTGGTGTCTGCAAGCAAAACTACATGTATATAAACAGAGAGCAAACCCCCCTCCCTTCTAGCACTGATGATGTCACCTAGTTGGGAAATGAAACGTCTGCAAGGAAACCACGAAACTCAGAGAGAGCCAAGGACTCCACAATTCTCCTCCTCCTCCTCCTCCTCGCCCGCTCCTCCTCTTCCTCCTCTTCCTTCTCCTCTTCTTCCTCCTCCTCCTTCTCCCCCTCCCCCTCCTCTTCCTCCTCTCCACAAACCCCACTGCCTTCCAGCACTGACAATGTTCCCAAGTTGGGTCACAAAATGTCTGCAGGAAAACCGCCCAGCTCAGAGAGCACCAAGGACCCCACAGTCATCTCCTCCTCCTCCTCCTCCTCCTCCTCCTCCTCCTCCTCCTCCTCCTCCTCCTCCTCCCCCTCCTCCTCCTTCTCCTGTCCACAAACCCCACTGCCTTCCAGCACTGACGATGTTCCCAAGTTGGGTCACGAAACGTCTGCAGGAAAACCGCCCAGCTCAGAGAGCTAGCCACCCTGAGCTACAAATATTCTTCTCTCCCCGTACCAAACGATCCCTGTGTCTCCTTAGGCTTTGGGGAAAGGCCATCCTAAGAGTTTTCCGAAGGCAGCCGAGTCTCCCTGGGTCTCACCAGCTCATCCCTGCCTCGACCCCTCCCTCCCCTCGTGCTTATTTGACAAAATCATCACACTTATGGCCAAATTGAAATGAAATGCAATTTAGTTCCCCTTCTACTTTCAGTCCATCACCTCCCCGGCCGATCCCGCAGGACCGGCTAACCTAATCAGCCGACGATGGTAACTTCATTAAGGGTGGTGGTCGCCCCCCCCCCTGCTTTTTCTGCTGTGGCTGTTGGCCCTTGCTGGGAATTACTGGAAGATTTGGAGAAAGAGGCTTTCTTTCTTTCTTTCTTTCTTTCTTTCTTTCTTTCTTTCTTTCTTTCTTTCTTTCTTCTTTCTCTTTCTTTCTTTCTTTCTTTCTTTTTTTCTTTCTTTCTTTCTTTCTTTCTCTCTCTCTCTCTCTCTTCCTTCCTTCCTTCCTTCCTTCCTTCCTTCCTTCCTTCCTTCCTTCCTTCCTTCCTTCCTTCCTTCCTTCCTTCTTTCTTTCTTTCTTTCTTTCTTTCTTTCTTTCTTTCTTTCTTTTTCTTTCTTTCTTTCTTTCTTTCTTTCTTTCTTTCTTTCTTTCTTTCTTTCTTTCTTTCTTTCTTTCTTTCTTTCTCTTGATCTGCTGGCTCAGCTTTTCATCCTCTTTCCTTGAGCGATCCTGGCCTTCTTTTTACCTTTCCAGTTCGTTTCTTTGCCAGCGTTTCTGATTGTATTTTTTTTTCTTTCCCCACAGAAGGAATAAAACGGCATTTCTGTCTGAGCTGGGAGGGAGAGGAAAAAGGAATCCTGGAGAAAAAGGAGGAAGGGGTTGAAAGAATAATAATAATAATAATAATAATAATAATAATAATAATAATAATAATAATAATAATAATAATAATAATAATAAAGTTGGAAGTGACCTTGGAGGTCATCTAGTCCAACCCCCTGCTCAGGCAGGAAACCTTATACCATTTCAGGCAAATGGCTGTCCGGTCTCTTCTTAAAAACTTCCAGTGTTGGAGCATTCACAACTTCTGGAGGCAGGTTGTTCCACTGGTTAATTGTTCTAACCGTCAGGAAGTTTCTCCTTAATTCCAGGTTGCTTCTCTCCTTGATTGGTTTCCGTCCGTTGCTTCTGGTCCTGCTTTCAGGGGCTTTGGAGAATAGCTTGGCTCCCTCTTCTTTGGGGCAGCCCCTGAGATACTGGAAGGCTGCTATCATGTCACCCTTCACCCTTCTCTTCCTTATACATACCCAATTCCAGCAACCGTTCCTTATATGTTTTAGCCTCCAGCCCCCTAATCATCTTTATTGCTCTTCTCTGCACTCTTTCTAGAGTCTCAACATCTTTTTTACATCGTGGTGACCAAAACTGCATGCAGGATTGCAAGTGTGGCCTTACCAAGGTCTTGTAAAGTGGTATTAACGCTTCACGTGATCTTGATTCTACTCCTCTGTTAATGCAGCCTAAGGACTGTGTTGGCTTTTTTGGCAGCTGCAGCACACTGCTGGCTCATATTGAAGTGATTGTCTACTAAGACTCCGAGATCCCTCTCACAGTTACTACTATTGAGCAAGGTACCACCTATACTATACCTCTGCATTTGATTTTTCCTGCCTAAATGTAGAACCTTACTTTTTTCACCATTGAATTTCATTTTGCTAGATAGTGCCCAGTGTTCGAGTCTGTCCAGATCCTCCTGTATCTTAAGCCTGTCTTCTGGAGTATTGGCTATTCCTGCCAGCTTGGTGTCATCTGCAAATTTGATGAGAAAGTAGGGGAGAGCAGGGTTCAAGAACTGACTGCGGCATCTGCTTGGTTTTTCGGGCTGCTAGCCGAAACTTAGCAGGGTTTCTCAAGGTGGACAACTTTAGGAGGGCTGGACTTCAACTCCCAAAATTCCACGGTCAGCCAGGAGAAAGTCTTGACAGCGAAAACAAATTAATCCATGCAACGGCTTGCCTCCTGGACTTGTGGATGCTCCATTGCTCCACGAAAAGATTGGACAGGCATTTATCCAGGATGGTATTTATCCAGGATGGGCAGGGGGTTGGACTAGAAGAACTTCAAGTTCCTGTCCAGCCCGAGGATGCTATGATAGGTCTGGTGAGTTTTTCCCAGTGGTGGAGCACCCACAATTTTAGAAGTCAAGCCGTTCCCCTGATTAATTGTTCTTACTGTCAGCCCTCATTTTTCAGGAAGAAGCAACAGCCATAGAACGTAGAATAACAGAGTTGGAAGGGCCCTTGGAGGTCATCAAGTCCAACCCGCTGCTCAGACAGGAAGCCCTCTACCATTTCAGACGAATGGCTGTCCGGTCTCTTTTTAAAAGCCTCCAGTGATGGAGCACCCACAACATCTGGTGGCAAGCTGTTCCACTGGTCAATTGTTCTCACTGTCAGGAAGTTTCTCCTTAATTCCAGGTCGCTTCCCTCCTTGATCGGTTTCCATCCGTTGCTTCTTGTTTCGCCTTGAGGTGCTCTGGAGAATGGGTGGACCCCCTCCTCTTCTTTGGGGAAGCCCCTCAGATATTGGACTTAATCACTTCCTACTACAGGTAGTCCTTGACTTAACAACACTTTGTTTGCTGACTTTGTCCGAAGCGGCATTGTTAAAAGTGACTTCTGACTCTTTTTCAACTTTCGACCGTTGCAGCAGCCTCTTGGTCATGGGTTCAAAAATTCAGACCCTTGGCAACTGACTCAGATTTATGACGGTTGCACTATCACGTGGTCCCCTTTTGCAAAATACAGTAGTAATAATAATAATAATAATAATAATAATAATAATAATAATAATAATAACAACAACAACAACAACAACAACAACAACAACAAACAAACCTTGGAAATAATAATAATAATAATAATAATAATAATAATAATAATAATAATAATAATAATAATAAGAAGAAGAAGAAGAAGAAGAAGAAGAAGAAGAAGTTGGACCTTGGAGGTCATCTAGTCCAACCCCCTGCTCAAGCAGGAAACCCTATACCATCCCACACAAATTGCTGTCCAGTCTCTTCTTAAAAACTTCTAGTGTTGGCACACCCACAATTTCTGGTGGCAAGCTGTTCCATTGGTTAATTGTCCTCACTGTTAGGAAGTTTCTCCTTAATTCCAGGTTGATTCTCTCCTTTATTGGTTTCCATCCGGTGTCATGTCCTGCCCTCTGGTGCCGTGGAGAATAATTTATAACATAACATAATATAGTAACAGAGCTGGAAGGGACCTTGGAGGTCATCTAGTCCAACCCCCTGCTCAGGCAGGAAACCCTGTACCATTTCGGACAAATGGCTGTCCAGTCTCTCCTTAAAAACTTCCAGTGTTGGAGCACTCACAGCTTCTGGAGGCAGGTAGTTCCACTGATTAATTGTTCCAACTGTCAGGAAATTTCTCCTTAGTTCCAGGTTGCTTCTCTCCTTGATTAGTTTCTATCTGTTGCTTCTTGTCCTGCCTTCAGGCGCTTTGGAGAAGAGCTTGGCTCCCTCTTCTTTCTGACCTTCTGACAAGCGAAGTCAGGGGGGGGGGAAGCCACTTAACAACCCTGTTGCTAATTTCACAACGGCAGTGGTTGACTTAACAAGTGTGGCAAGGCAGGTGCTATAAGGGGACGAAATTCACTTAACAACCGTTTCGTTTAGCAGCAGAAAATTTGGGCTCCATTGTGGTCGTAAGCTAAGGATTCCTCGCATGTATGTCTACGGAACTGCAAGAATATATTAAGACAGAAGATACCTTATTTCTCAATATCAGGCTAAAAAAAAATGCATCCAAAATAACTAGCGATAGCGACAATCCATTTCCTGAATCCCAAGCAGGTCCCTGTGATCTGGCCAAGCATGGGTGATCCTCAGCAGGATCCACTATTTTGCAGAAATGCAGCCAGGGGAAAACCTCTGGAGTGAGCTGGAGTTATTAGGGCCCCCCTCCCCTTCCCCAAGCCCCTCTAGTTTGGTTCCAATGCATCACATCTGCAATTGGGCTTAATTAGTGCTGGCTAAATTTATCTCCTCTCTGCCATTTATTCTAGAGACAAAAGAACACATCTGTGGCAATCAATTGCTGTTCAATTAAAAAATAATCTGCTTCCCCTACAGAAATGAGCTGTCAAATAAAGAGGCAGAACAGCAGTGGGGAAAGTGGGCGAAACTTTTATTTCAAAGGAAGCACGTAGGGAATGTCGGAGCAGCCTGGATCAGATTCTTCCGGTGTTTTCAAATAATAATAATAATAATAATAATAATAATAATAATAATAATAATAATAATAATAATAATAAGAAGAAGAAGAAGAAGAAGAAGAAGAAGAAGAAGAAGAAGTTGGAAGAGGCCTTGGAGATCATCTAGTCCAACCCCCTGCTCAGGCAGGAAACCCTATAATAATAATAATAATAATAATAATAATAATAATAATAATAATAATAATAGTAGTAGTAGTAGTAGTAGTAGTAGTAGTAGTAGTAGTCTTTAGGTGCTTGATGTCTCGAGATGGGAAAGGCCCTTCAGGATCCCAGGAAAAAAGGGGGGGAGGAGGAAGCAGAAGAAGAGGAAGAGGAAGAGGAGGAGGAGGAGGAGGAGGAGGAGGAGGAAGAAGATGAAGAAAAAGAAGAGGAGGAAGAAGCAGAAGCGGAGGAGGAGGAGGAGGAGGAGGAAGAGGAGGAAGAGGAGAAAGACACTTTATTGGATATGGAACATAACATCTACTAAATGCATACGTATAATGAGATGTTCAGATCTCTTCTGCCCTTGGATGCCAGTTAATCTGCATGTCGCTCCATTTAACCTAACCTAACCTAATGGGACGTGGTGGCTCAGTGGGTTAGGACGCTGAGCTTGTTGATCAGAAGATCAGCAGTTTAGCGGGTCGAATCCCGAGTGCCGCGTAGCAGAGTGAGCGCCTGTTACTCGTCCCAGCTTCTGCCAACCTAGCAGTTCGAAAGCACGTAAAAATGCAAGTAGAAAAATAGGGACCGCTACGGTGGGAAGGTAACAGCGTTCTGTGCGCCTTTGGCGTCTAGTCATGCCGGCCACATGACCACGGAGACGTCCTCGGACAAGCGCTGGCTCTTCGGCTTTGAAAGGGAGATGAGCACCGGCCCCTAGAGTCAGAAACAACTAGCACGCATGTGCGGGGGAACCTTTACCTTTACCTTTAACCTAAACTAACCTAACCTAACCTAACATCTAATCCTGCTAGATGCAGAGAAGTACAGAGATGACCTTGCAGAACCCGGGTGATGGCGGTTAGCAAAACATAAATGAAACCTCGTTTCTTTCTGAAAAACAAGTCGAATGCAAAGCGTGAATGAAACCTCTGCCTTACGAAAGTGAGCCTCTTGGAGGATGACCCAGAAGAAGGAGCTAACTGGGTTCCAGCCGGAGTTTGATGGCCATTTCCCTTTGCTGAGGAGTCAGGAGAGGAGGGGCCTGTGTGAGGGCGAAAAGCTCTCTTGGTGCGCAGATATTCCTGTGTGACACACGACTTGGGGGAGGCAAGAAGCGCGTCGGATTTCCTTAATGTTGACAGTTCTTTCTCCTTTGTGGAACGGAAACACAGCGGGGAACTTAAAATGTGCTGTGCAGGGTCCGCGCCTTCTGGCAGGTGCGTTCCCAGTTTGGTGACAGCAATGCCCCGGGCCCAGCATTGGCGTGAAGCATGTGGGGGTCTGCGAGGAGGAGGAGGAGGAGCAGGAGGAGTGGAGTGAGGGGAGTCTCTCTCTCTCTCACACACACACACAGACACACTGACACCCTCATCAAGTTCTTTGTCAAGTTTTGAAAGACTGCTGCTAATAACTCTAAAAGCACAGTAACTGCAAAAGGGGTCAAACTCTGCATTCCTAGATGATGTCAGGGTGTAATAAAAAGTGACAGATGATGATGATGATGATGATGATGATGATGATGATAGATAGATGATAGATAGATAGATAGATAGATAGATAGATAGATAGATAGATAGATAGATAGATAGATAGATATAGAGACGGATAGACAGATATAGATATAGACAGAGACACAGAAAGACAGATAGATAGATAGATAGATGATAAATAGATAGATAGATAGATAGATATAGATAGACAGACAGACAGATATATAGATAGAAGATAGATAGACAGACAGACAGACAGATAGATATAGAGACAGATAGACAGATAGACAGAGATAGATATAGATAGACAGAGACAGACAGAAAGACAGACAGATAGATAGATAGATAGATGATAAATAGATAGATAGATATAGATAGACAGACAGACAGACAGATACATAGATAGAAGATAGATAGAAGATAGATAGATAGATAGATAGATAGATAGATAGATAGATAGATAGATAGATAGATAGATAGATAGATAGATAGATAGATGATGGACGGACGGACGGACGGACGGACGGGCGGGCAGGCAGGCAGGCAGGCAGGCAGACAGACAGACAGACAGACAAGATAGACAGATAATCTCCTTAAAGCCTGCATGGAGTCTAAGGTCCCCTTGACTGCTGCTGTTTCGCTTTTGTGGGGCTCTCCCCGCACAAAATTTCCCCGCAGATAATTTTCCTCTCTTCGCTTCCTTTAACGATGCCGGTAGAATTCAGGGATCTGACCTGCCCTCCGTGTCTCCCCTGTTGGCTTTTACACGGTCTTTACACGCTCATTGAACGAGGCCTTTTGCCCCCAAGCGATTCCGTTACCGGCGAGGATTGGGGCTTAATTCAATTTTTATATCCAGAGCCGAAGCTGCCCTTTGGCCTACTTCCTTAGGAATTGTGCCGGGCGATGGCGGATGTTGAATATCTGGCGAGTGTTTCATATTTAACACCCGCCGCTCTCGTGTGGTGATCTACGTCTCAAGCCCGGATATTAAACCACCCCGGACAGTTGGCGTTTGATGGTATTAATTGACATCTGACATCAATGCCTTTAGTGACAGTATTTTCCGGCTGACACGGTACAATATTTAGCATTTGACTTTAATTGATGGCCGGCCGTGCAATTCAATATTTGACAATATATCTGACATGCAATAAGTTTCTGTCACTATGAAGTGGTATATAATTCATCAGGACTGACTACTTGAAACACTGAGATATTTTATCCTTGGCAGCTCAGAGCATTTGATATTTAAGGCTTCATTTTTAAAAGAAAAGAAAAAAGAGAGAGAGAGAGAGAGGGAGAATGAGAGAGAGAGAGAAAGAAAGAGAGAGAGAGAGAAAGAGAGAGAATGTGTGTGTGAGAGAGAGAATGAGAGAATGTGTGTGAGAGAGAAAGAGAATGAGAGAATGAGAGAGAGAATGAGAGAGAGAATGTGTGTGAGAGAGAAAGAGAGAAAGAGAGAGAATGAGAGGGAGAGAGAGAGAATGAGAGAGAGAATGTGAGAGAGAATGAGAGAGAGAGAATGTGTGTGTGAGAGAGAGAGAATGAGAGAATGGGAGAGAGAGAATGAGAGAGATTGTGTGTGAGAGAGAAAGAGAGAATGAGAGGGAGAGAGAGAGAATGAGAGAGAGTGAATGTGTGTGTGAGAGAATGTGTGTGAGAGAGAAAGAGAAGAGAGGATGAGAGAGAGAATGAAAAATGAGAGAGAATGAGAGAGGATGAGAGAGAGAGACAGAATGAGAGAAACAGAATGAGAGAGAGAGAATGAGAGAGAGAGAATGAGAGAATGAGAGAGAATGAGAGAGAGAGAAAGAAAGAGAATGTGTGTGAGAGAGAAAGAGAGAGAATGAGGGAGAGAGAGAATGTGAGAGAGAATGAGAGAGAGAGAGAATGTGTGTGAGAAAGAGAGAGAATGAGAGAATGAGAGAGAGAGAATGAGAGAGAGAATGTGTTTGAGAGAGAATGTGAGAGAGAATGAGAGAGAGAGAATGTGTGTGAGAAAGAGAGAGAATGAGAGAGAGAAAGAAAGAGAGAGAGAATGAGAGAGAGAATGTGTGTGTGAGAGAGAGAATGAGAGAGAGAATGAGAAAGAGAGAGAATGTGTGTGTGAGAGAGAATGAGAGAATGAGAGAGAGAGAATGAGAGAGAGAATGTGTGTGAGAGAGAAAGAGAGAATGAGAGGGAGAGAGAGAGAGAATGAGAGAGAATGAGAGAGAGAGAGAATGTGTGTGAGAAAGAGAGAATGAGAGAATGAGAGAGAGAGAATGAGAGAGAGAGAGAATGTGTGTGAGAAAGAGAGAGAATGAGAGAATGAGAGAGAGAGAATGAGAGAGAGAATGTGAGAGAGAATGAGAGAGGATGAGAGAGAGAGAGAGAGAAAGAGAGAGAGAGAGAATGAGAGAATGAGAGAGAGAATGAGAGAGAGAGAATGAAAAATGAGAAAGAGAATGAGAGAGAGAATGAGAGAGAGAGAGAGAGACAGAATGAAAGAGACAGAATGAGAGAGAGAAAGAGAGAGAGAAAGAAGGATCAAACCTTCAAGAAATTGCCACGCTGAGTCCGCTTTCAATCCCAAAGCTAAAATTCAGAATTTCACGCTCCCCTCCCTTCATTCAGTTAAGAGGTCCCTCTGGATAGTGGGCGGCATATAAATTTAATAAATAAACAAATAATAAAATACAGGTAGTCCTTGACTCAAAACAGTCCATTTTGTGACTATTCAAAGTTACAACGGCACTGAAAAAAAAAGTGACTTATGACTGTTTTTCACGACTGTTGCAGCATCCCTGTGGTCACCTGATCAAGATTCAGACCCTCGGCAACTGACTCGTATTTAACAACGGTCAGATATTTGTGACCTTCTGACCAGCAAAATCAACAGGAGTGGGGAGGCCAGATTCACTTAGCAATTCTGACTGGTTTAACGACTGCAGTGATTCACTTAACAATTGTGGCAAGGAAGGTCATAAAATGGGGCAAAGCTCAGTTAGCTGTCTTGCTTAGCGACCAAAAATTTGGGCTCCATTGTGGACGTAACTTGAGGACTACCTGTAAATAAGAGGATGAAGAACTGGGGCTTTAAAACCGCACTTGTTTTTCACTCTAGATTCTTTCCATGTTAGCTCAGTCTCTATCCCAGGGTTCCTCAAACTTTAAGACTTGTGGACTTCAACTCCCAGAATGCCCCAGCCCTCCCTTCTTCCTCCTCCTCTTCCTCCTCCTCCTCCCCCTCCTCCTCCTCTTCCTCCTCTTTCCTTTCTAGAATCTAGAGCAGGGGTCTTCAAACTTGGCCCTTTTATGACTTGTGGACTTCAACTCCCAGAATTCCTCAGCCAGCATGCCTGGCTGAGGAATTCTGGGAGTTGAAGTCCACAAGTCATAAAAGGGCCAAGTTTGAAGACCCCTGATCTAGAGGTTTAGTTAATCATGGCTTAAGCAAATCTGCCCCTCCCTAGCAAATTAAGAAGCATTTTATTGGTGCACTGCATTGTGTCTCCTTTGGCCCAAAGACACACAACTTTTTCCACACTGAGGCCAGCCTGCCCCTTCCTCCAGGATACATAGACTACATAAATTCTGAACGCGAGCGCAACCTGGATTCAAATACAGGTAGAATCAAACCAAGGCTGAGCTATTGATTAAATGTACATTTAATTAAAACGTTATCCATCAAGCAGGTAATACGATTATTTCACAGGCTTTTAATAATATGCGACTTATTAAAAATTATGATTGGTCAGGGGTTTAAAAATCCCATCTAGACCTTCAAGACCACCCATCTTTTGATTGGGGACCGCTTAGAGTTCCTTATAAGTCGTGTGTGTGTGTGGGGGGGGTGGCATATGTTTTAAATAAAACAAATAGGTAAAGTCTATGCTATCAGGGGACAAAATTGTTTGCCGGAATGAGACGTTTCTGTTGTCCATTTTTGAACTTAGCCCTGGAAGAAAAATTGAGGTGGCTGGTATAACTTGATTGTTCCTTCTGACAGAAAAGAATATTTGTAGCTGTGGGTTGAACTCCGGGGTCCCTGGTGCCCTCTGAGCTGGTTCTCTTGCAGACCTTTCAGGACCCAAGTGGCTAACATCACCCATGCTAGAAGGGAGGGGGAGAGAAGGAGGAGGAGGAGGAGGAGGAGGAGGAGGAAGATGACTGTGGGGTCCTTGGTGCTCTCTGAGCTTTGATGGTTTTCTTGCAGATGTTCCATGGCCCCAGTAGGGAATGTCATCAATGCTAGGAGGAGGAGGAGGAGGAGGAGGAGGAGGAGGAGGAGGAGGAGGAGGAGGAGGAGGAGGAGGAGGAGGAGGAGGAGGAGGAAGATGACTGTGGGGTCCTTGGTGCTCTCTGAGTTTTCTTGCAGATGTTCCATGGCCCCAGTAGGGAATGTCATCAATGCTAGAAGGAGGAGGAGGAGGAGGAGGAGGAGGAGGAGGAGGAAGATGACTGTGGGGTCCTTGGTGCTCTCTGAGCTTTGATGGTTTTCTTGCAGATGTTCCATGGCCCCAGTAGGGAATGTCATCAATGCTAGGAGGAGGAGGAGGAGGAGGAAGAGGAGGAGGAGGAGGAGGAGGAGGAGAACTATGGAGTCCTTGGTGCTCTCTGAGCTAGGTGGTTCTCTTGCAGACCTTTCAGGACCCAAGTAGGTAACATCATCCGTACTAGAAGTGAGTGGGGGGGGAGGAGGAGGAGGAGGAGGAGGAGGGCGAGAGGGAGGAAAACTTTGGGGTCCCTGGTGCTCTCAGAGTCTGGTGGTTTTCTTGCAGACGTTTCATGACCCAAGTAGGTAACATCATCAGTGTATAAAAAGTAGAGCAAATCCCACACCCTTCTAGCTCTAATGTTGTTACAAGAACATCTGCAAGAAAACCACCCAGCTCAAAGAGTCCCGAGGACCCCACAGTCCTCCTCCCCTCCCCTCCCCCTCCTCCTCCCGCCCTCCCTCCCTCTCTCCTTTACTCTTCTCTATTCTGTAAACCCCACTCCCTTCCAGCACTGATGATGTTACCTATTTGGATCATGAAAGGTCTGCAAGAAAATCACCAAGCCCAGAGAGCAACAAGGACCCTGAAGTTCAGCCCACAGCTCTCCCTTCTTTTTCTCCTCTTCCTCCTCTTCTTCTCCTCCTCCTCCCCTCCTCCTCCTCCCCAGAAACCCCACCCCCTTCTTGCGCAGTTGATGTTCCCTAGTTGGGTAGTGAAACGTCTGCAAGAAAACCACCAAGCTCAGAGAGCACCAAGGACTCCATAGGCCTCTTCCTCTTCCTCTTCCTCTTCCTCTCCTCCTCCTCCTCCTCCTCCTCCTCCTCCCTCACTCCCTTCTAGCACTGATGATGTTACCTAGTTGGGTAATCAAACATCTGCAAGAAAACCACCCAGCTCAGAGAGCACCAAGGACCCCACAGTCGTCTTCTTCTTCTTCTTCTTCTTCTTCTTCTTCTTCTTCTTCTTCTTCTTCTTCTTCTTCTTCTTCTTCTTCTTCTTCTTCTCCTCCTCCTCCTCCTCCTCCTCCTCCTCGTCCTCGTCCTCGTCCTCCTCGTCCTCCTCCTCCTCCTCCTCCTCCTCCTCCTCCTCCTCTTCTTCTTCTTCTTCTTCTTCTTCTTCTTCTTCTTCTTCTTCTTCTTCTTCTTCTTCTTCTTCTTCTTCTTCTTCTTCTTCTTCTTCTCCTCCTCCTCCTCCTCCTCCTCCTCCTCCTCCTCCTCCTCCTCTCCAGAAACCCCACTCCCTTCTAGCACTGATAACGTTAGCTAGCTGGGTTATGGAACGTCTACAAGAAAACAAACCAGCTCAGAGAGCCCCAAGGTCCCCCCATTATTAATTCTATCTACCACCTCAGTCTCTCTCCTCCCCAAACTGTAGAGTTCGGAATAGTATTTGTCCAGCTGGACAACATTAAGACGTTGACTCCCAGAATCCCCCGGCTGGCAAGGCCGGAACCTCGTTTCCAAGTTGAAGCCCACCTATCTTAAAAATCTGGGTTTTCGAGAAGCGGCGGGAAGACAATTTGGTAGAAAAAATCCTGTCATGGCACGGATGCTAAAGCAGAAAAACAAAAAAAGGAAATATTTTTTTTAGAAGCCTCTATTAGGGGAAGTGGTTTTCCTTAAAAATGCGCCCTCGGCAAGCTCAGAGACCCGTGTGCATCTCCGAACACAGGAAGAAATCCTGATGTTGGCCAAATTTAGATTAATCAGCAACTTCCGAGCTATTATTTATAGGCCAAAGCCGAGTTCCTCACTTGTTCATAATTTTTATGGATCGTTCATATTTCAGAGGCTTTCTCCCGACTCGGTACCCAACTTACTGCAGACAGTTATATTCTCATAAAACCTGAAATTCTAATGGACAACAGTAAATTTTACCGGGATGATGAATCGCAAGCAATGTATTTACCAGTCTGAGGGGCTGAATAAAAAGGCAGGTGTTTTCGAGGGGGGGGGGAGAAATTTAAATCATGATAAAATGCTTGCCGTTTTCCTACCAAATGGAAAAACTCCATTTCAAAAGCTCAAGTACAATATTAAGATTGGCAAAGTGAAAGGAGAGCGGGTAAAAACCTGGAAGCATTTCATTTGTCTGTCCAAGCAGGGGTGTTCGCAGAGAAGAGGGTGGGGGGATAGGTCGAAAAAGTCAAAATGGCCGCTGCAACCGGGGTGAAGACAACCCAGCCTCTTTTCTGGATGGCTGCAAATGTTGCAACCCTTCCTTCTGGCTTTTCCCAACCTGGATGCTTTCTTGAACTTCACGGTTGTGTCTTTTAATTTTACACAATTTTAAAAACAAGCAATACAGACCGTCCTCAACTTACAACTGTTCATTTAAGTGAGCGTCCAAAGTTATAACGGCATTAAAAAAAGAACAACTTTTTCAAACTTAACGACTGTCGCAGCATTCCCCCGTGGTCACGTGATTGAAATTCGGACTGACTCGTCTTTACAACGGTCGCAACATCCAGGGGGGTGTCACCTGATCCCCTTTCGCGACCCTCTGACAAGCCCAGTCCATGGGGGAAGCTGATTCACTTAACGACTGTGTGACTAAGTTAACAACTGCAGTGATTCACCGAGCCACAGTGGCCAGAAAGGTTCATAAAAGGGGGGGGGGGCAAAACTCGCTTCACAACTGTCTCACTTAGCGACAGAAATTTGGGGCTCAACTGTGGTCGTAAATAGAGGACCACCTGTATCAAAAGATAAAACGGCAGGGCGGTGAATTATTTTAAAAACACACAGCGTGAGCGATGAATAAAATCACAACGAAAATTAAATGAGGCATGAACAGTTGCCGGAGCGGCTAAAGCAATAGCCGGATATCTAAGTTGCAGGAAGTCCTCGACTTAAAACAGTTCGCTTAGTGACTGTTCGAAGTTACAGCAGCATGGAAAAAAGTGACTTGTGACCGTTTTTCACACTTACGACCGTCACAGCATCCCCAGGTGATCCAAATTCAAACTCTTGGCAATTTGGTTCATATTTGTGACGGTAGTGGCGTCCCCAATGGGGGGGGTCACGCGATCCCCTTTTGCGACCTTCTGACAAGCAAAGCGGAAACTCATCAAGGAGAGAAGCAACCTGGAACTAAGGAGAAACTTCCTGACAGTGAGAACAATTAACCAATGGAACAACCTGCCTCCAGAAGTTGTGAATGCTCCAACACTGGAAGTTTGTAAGAAGAGACTGGACAGGCATTTGTCCGAAATGGTATAGGGCAGGGGTCTTCAATCTTGGCCCTTTTATGACTTGTCAACTTTAACTCCCAGAATTCCTCAGCCAGGCATGCTGGCTGAGGAATTCTGGAAGTTGAAGTCCAGAAGTCATAAAAGGGCCAAGTTTGAGGACCCCTGGTATAGGGTTTCCTGCCTGAGCAGGGGGTTGGACTAGATGACCTCCAACATTCTCTTCCAACATTATCATTATCATTATTATTGTTATTAGTATTAGTATTGTTGGTATTATTGGCATTATTACTATTGTTGTTGTTGTTCTTGTTCTTGTTGTTAAAGTCAACAACCGTGTTGCTAACTGAACGACTGCTGTGGCAAGGAAGGTCGTAAAACGGGGCACTTAACAATTTCTCTTGTTTCGCCACAGAAATTTTGGGAACCTCAGAGGAGACTCGATGTTGCCCACCCCCTCCCTTCCAGACGACTGGGTTGCTTGCCCTCTCCCCACCCACCCCGTCCCCTCCCCTTTCCCACTGCCCAAAGTTGCACACAAAAGCAACAGCTCCCCGCAAATGCAGCTCTCCCTTTTCTCCCCACCCCACCGACTTTTCTTCTTTTTCGCCAATTAAACCAAAAGCCTCTGAACGCATTTTAATCCCAGCACCCGGAGGCAGACGTTTCAAAAGTGCACAGGGGTAGAAGGAAGGAGGGCAGAGAGAGAGAGAGAGAGCATCATAATAAAAATAATAACAAAAGCCCCCGAAGAGAAAAAAAATGCTTTTTTTGTTTTGTTTTTTTACATTTTTACATTTTTTTAAGAAAGGTCCCCCTCAACTCCCGTGTGTGTCTCCTCCGCCTGACTCGAGGTAAGGAATCAAAAAGTTGTTTGATGCATAATTGATCGGCTTTGGAGGGCCTTGCAAATTGCTAACGAACCTCGCTAATAATGAGGTGGGGGGGGGAGGCGGGGAAAATGGGGCCTGTTCTGACCTGCAGGGCTGTGAAATCTCAGGAAGGGGGACCAAGGGGTGTGGGGGGGTGGGCAAGAGGGGGGCAGCCAGGAGGGACTGGGCTAATGAGAGCATCAGAGCCAAAGCAGAGCAGGAGCAGAAGAGAGAGAGAGAGAGAGAAAGAAAGAAAGAAAGAAAGAAAGAAAGAAAGAAAGAAAGAAAGAAAGAAAGAAAGGAAGGAAGGAAGGAAGGAAGGAAGGAAGGAAGGAAGGAAGAAAGAAAGAAAGAAAGAAAGAAAGAAAGAAAGAAAGAAAGAAAGAAAGAAAGAAAGAAAGAAAGAAAGAAAGAAAGTTGCAAACAGCAAACAAAAAAAGGGAATAAAACCCCACCAGAGACGGGCTCGTGATTTTCCTGGAAGAGAAGGCAGCTGAGTCGGCAAAATGGAAAGTGGTTTACAATCTACTCGCTTTCTTCTCCCCAAAGATCTTTCAGCCGTTGATGGCTAGTCTAGGGAGGGGGCCAGGGATCTTTCGGGTGGAGGAGTCTAAGGAAGAGAAGGACCAGGGGTGACACGATAGCAGCCTTCCAATATCTGGGGGGCTGCCAGAAATAAGAGGGGGGGTTCCAACCTGTTCTCCAAAAGCGGGACAAGGCAGGACCAGAAGCAACGGATGGAAACTAGTCAAGGAGAGAAGCAACCTGGAACTACGGAGGAATTTCCCGACAGTGAGAACAATTGACCAGTGGAACAACCTGCCTCCAGAAGTTGTGGGTGCTCCATCACTGGAGGCTTTTAAGAAGAGACTGGACAGGATGGTAAAGGGCAGGATTGTGCAATCTTGGGAACTTTTAAAGACTTGTGGACTTCAGCTCCCAAAATTCCCCAGTTGGGTGTGCCTAGTGAAGAAAAGGAATTAGGGAGTGAAACAATGGCATTCTTCCCATATCTGAGGGGCTGTCCCAGAAAAGAGGCAGTCAAGCTGTTCTCCAAAGCGCCCGAAGGCAGGACAAGAAGCGACGGATGGAAACGCATCAAGGAGAGAAGCAACCTCGAACTAAGGAGAAACTTCCTGACAGTCAGAACAAGTAATCCGTGGAAAGGCTTGCCACCAGAAGTGTGGGTGCTCCATCACTGGAGGCTTTCCAGAAACCAGGATAGGATAGGGTCTGCAATAGTGGAGAATCTCTGTAGCTTGGGTGCAGGCTGAGGGTGGAAGGTTGTTCTACGAGCTTGTGGATTGGCGTACAAAAACATTTTGTTACCAGGCTGGGTAACATCTTCAGCAGAGTTTGCAGGCGTAGGCAACCTTGGCTCTTTGATCCCTGGTGGACTTCAACTCCCAGAATTCCTGAGCCAGCCCTGCTGAGGAGAAAGGGAGAGGTTTCCAAGCGGAGCCATGCTGGCTCAGGAATTCTGGGAGTTGAAGTCCACGAGTCATAAAAGAGCCAAGGTTGCCTACTCCTGGCTAGGCCTAGGCCTCTTTCTGACGTGGACTTCAACTCCCAGAATTCCTGAGCCAGCCATGCTGAGGGAAAAGGGAGAGGTATCCAAGTGGAGCCATGCTGACTCAGGAATTCTGGGAGTTGAAGTCCACAAGTCATAAAATAGACAAGGTTGCCTACCCCTGGTTTAGGGGATGTCATTGTCGGTGTTCTTCTGCTTATAAGGGCTTCAGGTGTAGGTGTGCCAAGTGAGGGTCTTGTGATAGGTCAGGTATACAGGGTCTCCTGCTTGAGCAAAGAGGATTGGAGTAGAAGACCTCCAAGGTCCATTCCAGCCTTCGGATTCTATGTTCGGTCTTCTAGGACCCATCCTTGGGCAGCCTGGCTCCATGTGGCCAGCAGACCCTGTTGAGATATCTGAGGTCACTGCATCCAGGTCATTATCCTATCCAGGCTGGGAATCAGATTGGAGGTAGTTCTGGGTGGGTGGGTCTACAGAGGGTGGTCAAAAATATCAAGAGGGTGATTGCAGATACTGTTTAATGTACGTCACACCTGCACCATGCCCAGTTGTTGGTCCTGACCTGCAAAGCTTGTTTTGTCTTTGAGATATGTGGATTGCAGACAAGGAGATGCCACCTCAGTGTTATCAGGGCAATGTGGGCTCTGGGCAAGGAAAGGAAGACTTCTTTAAGACTTTGACATCCCTTTTTCTGACTTGCCTTTCAGGTGTGTTTCACCAGCAACCCCCATCTGAAGATGGAAATGAGCCTCGCCATGGATTTCTAGAGAAGATTATCCGAGTGTCAGTCAAAACTAGATCAGCCACAAGGCGATGGACAGCAGCAGCAGCAGAAGGAAGTCAAGTGTTTGTCTTTGGTCAAAGGTTGGTACCAAAAATGACTTTAAGATATTTGCATCTGAAAAAAGATCATACCTTCTGCAAGCGATATTCTAAAATGGTAATTATGATGTGAATAGTTAAAGAGGGGCAATTTCTGGCTGTCTGCCCATTGTTCCTACTTTGATCGCAGCCCATTAGAATACAAGATGGATCCCACTGGATCTGACCTAAGGCCTAGCTAAAACAAGGATGAACAGGGGACCGGAGGCTAAAACATACAAGGAACGGTGGTTGGAATTGGGTATGTCTAGTTTAACGAAGAGAAGGATGAGGGGGGACATGATAGCAGTCTTTCAGTATCTCAGGGACTGCCCCAAAGAAGAGGGAGTCAAGCTCTTCTCCAAAGCGCCTGAAGGCGGGACAAGAAGCAACGGATGGAAACTCATCAAGGAGAGGAGCAACCTAGAACTAAGGAGAAACTTCCTGACAGTTAGAACAATTAACCAGTGGAACCACCTGCCTCCAGAAGCTGTGAATGCTCCAACGCTGGAAGTTTTTAAGAAGGGACTGGACAGCCCTTTGTCTGAAATGGTATAGGGTCTCCTGCCAGAGCAGGGGGTTGGACTAGATGACCTCCAAGGTCCCTTCCAATTATCTTGTTATTCTGTCAGCACAATCCACAACCACTAGCCCATCCAATGACTCAAGCCCGAGGTTGATCGTGATGATTCCATAGGGCTGAAGCTAAAGATTCTGGCCAATCTTCAGCCATCCAAGGATTCATGACGAAAAGAAAATTTCTGGTTTGTCAGGCAGGTCCCCAAATTCTGACAATCTCAGCAGACAGGTTTCTGCCAAGTGCCCCACAGAGTGGAAATCTCTGCAGACGGACTTTCCAGGACTTGAATGGCCATGTAGGCAGATAGCAGGTTGAAGATGCTGACGTAAATACATCTCTGTCTGCGTGATCTCTGGATTTTTGAGCTTACACACTTGGATCCCATCAGGGCAGCCTTGTACCATGCTGGTTTATTTTTCTGGTGTTCTCTGAGCTTGGTTACTTTCTGGCAGATGTTTCAGTGCCCGACTAGATAACATCAATGCTATAAGGGAGTGTCATTTGCAGGGAGGAGGAGGAGGAGGAGGAGGAGGAGGAGGAGAGGACTGTGAGGTCTTTGGTACTACCTGAGCAATAAAATATCTTGCAGATGTTTTATTACCAACTAAGTAACATCATTGGCATTAGAAGGGAGTGAAGTTTACAACTTCTAGCACTGATGATGTTACCTCCTCTTTCCTCCTTCTATTTTCTCCACAAAACCAACCCTCCAAGGTGGGCTGGGACTAGAACTCACCATCTCCTGGTGATTGGCCCAAAGCCACCCATCCAGCTTTCATGTCTAAGGCGGGACTACGACTCCCAGTCTCCTAGTGATTGGCCAGAGTCACCCACCCGGCTTTCATACCAAGGTGGGACTAGAACTCACAGTCTCCTAGTGATTGGCCTGTAGTCACCCAGCTTGCTTTCATGCCTAAGGCAGGACTAGAACTCACTGTCTCCTGGTGATTGGACCAAAGTCACCAAGCAAGCTTTGATGCCTAAGGCGGGACTAGAACTTGCCATCTCCTGGTGATTGGTCCAAAGTCACTCATCCAGCTTTCATGCCTAAGGCGGGACTAGAACTCACCATCTCCTGGTGATTGGCCCAAAATCACCAAGCAGGTCTTCATGCCTAAAGTGGGACTAGAATTCACTGTCTCCTAGTGATTGGCCCAGAGTCACCCAACTGGCTTTCATGACAAAGCAGGACTAGAACTCACCCTCTCCTGGTTTCTGTCTTCTGGTGCCTTAACCAGTCGACCAAATGGCTCCATGAATGAATGAATGAATGAATGAATGAATGAATGAATGAATGAATGAGGATGCTCGGCTCACATCCATGCTTTCCAGAATCCTGTTAAGGAGCCAGCATGTTTAACAAACAGGTACAAAATAGATTATATTTAGAAATAATCTCACAAAATAACAAAGAGGGTCCCTCAGTGAAGAATGTACAAAAAGGTGGAAGCTATCACTTCTTCCTACATTTTGTCGAGCTGCCAGTGGCAGTGGTGTTTGAGGGGGGGTGGAGAAGAGCATTCAAGTTGTAGGGTCTGAGTCAACTGTTACTATCAGTACAATTTTCAAAATAAGTAAGATAAACAGCTGAGGTTGTATGCAAGCAGCTACATGCTCCAGGCTTGTCCTGAGAGTATCCTGTTATTCCAAGCTAGAACTGAATAATAACAACAACAACAACAACAACAACAACAACAATAATAATAATAATAATAATAATAATAATAATAATAATAATAAAGTTGGAAGGGACCTTGGAGGTCATCTAGTCCAACCCCCTGCTCAGACAGGAAACCCTATACCATTCCAGACAAATAGCTGTCCAGTCTCTTCTTAAAAACCTCCAGTGTTGGAGCATTCACCGCTTCTGGAGGCAGGTTGTTCCACTGGTGAATTGTCCTCACTGTCAGGAAGCTTCTCCTTAGTTCCAGGTTGCTTCTCTCCTTGGTTAGTTTCCATCCGTTGCTTCTGAAATACGGTGTACAGGTGTACGGTTGGCTTACAACCATTCCTTTAGTGACTGTTCGAAGTTACTACGCCACTGAAAAAATTGACTTGTCACCGTTTTTCACGCTTAAGACCCTAGGAGCATCCCTGGGGTCACATGTTCAAAATTCAGACGCTTGGCATGTACTTGTGTTGGTTGCAACGATCCCCTTTGGCGACCTTCGAACAAGCCAAGTTAACGCTTCACAACTGCGCTTCTGACTTAACAACCGCAGTGCTTCCCTTAACAACCGCGAAAGGCAAGAAAGGGCGCTAAGTGGTGCGAACCTCACTGAACAGCTGCTTCACTTAGTGACAGAAAGTTTGGGCTCCCTTGCGGTTGTAAGAGGAGGACTACTCGTGCAGCAAATGAAAAAGTGTGATGCAAGGAAATTTGGGGAAGGGCGCCCCTTTCCTTGCAGGGAGGAGAAAGGGGTAACGGGCAGCAGCAAGGAATTATTATGGGATGTCCAGATGTCATGGCCGAAAGATCAGGATCAACAAAGAAGTTCCAGTTAAACTAATTTATTATTTAATCAGCCTGTGCACCAGATTCTACTCAGGTAATGGTTGGCATTTTCTTGGCGTAAGGATAAAGGTCCACAGAGTTCAAGGGAGTTGGGACTTGGTTCGCGAGTAGCTATGTAGAGATTCTAGGCTGATTCCTCTTTTGACCCCACCTCCAGGTTCTGTCTGTCCTTCCCCTACACCACAGCAGCTTTCTATGCTTCCTTTTAACTGGAATTATCTATTTTTCCCTGGGAGAGGTAATGGAAAGTGCTACTCCTAAATCCTTCAACGGGGGGGGGGAGGGGGGAGGGGAGAATGTTATTTTAGTGCAGGAGAATCCTGGAGCTTTCGAATCCCAACCGGTTACGTCCTTCCTCAAGTTTGAAACGTACTGATTCAAGAGAAAAAAAAGGCAGTGGTGGTGATGTTGCTGTGATTGCCATTTAGAAATGTGTGTGTGTGTGTGTGTGTGACTTTGCGACATTTATGGAACACCCGTTCCCCAAGATTTTGCAAAAACCCATGCTTTAAAAATGTGAACTTTCAGTTCAAAGCAAGGGGTGTCCAATTGTGGCAACCTTAAGGTCTGTGGACTTCAACTCCCAGGATTACAGAAGTCATAAAGTTGCCAAGGATTTAAAAGGTTGTGTTCACCTTGTCCCAGGAAACGTTGAATTCCTTTCCCCTGGCGTGCAGACACCGATCAGACGTGGAAGATAAGAAATCATTTTGGAAGTTTTATTTTGCGAAATAATAGAGGACACTTGGACGTAAAGTTTACAAAACTAGTGCAGAGATTTAAAACATAGAACACAGAAGGCTGGATGGGACCTTGGAGGTCTTGTAGTCCAACCCGTGCCCCAGGCAGGAGTCATTACACAATCCAGGTCAAATGGCTGTCCTATCTCTTCTTGTAAACCTTCAGTAATGGAGCACTGGCAAATTCTGGAGGCAGGTTGTTCCACTGATTAATTGTCCTCACTGTTAGGAAGTTTCTCCTTACTTCCAAGTTGCTTCTCTCCTTGATTAGTTTCCATCCGTTGTTTCTTGTCCTGCCTTCAGGCACTTTGGAGAACAGCTTGACTCCCTCTTCTTTGGGGCAGCCCCTGAGATATTGGAAGATGCCCATCATGTCCACCCAATCCTTCTCTTGGGTAGCCAGAAATACTAATATTTGTTCTCAGGCAATGGGTTTCAAAGGGTTACAGTCAGAATATCATGACATCATTTAACAATTGGAGTTTCATTGGCAAAAACAGTTTTTTAACTATCCCTGGCATGGTGGCTGGGGAATCCTAGGAGTTGAAGTCCATAAGTCTTAAAGTTCCCAAGGTTGGGCACCCCTGTTCTATACCATCCCAGACAAATGTTTGTCCAAAGATGTTGAGACTCTAGGGCAGAGAAGAGCAACAAAGATGATTACGGGACTGGAGGCTAAAACAGATGAAAAACGGTTGCAGGAATTGGGTATGTCTAGTTTAATGAAGAGAAGGACCAGGGGGGACATGATAGCAGTCTTCCAATATCTCAGGGGCGGCCCCAAAGAAGAGGGAGTCAAGCTATTCTCCAAAGCACCCGAAGGCAGGACAAGAAGCGACGGATGGAAACTAATCAAGGAGAGAAACTGTTTTGGTCACCACGATGTAAAAAAGATGTTGAGACTCTAGAAAGAGTACAGAGAAGAGCAACCAAGATGATCAGGGGACTGGAGGCTAAAACATATAGGGAACAGTTGCTGGAATTGGGTATGTGTAGTTTAATGAAGAGAAGGACGAGGGGGGACATGATAGCAGTGTTCCAATATCTCAGGGGCGGCCCCAAAGAAGAGGGAGTCAAGCTATTCTCCAAAGCACCTGAAGGCAGGACAAGAAGCAACGGATGGAAACTATTCAAGGAGAGAAACTGTTTTGGTCACCACGATGTAAAAAAGATGCTGAGACTCTGGAAAGAGTGCAGAGAAGAGCAACCAAGATGATCAGGGGACTGGAGGCTGAAACATATAGGGAACGATGGCTGGAATTGGGTATGTGTAGTCTAATGAAGAGAAGAACGAGGGGTGACAGGATAGCAACTCTTCCAGTCTCTCAGGGGCTGCCCCAAAGAAGAGGGAGTCAAGCTCTTCTCCAAAGCGCCTGAGAGCAGGACAAGAAGCAACGGATGGAAACTCATCAAGGAGAGAAGCAACCTGGAACTAAGGAGAAACTTCCCGACAGTCAGAACAATTAATCTGTGGAACGACCTGCCACCAGAATTTGTGAATGCTCCAACACAGGAAGTTTTTAAGAAGAGACTGGACAGCCATTTGTCTGAAAGGGTATAGGGCAGGGGTGTCAAACTGCCAGCCCATGGGCCGGACGCATCATCAGGAAAGCGCTCCCACCCCATTGCCGGCAATGGAGAAAAGGCTCCGATACGTTCCGCGATGTCGCGAGTTTGACATTGTCTGGTATAGGGTTTCCTGCCTGAGCAGGAGGTTGGACTAGATGACCTCCGAGATCCCTTCCAACATCATCATCATCATCATCATTATTATTATAAAACTTTTATTTATAAAACATGAAACTCAGTCAACTGAACACTCAAATTGACTGGCGCTAATGGTTGACACGGGCCGCTGCCAGCATCCCAGGTATCAACCAGGTGTCTCCTTAAAATGTAAGATGATGATTATTATTATCATTATCATTATCATCATTGTATTAAAAACCTCCAATGCTAGAGCACCCACAATGCCTGAAGGAAAGCTGTTCCAATGGTTATCCCAAAGGTGCTTTTTTTTCAGGAGGCAACGTCACTTTCTTTTTTTTTTTCTTTGAAGACATTTCGCTTCTCATCCAAGAAGCTTCTTCAACTCTGACTGGACGGTGGGAAAAAGCACCTTTGGGACAACCATGACCTGGATGATTGAGAATCTCCATAGATGTTCCACTAGTTCATTGTCCTCGCTGTCAGGAAGTTTCTCCTTAGTTCCAGGTTGCTTCTCTCCTTGATGAGTTTCCCTCCGTTGCTTCTTCTCCTGCCTTCGGGCGCTTTGGAGAATAAATCAACCCCCTTTTTTAGACAACCATTTATCCTGCTTGAGCTGGACGTTGGATTAGAAGACCTCCAAGGTCCCCTGCAACTCTATTATTCTGTTATTCTTGTGGTGCCCTCACCCCCACATCGGAACGTTGCTATCAGTCATCCCTGTTGACTTAATGTTATTATTCTGGACTCATCTTTCTTGCAGGTGACTGTTCTTATGGGACCCATACCTACGTGGGGGAAAAAAAAATACCCGGATGAGATGCCCACCGTTGTATTATGCGTCAGCAGCAATGGAGGTCCATCTTCTAAGATCTCACCATTGATTGAGGGCAGAAGAAGACAACAAAAGAGTTCAGAACCTCCACAGGCCAACTCATATCCCTTAATCAGAGCTGAGTACTTGTGAGACCAGTAACCTGAACTTACCTGATGCAAGAAATGAACAACTTTGTTTGAAGGTAAGGCAACCACCTCACCTTAACCTTCTTCTACCACTCTGTCCAGGTCAAGAAGAACCACTTCTTGGTTCTGGAAGACCAGGTGTGGTCTGAGAACATGGAAGGGTGGACATTCTTTTGAGTATTTCCTGTTAATGTGATGTATAGTTATGTGCATGTCCACAGAGACAGACAGGTGTGGGTATATCAGGTCTAGGTCAGTGAAAAGCAAATTAACCTCCTTTCTCTCACCTTCCCAGGGACCTAGAACATAGAGCATAGAATGATAAAGTTGGAAGGCACCTTGGAGGTCTTCTAGTCCAACATTTTGCCCAAGCAGGAAACCTTATACCACCCTGGACATGTGGCTGTACAGTGTCTTCTTAAAATCCTCCAGTGTTGGGGCATTCACCACTTCTGGAGGCAGGTTGTTCCACTGGTTAATTGTTCTGACAGTCAGGAAGTTTCTCCTTAGTTCCAGGTTGCTTCTCTCCTTGACTAGTTTCCATCTGTTGCTTCTTGTCCTGCCTTTGGGTGCTTTGGAGAAGAGCTTGACTCTCTCTTCTTTGGGGCAGCCCCTGAAATACTGGAATGCTGCTATCATGTCCCCCCTTGTCCTTCTCTTCATTAACCTAGACATTCCCAATTTCTGCAAATGTTATTTATATGTTTTAGCCTCCAGTCCCCTGATCATCTTTGGTGCTCTTCTCTGCACTCTTTCTAGAACTTGTCCAAAACCCAAACTGTAACAGGTGGGTCCAAAAAACCAAGACGGTGGAGATGGCACATGTCAAAAGGAACTGAGCTTTAACAGCACGATTGTGTCCATCATGTGGTCCTTTTTGATCTCCCTTTGTGGGCATCCTGAAGGAGAAGAGCAGGCCGAACTGGAAGGTGGGGTTAAACATGTCATCAGTTTAGAGTCATTGCGTTTCCCCAAGAGACCTGAGTCCAGCCCTCTGGTGAATTCTGCTGACCCTTGTCTAGCACCAATTTAGCTTCAACCATTAGCTGGTCCACTGTCAAAGCTGACACCAGCCAGAGCATATTTATTTTATTTATTTTATTAGATTTATATACCGCCCTTTCCCGCATAGAACACAAAGGTAGAGACTCACCAAGAGACAGGCCCAACTGAATGCCTCTCAGAAAGAGTTCTAGGTTGCTTCTCTCCTTGATTAGTTTCCATCCATTGCTTCTTGTTCTGCCTTCAGATGATTTGGAGAATAGCTTGACACACACACCCCCTTCTTTGTGGCAGCCTCTTAGACATTGGAATACTGCTATCATGACACCCCTGGTCCTTCTTTTCATTAGACTAAACATACCCAGTTGCCGCAGCAGTATGCATTTAGCCTCTCTTGTTTTTCTTTCTCTGTGGATTGTGTTAGATTGGGCTTTCCCAATCTAGTTTCCCAAGCATCTTGAGTTACCGAGAGCTGATCCCCTTTTTCTATCCGTGCTACCCAATTGCTGGTAAGTTTGCTATCGTTCCACATTGTTCGGTGGCTCTCTCTAGAGCACGGGTGTCAAACTTGCCATGTCACGTGACGTGTCGCGACTCTTTTTGCATTGCTGGCAGTGAGGTGGGTGCGGCTTCGGTACGATGAAACTAGCCAGCGGCCCGGCAGTTTGATACCCCTGCTCTAGAAGGTGGAACATACAATAAAAGAGTTGGTAGGGACCTTGGAGGTCTTCTAGTCCAATCACCTGCTCAAGCAGGAGACCCTATACCAGGGGTAGGCAACCTCGGCTCTTTTATGACTCATGGACTTCAACTCCCAGAATTCCTGCTCTGCTTGGAAACCTCTCCATTTTTCCTCATCATGGCTGGCTCAGGAATTCTGGGAGTTGAAGTCCATGAGTCATAAAAGAGGCGAGGTGGCCTACCCCTGCCCTAGACCATTTCAGACAAATGGTTGTCCAGCCTCTTTTTTGAAAGTCTTCCAGTGATGGAGCACCCACAACTTCTGGAGGCAATCCACGGGTTGATTGCTCTCGCCATTAGGAAGTTTCTCCTCAGTTCCAGGTTGCTTCTCTCCTTGACTAGTTTCCATCCGTTCCTTCTCGTCCTGCCTTCAGGTGGTTTGGAGAAGAGCTCGACCCCCTCCTCTTTCTGGCCACCCCTCAGATGTTGAAAGACTGCTATCATGTTACCTCCCCCCTCCCACCCCAGTCCTTCTCTTCATTAGACCAGACGTACCCAATTCCTGCAACCGTTCTTCATAGCGTTCTCCGGTTTTCTTCGTCTCGCCCTTTAAATTCTGAAGAACGAAAGGGTGGAGAAAAAGAGGGAGGAGGAGGAGGAGGAGGAGGAGGAGGAGGAGGAGGAGGAGGACCAGCTGCCTGACAAGAACGCTGATCTAACAGTCCACAAGCCACGTTCGCATCTTCGGCAGATGGTAACAGGGATGACTGCTTAGCGCTGCATGTTTGACATCTCCTAGAAATAGCAAGCCATGATAAAGTGGTAGGCCTGTAGCCACTATCAGCTCTTCCGGTGTCTTGGCTGAAAGTGGAAGTCACATGCTTGGTTTCTCACCTCCCTGATGCGAGAACGCTGTTGGGGGTGACTCACGGTGCATCTGCTTCCCTCCTCTTTCCTGGCCCCCCCACCCCACCCCAATTCCCCCATCAGCCTGTAGTGGCAGTTGCCTGGTGCTGCTGTTGCTGCTGCTGCCGCCGCTGTGCTCTTGTCACCAGCTTGTGTGACAGGTGAAGTGACACAAAGTCGGCAGAGTTGCAAAGAAGGTTGCTCCGGGCTTTTCCCACATGGGGAGGTGAGGTTGCTCCAGCAGGAGGAGAGCAAAGGGGAGGGAAAAAGCATGTTTCAACATCTGTTCACTTCTCCACCGTTGGGTTTTTGTTTTTCATTTCGTTTTGTTCAGAGCCGAACAACGGAAAGGGTGAAGGGACGAGAAGAGAAGAGTTGACCCACAGGAGCAGCAGTGAGGAGATCTTGGATGGGGGAGGGGGCGTCCATGTTCTTCTGAGGACCCCACCTATGAACCTCCCACTCATTTCAGCAAGGTCATTTTTGCCTGAAATAATCAGGCAACCAGGTATGGCCGCCACCCTAGAAACTTCAAGAAAGTAGATGAGGTCAGGCTGGTTCATTTCTGGTTGACATCTCAGCACCTTCCGTATCCATGAATGGACATTTAGACATGATACAAGCTTCCCAGAATGATATTTACGATCCTTAACTGGTTTAATTTCTCACCAACTAACTTCATTCTTCAAGGATGAGCCTTGTTCTTGACAAACGCATGTAGCGTGAAGGTCAGGTCCACCACCATTCCTTTAGCTGAAGGCATCTGTCTTTAGCCACACAAGGCCTGAATCTTCCTTGATATGCCACATCCTGAGGTTCTTGAGTGTCCATGTCATGCTTTAGTGGCTTTCTGAACTCAACACCTCTTCCAAAGTCAAATAGGAATGAAGAACCTTGTAGAGTGAGATCAGAAATGTTGATTCCCAGAACAGATTCAAGTCTACTTCAGTCCTTGATTCCTAGGGTTTCTCAGGACCGACTTCATAACCGGCTGTTGTCAACCTTTGGGTCCTTGCTGGAAGTGAAAGAAATGGTTGAAAAGAGGCAGGATATGACCTCAAAGGAGCAGTACGGAGCAATGAGAAGGCCAGCCAAAGAGAATATTTGTAGCTACTACTCGGCCGCATCAACAGAGGGATAGAATCAAGATCATGAGAAGTGATACTACAGCTTTACAATGCCTTGGTAAAGTTGGAATACTGCATCCAGTTTTGGTCACCACGATGTAAAAAAGATGTTGAGACTCTAGAAAGAGGGCAGAGAAGAGCAACAAAGATGATTACGGGACTGGAGGCTAGAACAGATGATTTGATTTGATTTTATTATTAAATTTTATTATTAAATGGAAAACAGTTGCAGGAATTAGGTATGTCTAGTTTAATGAAGAGAAGGACCGGGGGGGGGGGACATGATAGCAGTCTTCCGGTATTTGAAGGGTTGCTACAAAGAAGAGGGGGTGAACCTATTTTCCAAAGCACCAAAAGGCAAGACAAGAAACAACGGATGGAAACCTTGAGGAGAGGTTTCTCTCCTTGAGGAGAGAAACTGTTTTGGTCACCAAGATGTAAAAAAGATGTCGAGACTCTAGAAAGAGGGCAGAGAAGAGCAACAAAGATGATTGGGGGACTGGAGGCTAAAACATATAAGGAATGGTTGCTGAAATTGGATATGTCTAGTTTAATGAAGAGAAGGATAAGGGGAGACATGATAGCAGCCTTCCAGTATCTCAGGGGCTGCCCCAAAGAAGAGGGAGTCAAGCTATTCTCCTGTTCTGTACCAGCCTGCTACTGGCCCTGCAGAAAAGGCAACCCCTTTATAAACGGCAAGAGGCTGGAATGACGTCTGCCAAATTTATTACTACAAAAAACAAACAAGACACGTACCAAGATACAGGAGCTTTGAAACACTATCTGAGCGGTTGCTTTCAGCAAACCAGCCCTCCCCAAACATTCCCTTTATAAAGAGTTCAGGGCGTGGCCTCTCTCTGCCTCCTTCCGAGAAGCCCCACAGCCTTCCTCTGTTTACTCCTACTTGACTGTCTCCTACGTCGGGCATCCTTGAACAGGGCCAGCTGTGGGTCATCTTCATCCACACTGTCAGGCTCACACAGCTGGGTCTCCATGGTGACCAAGTGGGAGGGGCCTGGCTGAGGGCTATCATCAGCAAGATCTTCAACCCCCTCAGCAAGGTCTTCAAGACCCCCCTCCTCCTCCTCTGATTCGTCCGACCCAACTGCCGAACCCACAGGCTGACCCTGAATCACAACATCTCCAAAGGCCCTGAAGGCAGGACAAGAAGCAACACATGGAAACTAACCAAGGAGAGAAGCAACCTAGAACTAAGGAGAAATTTCCTAATGGTGAGAGCAATCAACCAGTGGAACAGACGTTGCCTCCAGAAGTAGGTTCTCCAACCCTGGCGGTTTTTAAGAAGAGACTAGACAGTCACTTGTTTGAAATGCTATAGATTCTCCTGCTTGAGCAGGGGGTCGGACTAGAAGACCTCCAAGGTCCCTTTCAGCTTTGTTATTCTGTTTATACAGTTAAACATAAGTAATTCTGAAGGATAATTTATAATATGTATTCTTTTTATCTTTGCCTCCCGACGCGTTACTTTCTCCCATCCTCCCCAAAAGTCTTCTTTCTCTAATACCTGTTAAGGAAAACGAAGGCACTCATCAATGGAATGGCTTCACGTTCAGGAATAATATGTTGAGTGTCCATCTTCTTTCACTCTATTTTGTGTGTTCTCATGAATAATAGCTGGCTTCCTAGGAAATGGACCATCAATCATTCATCCCAAGTCATTTTCAAGTTGGAGTGTTTCCCCCAATCAGCCTCACTTTGGGAAGGCTTCCATAATTTATTTGGGTGACCTTCACCCAGGCCTAACCACTTGGAAGGATGCTCACTTATGCTGAGGGAGGAGAATTTTTGTAGCTTGGGGTTGAACTGTGGGGTCCTTGGTGCTCTTTGAGCTTGGTGGTTTTCTTGCAGATGTGTCATGACCCAACTAGGTAATAGCATCAACATAGGTTAGCCTAACACTGATGATGTTCCCTAGTTGGGTCATGAAACATCTGCAAGAACCACCCAACTCAGAGGCCACCAAGGACCCCACAGTTGTCATCGTTGTCCTCCTCTTCCTCCTCCTTCTTCCCCTCTTCCTCTTCCTCCTCCGTCTTCCCCTCTTCCTCTTCCTCCTCCTCCTCTCCACAAACCCTTCTTGCTCTGTTCCCTACTTGGATCATGAAACATCTGCAAGAAAACCACCCAGCTCAGAGGCCACCAAGGACCCCACAGTCGTCATCCTCCTCGTCATCATCCTCTTCCTCCTCCTACTTCCCCTCCTCCTGTTCCTCTTCCTCTTCCTCCTGCCTCACTTCCTCCTCTCTGCAACCCCCCCCTCCCTTCTAGCACTGATAATATTACCTAGTTGGGTAATGAAACATCTGCAAGAAAACCACCCAGCTCAGAGGCCACCAAGGAACCCGCAGTCCTCCTCCTCCTCCTCCTCCTCCTTCTTCCCCTCCTCCTCCTCCCCACAAACCCTTCTTGCTCTGTTGATGTTGGGTCATGAAACATCTGCAAGAAAAGAGCCTTGGTGGAGCAGTGGGCTAATGCCTCCTTAAGTAACACCAGCTGCCTGCAATGAGTGCAGGTTCGAGTCCCACCAGGCTCAAGGTTGACTCAGCCTTCCATCCTTCCCAGGTAGGTAAAATGAGGACCCAGATTGTTGGGGGCAATTAAGCTGACTTTGTAATAATGCCACTGGGGGGGAAGCCCTAATAAGCAGGCATATATATAGAATGAAGGCTATTGCTAAGCACATTGGTTTGTGCTTTAGATTGTAAGCCGTCCTGAGTCTTCGGAGAAGGGCGGGATATAAATGGGATTAAAAACAAACAAACCATGAAGGTCAGAGAGCACCAAGGACCCCATCGTCATCTTCCTCCTCCTCCTCCTCCTCCTCCTCTCCACAAACCCCACTCCCTTCTTGTACTGAGTTCAGAGAGTGCCAAGGACCGCTCACTCATCTGTCCTTCCAGTTGGATTACATCTGAGAAAGTCTGACCGATGCCTGATGCATGTGGTCCGAATGATCTTGCGGACATGGTTTTACTTGGACATTCAAAGCACCCTGAATAAATCACAATAATGGAAGTCTTCTTATGGATCAACCATTGCTTAAAAACAGGATGCGGAAACTTAGAAGAAATGACCAGCACTTACAACAAAGCGATTGAAACTGCTATAATATTCCTCAATTATCAGTATTAGAATTTGTACTTTTCAATTTTTTTCACAGAGTTTGGGATTATCCTGTAAATGGAACTTATTCCTTTAAGAAGGTAAAAGCCAGCAAACAGACCAATTAGGAAGAGCTTGAAAAGGGCATTTCCTAATGAAGAATATGGGGCATTAGCACGGAAAATGACTTCTATTGTTTGGTAAGTTTTTAATGGTAGGAAAAACCCTAATTTTGCATCTATCCTAAAGGGATGCTGAGTTGCTAATGGAATCAGGAAAGTGGTTCCCAAAGGCTCTTTGCAAAACTGTGGACAGTTACATGAAAATACTAATCCGTGGGGTGTGATGGCTGCAGAATTCCTTGCTGAAGATCACTAGAGGACTCCTAGAAAATTTATTTATTAAATAAATTAATTTATATAAATTAAAACTCTGGATAGAGTGCCGGCACGTAACTAAGGCTGATTATCAGCAGACAGCCAGAACACGCAAAGACGAAGTCAGGAAAGCAAAGGCTCAGAACGAGCAAAGACTTGCAACAGAAATCAAGGACAATAAGAAAAAAAAGTTTCTTTCAACATATTAATAACAAGAAAAAAGTCAAGGAAACTGTAGGTGCACTCAAGAGAGAAGATGGCAAGGAAGTAACAGGCAACAGGGAGAAAGCAGAGCTGCTTAACTCGTACTTTGCATCAGGCTTCATACAAAAAGAAACTACAGCCCAACATATCAAAGGAAAACCACTGCAAAAGACAAACTAGAAACAAAAATTTTAAAAAAAGCAAGAAAATGGGAAGGGAACACCTATCCAACCTTGATGAATATAAATCACCGGGACCTGACAGATTACATCCCAGAGTTCTGAAAGAGTTGGCAGATGTTATCTCAGAACCGTTGCACCACATCTTTCAAAAATCCTGGAGCACCATGGAAGTACCTGAGGATTGGAAAAGGGCTGATGTGGTTCCCATCTTCAAGAAAGGGGGGGGGGGGGGAAACAGACCCAGGAAACTACAGATTAATCAATCTAACATCAATACCTGAGAAGATCCTGAAAAAGATAATCAAAAAACAGATCCGCGAACAACCAGAAGTAAACAAAGTTATAACCAGTATCCAGCACGGGTTTGTTAAAAACAGATCATGCCAAACCAATCTTATTTCGTTCTTCGATAAAGTGACTAAACTAGTAGACCAACGAAATGCTATGGACATAGTATACTTAGACTTCAGGAAGGCATTTGATAAATTAGACCACAACTTACTCCTTGGTAAACTAGGAAAAGGTGGGCTAGACAACATTACCACCAGATGGATCTGTAGCTGTCTGGCAAACCGTACTCAACGAGTAGTCCTCAATGGCACTACATCCACATGGAGAGGAGTAAGCGGTGGGGTACCACAAGGTTCCATCTTAGGCCCAGGACTCTTCAACATCTTGACCAATGACTTAGATGAGGGAATAGAAGGGGAACTCATCAAATTTGCAGATGACACCAAACTGGCAGGAGTAGCCAACACCCCAGAAGACAAACTCAGGATCCAAAAAGATATTGACAAACTGGAATAACGGGCCCTATGTAACAAAATGAGTTATAATGTGGAGAAAAGCAAAGTTTTATATTTAGGCAGGAAAAACCAAAGGCCCAAATACAGACTGGGTGAGACCTGGCTTAAAAACATTAACTGTGAGGGGGACCTTGGAGTCCTAGTGGACCATCACTTGACCATGAGCCAGCCGTGTGCGGCAGCAGCCCAAAAGACTAATAATCCTGGGTTGCATGAACAGAGGCAGAGAATCAAGATCATGCGAAGTATTACTACCGCTTTATAAAAAGCCTAGTGAGGCCACACCTGGAATGCTGCAGCCAGTTTTGGTCACCATATCACAAAAAAGATGTTGACAGTTTGGAAAAAATTCAGAGAAGAGCAACTAAGATGATCCAAGGCCTGGAGACCAAAACGTACGAAGAACGGCTACGGGACCCGGGTCTGGCCAGTCTAAAGAAAAGAAGAAATAGGGGAGACATGATAGCAGCGTTCTAGTATTTGAGGGGCTGCCACAAGAAGAAGAGGGAGTCATGTTATTCTCCAAAGCACCAGAGGGAAGGACGAGAAACAACGGTTGGAAACTGACCAAGGAGAGAAGCAAACTGGAATTGAGGAGAAACCTCCTGACAGTGAGGACAATTAACCAGTGGAACGGCTTGCCTCCAGAAGTTGTGGGTGCTCCATCACTGGAGGTTTTTAAGAAGAGGCTAGACAGTCACTTGTCTGAAATGGTATAGGTTCTCCTGCTTAAGCAGGGGGCTGGACTAGAAGACCTCCAAGGTCCCTTCCTCTTCTCTTCTCTTCTCTTCTCTTCTCTTCTCTTCTCTTCTCTTCTCTTCTCTTCTCTTCTCTTCTCTTCTCTTCTCTTCTCTTCTATTCTATTCTATTCTATTCCATTTTCTTCTCCTCTCCTACCCTACTCTATTCTAAAGATGGTCTTTAAAGAACAGAGGCTCTGAGAAGGCAAGGAATCCCACCCCCCATTTCTCCATGACTGATCTCTATAAATGGCCACTGTGAAATACGGACAATCTCGGAGCACCCACTGCACGAATTCCCCTGTCTCTCCTTAATTGGCGCCTTCATCTCTCTCCTGATCTAATCATCAAGCAATTGGTACCACCAGGCAGTTTTCGAACAGTTAACTACCCGTGCCTGTCACAGCCCATTAGCCACACAAATTCTCTGCCAAAGTGCTCCCATTAGTTCCATCCGGAAGAGATTTTCAGCCTGATCTCGGAAAGGGAGAAGGCCAGGCGAGAATCTCCCACGGGGTCATCTGAACCCTCTCCCCAAATCCTCGGCCTTTTCGCCTCACCCTGCTCTCCCCCGTTTCTGCTGGGTGGACTGAAGGTCTTCTTGCTTCCAGGATTGGCCTGTATTAAAAAAATAAATAAATCCGGAGAAGAATTTAGGTTGCATCCTTCTAATGCCCAAGCATTGCTTAGGCCAGGGGTCTGCAACCTGGACCACTTTAAGACTTGTGGACTTCAGCTCCCAGAAATCCTCAGCCAGGCACATGTGCCTGGCTGAGGAATTCTGGGAGTTGAAGCCCACAAGTCATCCAAGGACCACGTTTGAAGACCCCTGTCTTAAAGCATCCTGGCTGAGGAATTCTGGGAGTTGAAGTCCACAAGTCATCAAAGGGCCATGTTTGAAGACCCCTGTCTTAAAGCATCCTGGCTGAGGAATTCTGGGAGTTGAAGTTCACAAGTCATAAAAGGGCCAAGTTGGAAGACCCCTGGCTTATATGATCCATGCTGGCTGAGTAATTCTGGGAGTTGAAGTCCACAAGTCATAAAAGGGCCACATTTGTTCTAGACTCTCTTTGTGTGAGCCTCCCTGAATCCTTTGCAAAGGATGGTCTTCAGAACTGGACACAGTTAAACAATAAAAGAGCCGGAAGGGACCTTGGAGATCATCTAGTACAACCCCCTGCTCAAGCAGGAGACTCTTGCAGAAGAACAGAGTTGGAAGGGATCTTGGAGGTCTTCTAATCCAGCCTCCTGTTCAAGCAGGAGACCCTCTACCATTCCAGACAAATGGCTGTCGGGTCTCTTCTTAAAAAACCTCCAGTGATGGAGCATCCACAACTTCTAAAGGCAGTGATTAATTATTCTCACAGTCAGGAAGTTTCTCCTTAGTTCCAGGTTGCTTCTCTCCTTGATGATTTTCCATCCGTTGCTTCTTGTCCTGCCTTCTGGTGCTCTGGAGAAGAGGCTGACCCCACCCCAACCCCCTCTTCTCTGTGACAGCCCTTAAAATATTGGAAGACTGCTATCATGCCTAGTCTCTTTGTTAGACTAGACCCGGGGTGGGGAACCTTGGCTCTTTTAAGACTTGTGGACTTCAACTCCCAGAATTCCTGAGCCAGCATGGGGGAACTATGGCCCCCTGGATGACTTGCGGACTTCAACTCCCAGAATTCCTGAGCCAGCATGGGGGAACTATGGCCCCCTTGATGACTTGTGGACTTCAACTCCCAGAATTCCTGAGCCAGCATGGGGGAACTATGGCTCCTTCATGACTTGTGGACCAACTCCCAGAATTCCTCAGCCAGCATGGGAGAACTATGGCCCCTTCATGACTTGTGGACTTCAACTCCCAGAATTCCTGAGCCAGCATGGCTCAGCTTGGAAACCTGTCCCTTTCCCCTGAGTGTGGCTGGCTCAGGAATTCTGGGAGTTGAAGTCCACAAGTCATAAAAGAGCCAAGGTTGCCTACTCACAGACTAGACATATCCAATTCCTGCAACCGCTTTTCACTAAGAAACCAATGGGCTGCTTAGCTTGAGAAGATTCATCCAGGGCTGTTGTAGCCGATTTGGGCTTTGGTGCTGGAAGGAACTTGGTTTGGGCAGCTCCAATCTTCGAGGGATGATGGTCATTTCAAGGCTACGAGGGGATGAATGCAGAAGGCTGACAAGAACAATTGGACCGGCGAGCCGTGTGTCCGTTCTTGACCTCCGCCACCTTCACGTCCCTGCCAGAAAATGGGAAATGCCACGGCGCACACTTAGCTCAGCCGTGCTCGCAATGGAAAAGATTGTGAGAGAGCAGAGACAATCTGGCCGTCGGGAACGAGAGATGGAGGCCGGTCCTGATAGAGAGACAGGAGGCAAATTAAAGTTTTAAAACCTCTTCAGAAAAGCAGCGATTCCCTGGAGACCCCGAACACGTTTATTTCCTTCAGCCAAACAAGGCTGGAACCGTTCCAGAAATGAGATTTGGGACAAGACACAAGGAGCAACACACACACACACACACACACACACACACACACACACACACACAGGTCATCCTTGACTTAACAACCATTTCTTTAGTGACCATTTGAAGGTACAACATCGCTGAAAAAAGTGACCGATGACCATTTTTCACACGACCGTGCTACCTCCCCCTGGTCAGCTGATCAAAATTCAGACGCTTGTTGAGTGACACGTACTTAGGACAGTTGCAGCGTCCCGTGGTCCCCATTTGACAAGCAAAGTCAAAGGGGGAAGCCGTATTCTCTTCGCAACCGTGTTATCAGTTTAACAACTGCAGTGATTCACTTCACAGCTCTGGCAAAATAAGGTTGTAAAATGCTAGTCACTGATCATCATCTTCAACAACTAGCACTGATGATGTTACATGGTTTGGGTCATGAAATGTTTGCAAGAAACAAGTACAGAGAGCAGCAAGGACTGCATAATTCTCCTCCTCCTCCTCCTCCTCCTCCTCCTCCTCCTCCTCCTCCTCCTCCCCACAAACCCCACTGCCTTCTAACACTGATGATGTTCCCTAGTTCAGTCATGAAACGTTTGCAAGAAACAAAGAAGCATAAAGAGCGTGTATAATAATAATAATAATAATAATAATAATAATAATAATAATAATAATAATAATAATAATAATAATAATAATAATGTTGGAAGGTACCTTGGAGGTCATCTAGTCCAACCCCCTGCTCAGGCAGGAAACCCTATACCATTTCAGACAAGTGGCTGGCCAGTCTCTTCTTAAAAACTTCCAGTGTTGGAGCATTCACAGTTTCTGGAGGCAGGTGGTTCCACTAGTTTCTCCTCCTCCTCCTCCTCCTCCTCCTCTTCCTCCTCCCTTCCTCTCTGCAAACACCCCTCACTTCTAGCACTGAGGATGTTACCTAGTTGGGTCAGGAAATGCCTGCAAGGAAACCACCCAGCTCAGAGAGCACCAAGGACCCCCCCAGTCCTTTCCTCCTCCTCCTCCTCCTCCTCCTCCTCCTCCTCCTCCTCCTCCTCCTCCTCCTCCCCCTCTTCTTCTTCCTCCTCCTCCACACACCTCACTCCCTTCTAGCACTGATGATGTTACCTAGTTGGGTCATGAAACGTTTGCAAGGAAACCACCCAGCTCAGAGAGCACCAGGGACCCCCCCAGTCCTTTCCTCCTCCTCCTCCTCCTCCTCCTCCTCCTCCTCCTCCTCCTCCTCCTCCTCCTCCTCCTCCTCCTCCTCCTCCTCCTCCCCACTGCCTTCTAACCTGATGATGTTCCCTAGTTCGGCCATGAAACGTTTGCAAGAAGCAAACAAGAACAGAGAGAACCCAGGACCCCACAGTTCAACCTTGAGCTCTGAATATTCTCTTCTGTGAGTCAAATTGTTGTCCACCCATCTGACTCTGGGGTCCAGGCGAGATGCCTTTTCCAGCTTTGCAGAGAAAACAGGCTTGCAGTAATCCTTTGAGTAGGAGAGTCATCCTGGTCCCATCCACGGTTTTGTTTTGTTTCCCCCCCCCCCGGGAAAATGATTTAGCGCAAAGCCATTTCTTGCCATAAATTAAACAGGATCCAAAAAAATTACATGACATTTAAAATTATTTCAGAACGCACTTAAACGTGAGGCACTCCGAAGATCTGCTTACTCAGAGGAAGAATGTGAAGGCTGGTGTAAATCCAATCCATTTCAATTCCTTCCTTTGCTAGGCCAATTTCGCCTCCCGTGGTGTTATTTGACATTTTTAAAAAATTAAATTTCCGCACATAAATTTGCAGAGGGTTTTCCCCCCCCCCCCCCCCACTTATTTCTGAAGGTGTGAGTGTTGTGGACTGAGCGATGCTTGTTTTTTTTTTCTTTTCACCAGAAAAATGCCACTATGTCCAACCATGATTTTCTGCTTTATTCCACAGGACCTCCGGAAACAGCCAAGGGCCAGGCAACGGTCCTACTTTTGATGGTTAAAAGAAAGAAAATAAATGGCAACATCCAGGAGGAGCCATGTTTTTAAGTTAATCCAAAGATACACGGGTAGTCCTCGACTTATGGCCTCAGCTGAGCCCAAAATTCCTGTTGCTAAGCAAGACACCTGTTAAGGGATTTTTAATTTTAAGTTAATTTTGCCCCATTTTACGACCTTCCTTGCCACAGTTGCTGTGTAAATCACCGCAGTGATTAAGTTCGTCACACGGTCATTACATGAATCCGGCTTGCCCTCATTGACTTTGCATGTCAGACGGTCGCAAAAGGGCATCACGTGACCCCTCCCTGGGACGCCGCAAACGTCGTAAATATGAGTCAGTCACCCTTCACGTGATCTTGATTCTATCCAGGGCTTTATTTTGTCATAAGACGCCCAGAACGGAATTCGGGCACCTTTTTTGGATGGAACCTTGTAGGGTAGGCAAGGCGAGTTGTGTGACGTGTGTGAGTTCCGGCACTTTTTTTTTTGTTTTTACAAAAAAGCACTGCAGAGAAGCAGCCTGGAACTAAGGAGAAACCTCCTGACAGTGAAAACAATTAACCAGCGGAACAACCTGCCTCCAGAAGCGGTGAATGCTCCAACACTGGAAGTTTTTAAGAAGAGACTGGACAGCCATTTGTCTGAAATGGTCTAGGGCAGGGCTTTTCAACTTTTTCACCCATTGTACCACTTTTAGGATATGGCAACATCTGTTCTGTTCCCCCCTCCAGAGTACAAACAAACAGACAAGCAGGCACGACTAGCAAGAGTTAATTCTACAGGCTGTAGTTAGTTGCCTTCAGATAAGGCCTTGGCAACAAAATAGGCTTGTTACCTCAAGTGTCCGCTAGAATGAGATAACGTCCAAACAAACAGTTCAGAAGCAGATGTACAGAAGCGTTGTCCAGAATTCAGACCAGGGTTTCAAACAAGAAGCAGAGTTCAGAAGTTGTGACCAGAAGTTGTTTAAACTATTGTTCATCACAAAGTTCTGAGAGCAGCCACACCCCCTTTTGTACCTAGTGGGGTGTGGCTCAATGACTCAGCTAATCCCTGGCCCTCCTACTCTTCCTACGCTGCTGTAAACGCTTGGCCCTGCATCTTTCTCGGGGGTCGAGCCATGAGTCATCTTTGCTAGACTGTATCTGCTGCAGCTGCTCGAGCTCCGTCCCAGCCTGGCTCCCAGCCTGGCTACTCCCAGGCTGCTCCTGTTGGCCTTCAGATGGAGACGGAGGCCTTGCCAGAGGGGAGGGTCCCGGAGAGGGAGGCCTTGCCAGTTCCTCCCCATCATCCTCAGAGTCCTCTTCCTCGGGTAGGACAGGCTTGGGGGTCAGGGCCACAACAACATCAGAGTGCCACCAGTCGCCTAGTTCAAGCCATCTCTCACTTAGGCTTGTGCGGTGCTGCCACTGGTTCAGCTTATTCCCCTCCCCTGCTACCACTTTTCTAGGGTAGTTGCGTACCACCTGCCAGGTGCCAATGTACCACAGGTGGTACCTGTACCACTGGTTGAGAAGCCCTGGGGTAGGCAATGTGGGTTGTATGACATGTGTGAGTTCTGGCAACTTTTTTTTTTTAACAAAAAAAGCACTGATTCTATCCCTCTGTTGATGCAGCCCAGCCCTGTGTTGGCTTTTTTGGCAGCCGCAGCACACAGCTGGCTCATATCTAAGGGATCGTCCAGTAGGACACTGAGATCCATCTCACAGTTGCTACTATTGAGCAAGGCACCACCTATACTATACCTGTACATTTTTGGCTTTTTTGGAGAAAGGTACCCCACCCCACCCTCCACCCCCCAAAAAATCCAAATGCAGAGTTGTGAAGACTTGGAAGAAGAGGCCGATATGCAAATAGGACCCAACCGAATTTATGCTCAGTGAAATGAGAATTTCATTGAGTGAGCCGGTGGACTGCTTCAAAATTTGCCATTTCTTGCCTGTTTCGCCTCTCTGGAGAAGAACATTGAAAGCTCTTTGCGACCCATTTCCCTCTTTCGCTACCATGGATAATTAGATGTCATTTACAGTCTTTGGTTCCTTCACCTTTCATTCCGGAATTGAACAGTCTGGTTCTGGCCCGGATAACCCGTGGAAGTCTTGGCTCCATTCCTGAGAAGTTTTGACCATTTCTTTGCACTCTTTTTTTCCTGTCGTTTAAGCAGGCAATGAGCCGTAATAAAACCCATCTTAACTCGCTAAAATGGAACCTTTGACGAGCACCTTTTTTCCCCCAAAAAAGTTTTGGGGAGAACGCCTTGAGTGTGAAGTCTAGCTGACCGACGGCGTGGCTGCACTTGTTGAAGCATTTGTGAAGGTTTGATGAAATTCTTAGACTGACTTGAAAGAGGAAGAAGACTCCGCGTACTTTAGAACATGGGATAATTTCTATCAATGGCTAGAAAAAGGAGTCAGAGAGAAAGGGACGTGATATGTCATTTTGAATATATATTAGCAAGAAGGTGGCTATTGAGTGATTAATTAAGCATATTGTTTATGATCATTAACTATATCTAGTATTGTTTGTTTAATACATGTACCCAGACACCATGCTGTTTGCTAAATATTGAAAATGTTGCGTGGGAAAAACCCTATCCCTAACCCAAATCCCAACTCTAATCCTGACCCCACCTTATCCTTAACCCTATAAAAACTAATAAAATCTAAATACAAAAAAAAAGAAATAAAGTTTGATAGTTTGAATAGTTTAGGATTGTTTGTGTAAGTTAGATCATGATTGTTTGTATTTTTATACCTTGTGTTTTGGTATTAGATTGGAAAGTATCCCCCCCCCTTTTCAATAAAAAAAAAAGAAAGTATTATTTTGTATTTGAATAATTATTGATATGATATATATATATATATATATATATATATATATATATATATATATATATATATATATATATATATATATATATATATATATATATATATATGTTTGGAGTTTTTTTATATGAGTTAAAGTTCGGTAGTTTAAATAGTTTAGGATTGTTTGCGTAAGTTAGATTATGATTGTTTGTATTTTTATACCCTGTATTTTGCTCTGGGAAGCGAGGGGGGGGAGGGGAAAGGGAGGGAGGGGTTGGGGAGGGTTGGGGAGGGGGAAGAGGGTGGGAGGGGAGGGGGTTGGGAGGGTTTTTTTCTTTTTTTTGGTTTGTTAAAGATAAAATGTATTGTAAAACTTTTTAATAAAAAAAAAAGAAATTCTTCTGGTGACCCAGAATTACTATAGGCAACTCCTCAACTTACAACCATTCATTTGATGACCATCCAGAGTTACAAGGGCGCTGCAAAAAAACTGACTTAGGACCGTTTTCCACACTTACGACTGTTGCAGCCACCCCGCGGTCATGTGATCAAAATTCAGATGCTTGGCAGCTCATTCATACTTACGACGGTCACAGGGTCCCGGGGGGGAGGGGTCCCGCAATCCCCTTTTGCGACCTTCTGACAAGCAAAGTTAATGGGGGAAGCCGGATTCACTTAACGAGCATGTGACTCATTGAACAACTGCGGTGGGTCACTTAACAACTGTGGCAAGACAGGTCGTAAAACGGGACAAAATTCACTTAACAATGGTCTTGCTTAGCAACAGAAATTTTGGGCCCAGTTGTGCTTGTAAGTTGAGGACTATCTGCATTGGACTACCTGGACTACACAGCCAATGGTTTCAGGGCAACTTGCCACCTGTAGACCGTGGCAGATTTCTGCGATGGGAAAATTAGATGGTAATGAAAGGCATGGAGGTTAGTTGCGTTGAAAGGATCTGTGGCTGTGGACTAGAAGACCCCCCCCCCAAGGTCCCTTCCAACTCTGTGATTCTGCAAGGGTCCCCTGCTTGGGCAGGGGGTTGGACTAGATGACCTCCAAGGTACCTCGCAACTCTGAGATTCTGCAAGGGTCCCCTGCTTGGGCAGGGGGTTGGACTAGATGACCTCCAAGGTACCTCGCAACTCTGAGATTCTGCAAGAGTCTCCTGCTTGGGCAGGGGGTTGGACTAGATGACCTCCAAGGTCCCTCGCAACTCTGTGATTCTGCAAGGGTCCCCTGCTTGGGCAGGGGGTTGGACTAGATGACCTCCAAGGTCCCTTCCAACTCTGTGATTCTGCAAGGGTCCCCTGCTTGGGCAGGGGGTTGGACTAGATGACCTCCAAGGTCCCTTCCAACTCTGTGATTCTGCAAGGGTCTCCTGCTCGGGCAGGGGGTTGGACTATATGACCTCCAAGGTCCCTTCCAACTCTGTGATTCTGCAAGGGTCTCCTGCTCGGGCAGGGGGTTGGACTAGATGACCTTAAAGGTCCCTTCCAACTCTCTTATTCTGTTTAGCTGTGTCCAGTTCTGAAGACCATCCTTTGCAAAGGATTCAGGGAGGCTCACACAAAGGCAGTGAGGTTGATCCAAGAGTCTAGAACGGGGGGTCTGGGGAATTCTGGGAGTTGAAGTCCACAAGTCTTAAAGGAGCCAAGTTTGGAGGCTCTTTGTTTCTTCGGCATGGATTCCTGCACACTAGACAAGGCATTCCACCTCTTGGATTCCGTGATGCTGTGAGCTTGATGTCGCATACACGTTGGTTGGAATACAGTGTTGGGGTTTTTTTTGTCCAGGATCAGCCTCTGGCCTGCTGTGTAAAAGCCAAATTTAAGCTCTTGAGATGCCTGCTCCCAGGTCTCATGTTCCTCCTTGCAGAGGCTGAAGGCAAACCGCTGAATTGCTAAGGTCCCAGGCCTGTAGTTTTCCTCCGCTATTAGTTTGCGGTCAACTCTCAAGCTATTACACCCACAAACGCAGTCAGGCTTGATCTTCCATTAGCCAGCAAAGGAAATCTGTGCTGCCCGGCCACAAAACCACAGCCAACCAAGCCGGGCATCCAAAATGACGATGTTGCCATGGGGAAGAAGCCGTGCTTTTGCTGACCACATCGTTGACCCCGAGCAAGTCCCACCACAAATAGCTGAGGGCAGCCCTTTTGTGCTCGTGTTTGTTTCACGAAGTTCTTCCTTGAAAGTCATTCTCCCTTCAACCCAGATCTGGAATCTGCCGCTCTTCCCTTCTGGGGTCTTTCGGCCTCCGACATCTCCGCGAAGGATATAAAAACACAGACCGATTCTCCACGAACAGCGGAGACTTTGAAGACTCGCTGGGTGACTGGTAAAGCTGTAGGTGCTACACCCCGAAAGGCCTTCCGGAAAAGATTGGACCCCATTTCTCTACGACGGTTTAGGGCAGGAGTGTCCAACCTTGGAAACGTCAAGACTTGTGGGCTTCAAGTCCCAGAATTCCCCAGCCAGCCTGCTCTACAACTCTTAAAGTCCGTGGTGGGATTCAGCCACTTCGCACCACTTCGGCAGAACCGGTAGCTAATTTTTTTGTTGCCCAGGCCCAGAATGGACTTCTGGAAGCGGCATCCACACAGAGACCAGTTGTTCCCATATTTGAATCCCACCACTGAAGGGATGGATAGATGATAGATAGATAGATAGATAGATAGATAGATAGATAGATAGATAGATAGATAGATAGATAGATAGATAGATAGTTGTTGTTAGTTGCGAAGTCGTGTCCGACCCATCGCGACCCCATGGATAACGTTCCTCCAGGCCTTCCTGTCCTCTACCACCTTCTGGAGGCCCTTTAAGCTCACGCCTACTGCTTCAGTGACTCCATCCAGCCACCTCCTTCTCTGTCGTCCCCTTCTTCTCTTGCCCTCAATCTTTCCCAGCATTAGGCTCTTCTCCAGTGAGTCCTTCCTTCTCATTAGGTGGCCAAAGTATCTGAGTTTCCAGTTCAGGATCTGGCCTTCTACAGAGCAGTCAGGGTTAATCTCAGATAGTTAGATAGATAGATAGATAGATAGATAGATAGATAGATAGATAGATAGATAGATAGATATGGATAGATGGACGGATGGACAAATATACAGACAGACAGATAGGGATGGATGATGGATAGATGGATGGATGGACGAATATACAGACAGATGAATAGATAGATAGATAGATAGATAGATAGATAGATAGATAGATAGATAGATAGATAGATAGATAGATAGATAGATGGATGGATGGATGGATGGATGGATGGATGGATGGACGGACGCAGACAGACAGACAGACAGACAGATAGATAGATAGATAAAAATAGATAAGAGTGGTGGGATTCAGCTGGTTCACCCCACTTCGGCAGAACTGGTAGCTAATTTTTTGTTGCCCAGGCCCAGAACAAACTTCCGGAAGCGGCATCCACACAGAGAACCGGCTGTTCACCTATTTGAATCCCCCCACGGCTTAAAGTTCCCAAGGTTGGACACCCCTAATATAGGGACTTCTGCTTCAGCATGGGGGTGGACTAGATAGAAGACCTCCAAGGTCCCTTCTGCTATTCTGCTACTCCGTTTACTCAGTCTCTTGATGAATATAGTAAGAATAATACCACAGGAGGTGTAGTAAAGACATTTTACAATCCTCTGTGTGATACTTGCAGGTTGTTCACAAACAGGTTGATCCAATGACCTCCAGGGTCCCTTCCAGCCCTGTTAGTCTATGTTCCAATATCCCAGGGGCTGCCACGAAGAAGAGGAGGGGGTCAAGCTCTTCTCCAAAGCACCTGAAGGCAGGACAAGAAGCAACGGATGGAAACTAGTCAAGGAGAGAAGTAACCTAGAACTAAGGAGAAACTTCCTGACAGTCAGAACAATTAACCAGTGGAACCACCTGCCTCCGGAAGCTGCGAATGCTCCAACACTGGAAGTTTTTAAGAAGAGACTGGACAGCCATTTTCCTGAAATGGTATAGGGGTTCCTGCCTGAGAAGGGGGTTGGACTAGATGACCTCCAAGGTCCCTTCCAACTCTTATTCTGATTAATCGATTGATCGAAATGACCCATGTGCCTCCTCACCTCCTCATCTTTGACCCCTCTGCAGCTGACTTCGGTTGGCTCATCCTGGCTAAGGTGAATTAAGCCCCCCCTCCCTGTGCCCCCCTCCTATTCCTATTCTATTCTATTCTATTCTATTCTATTCTATTCTATTCTATTCTATTCTATTCTATTCTATTCTATTCTATTCTATCCTATCCTATCCTATCCTATCCTATCCTATCCTATTATTATTCTATTCTATTCTATTCTATTCTATTCTATTCTATTCTATTCTATTCTATTCTATTCTATTCTATTCTATTCTATTCTATTCTATTCTATTCCCTGGGTTCTCGCTGTGGACACAGCAACGCCTCATTTTTCTAAAAATTAGACTGAAAACTGAGGAACTGTAAAGATGGATTCACCCCTTTCCCAATTCCAGATCTCAGTGAGTGAGTTCACCTGATGTCCCAAGGTGTGCCGGAATGGCATAGGGTCTCCTGCCAACCACAAGGGCAGCACCTAACCAACCACAAGGGCAGTACGAGGAACACGGTTAATACCGATGCCTCGTTGGCAGAGGAGCTGAATATCTTCTTCGCTCGCTATGAGGTGAAAAGACCAGACCCCGTAGCCTCTGCTGGCCGCCCTCTCTGATTCTCAGCAACTCATCCTGTGTGAACACCAAGTGAGAGCTGTATTGAAGGCTGTGAATCCCAGCAAAGCCACAGGCCCAGATGGGGGGCTGGGGATAGTGTTTAAGAACTGTGCCGACCAATTAGCAGGGGTCCTGACAAGGATCTTTAACACCTCCTTGCAAACGGAATGTGTACCATCGTGCTTGAAAGCAGCTACCATTGTCCCAGTCTCCAAAAAAACTGCAGTTGAGTGCCTGAATGACTACAGACCTGTTGCGTTAACGTCTGTAGTCATGAAATGCTTCGAAAGACTGGTTCTCCAACATCTAAACTTAGGACATGCCTCCCACTGGACTTCGACAAACATCTTGCGGAAGAACAGGGTAGAACAACGGCTAATGACCTTCTTTTACCGGTCTACTATAGAGAGCGTCCTCTCGCACTGTATCGTGGTTTGGTATGCTGGTCTGACAGCGCCGGATAGGGAAGTATTACAGAGGGTGGTGAGCACAGCACAAGACATTGTGGGCTGTCCCCTGACACCACTGGATGACCTCGCCAGGGCCCGCTGCCTTGGAAGAGTGAGGAAAATTGTCAGGGACGAAACACACCCTGGTCGGTACCTCCTTACTCTCCTACCATCGGGTAGGAGATACAGGAGTATAGCCAGCCGTACCAACAGGCTGAAGAACAGGTTTTATCCATGGGCTGTCAGGCTCTTGAAAGGGAAATAACTTTATAAACTTTATGTATGATTGACTTGCGAGGCCGGTGCGTGGTGCAATTAGCTCACATGGTGTAATAAAATGGAGGGTTTGTTGTCACTGTGAGTTGTGGTGGGGGGAGGCACGAAGGGAGGCTCAGCCAATCTCAATGTATACATGGTCGTACTTTGACAATAAAGGTTCATTCACTGAGCAGGGGGTGGGACTAGAAGACCTCCAGGGTCCCTTGGCCTCCAATGACAGCTTAAATCTAGGACCCGTGGAGGACGCTCAGAACTGAGGTGACCCCTGAAAATGCCTTTGGGTGGCTGACCTTTCAAGGCACCCTTGCTTCCTGCTAGGATGGCCGGGAATCCGTAAAACACGAGTGGCCACCGGTCCCGGGGCCTGTCCAGAAATGGGGAAGGGAGACCTCCTTCGTCTCGGCTCCAGAGCCCTCGCATTGCCCTTGTGTCTCCTCCAGTCGCAATAAACCTGGCTAATTAGCGTCCTGACCACTCAATTAATTAGGCCTTACACTTAATTATGACAAACCACATTATCCGATACAGCCCCGAGTCCCACGGACATTAGCGTTGGGTTATGTTCAGTAACAATTTGATTTGAGAGGGAGTTTATTGACCAGAAAAGACGTATGATGAGATTAAAATAATCAGTAGAACCAGCTCAGAGCTATCGGCTCGACGGAGACGAGGGCTCCGGTTTTAAAAGGCATGGAGTCTGATCAAATTAGCCACTTCATTCTCATTGAGAGCCTGGCGAAACCCCGAGCGGGATTGGCAGAGAAGGGAGGCAGGGCAGCTGAGGGGGAGGGGGAGGGGGGAGGGCAGATCAGAAAGCAAGGAGGTGGCCCTGGTTGGGGATGATGGTCAGGGAGGGTTGAAGAAAGGCAGAATCTGCACGGTGGGGCCTGACGTCCAAGCCCAGAGAGTTTTCTTGGATCACAACCAAAGATCCATTGGTTTCTTGTCCCACCTTCTCACGGGCCAGAATAGCCAAAGAGTATACGAAGGAGTTGAATTGAATTGAAGATATTGAATAGTATTCGCCACTTCTGGAGGCAGGTTGTTCCACTGGTTAATAAATTCAATAAAATTCAAATTCAAATTCAAATTGTTCTAACAGTCAGGAAGTTTCTCCTTAGTTCCAGGTTGCTTCTCTCCTTGATGAGTTTCCATCCGTTGCTTCTT